>NC_141876.1:275073383-275376413 GCF_056163025.1 Triticum urartu
GACGTGCACTGCTTGATACAGCCGGTTCATCCTCAACGTGCCTGTGTAGCTCCGACTCGGACGGGGGGTGGAATGAATCCTCTCGCGACTATGCAAATAAGCATGCTGCTGGTTTAAAGCTGTTTGAAGGAGCTCTCTGGCCTGTCGTGTCTCAATCGCCACTGGTGACTCGCCGTCAGTTGGGAGGGCTGCCAATCGTGAAGCGGCGGTCATAATGTTATCCAACGGGTTGGAGTAATGACCTGGGGGCGTCGGAACATACTGCAGCACAACGTTGTTCTGACGAGGCGGGTTCATCATGCGCAGCTGAACCGGCGCTCCTGTTCCCGGCGCCTCCGTCCGGTTTACCACTGGCTGGTTACTGGTTCCGGCTCCTGGCGTGTTGAAGAGATTTCTTGGCTCATAACCCGGCGGGAGGTGCGACCGGTATCTCCTCCTCATGACCTCATCTAAGGCATTCTGGTCCAACCTAAGCCGATAGGCCTGAGCTTCCAACTCGGCCTGTTCTGTAGCCATCCTGGCGTTCTCTTCAGCCAGGTCTGCTTTAGCCTGAGTTATCTGATCCTTCACCTTTGCGATCTTCTCATTGTGCTGACCTCGGGCCGCAGCGTCCACCTCCGTGGCCATCAATGTTGCCAAAGCATCGAACAAATCAGACAAAACCTGAGCGGGAGGCAGCGCGGAGCCCCCTGCTCCTGCTGGCGTTGTTGTTGCTGAACCGGAGAACATCACCGCAGCGGTAGAAGAGTGATGCGCTAGTTGTGTACCGGCCATGAAGACCATGACCTGGTTTGGTAGATCGAGGTGGTCCGGAATACTGTTGCCATCGTAACTCCCACTAATCCGGTCGTCCTGCAGCTGATACATCAACTCGGTCTCTCCGGTTGAAGACTCGTCATCAGAACGGACAATGGCTTCCCCGTTAGATGCCAGTCCATCCTTATATTCCGCTCCATGGATGACACCTACGAAAACATGCCTTGGTGCAGGCTGAACCGGGGTAGGGCTTGCACGCTGAGCCGTCTCGATGATGTCGGTGCAAGTGTCCGTCTCAGGGCCTGGTTCGCCGATCTTGCCGATGAAGACGTGAATTCCGCCAAAGGGGACCCGGTACCCGTATTCAATTGAACCGGCCTCGGGACCCCATCCCGCATCATTGATGTAGAGCTTGTCGCGACGACTCTTCGGCATCCGGCCCACAGCGTATCCCTTGAGTCCTTCGAAGCTGCCCTTCAAGAACTCGAAACCGTCGTGCGACGGCCCCACGGTGGGCGCCAGCTGTCGTGGGTTTGTCACGACAGATGTCCTCATGAAAGGACTTAGTCGTGGAGCCATCGCTATGGGTTAGCTTAAAGTGGTTAAACCGGACAAGGGACACGAGGGTTTTTATACTAGTCCGGCCCCTTCGATGAAGGTAAAAACCTACGTCAAGTTGTGTTGGTGTTGCTAGGTTTCGATGACCAGGGAGCGAATCTGCTTTGCCTGGCTCTCGAGTTATTGTGTCTTGTCCCTAAACCGCTGTCGGGTCGTCCCTTTATATACATAGGTTGACGCCCGCCGGTATACAGAGTCCCGAGGCCGGATCATAAACGTGTCCGGCTCGGTCTCTATCCTTCCTATCTTACAATGCAAGTTACATAATAGGTTCGGTTTACATCTACAGGCCTTAACTCGCCTTTGGGCCTTGGGCCTTTGTAAAGCGCCATCATTCTTACGTCATCATAGGCTTCTAATCTTCATAAAGTTAATCCGGCTACTCCTGGCCGGTTTACGTCTAGTAGTAATATCCCCAACATGTTTCCTTGCCTAAGTAGGTTTCGGAAAAAAGAGTCCGGAGACCCCCCGGCAGTTTTTAGGCAGAAATTTCGACAGGCAAAAATATTTTTTCCCTTTCCTGTTTTTAGGATTTTCTGAGTCTTTTGAGACACTCGCCATCATAGTGATTTTTTGTCGCACTTTTTCGTCATCACTGCCCTGATTTCCGGAAAAAATTGTCAAAAAAAATTCCGTGCCTATCCTGTTAGTTTGACTTGGGAAGAGTTTTGAGACACTCGCCATTATAGTGTCTTTTGTAAAAAAAAGTGCAAAACAAAAAAACAAAAAATCAGAGTGTGTTTTTCCCTTGTTTCCGTGCAGCACCGTGATTTAGTTAGTGTTCTAGGCTCGCATCTCTAGGACGTTGATGAGGACTTCAATACCATTGTTACACCCACAGCCCTTGTTGCTATACATACTGGACCAATTACTAGAGCTCGCACACGCCAATTGAATTACTAGGTACTTTCGTTTCTTGGTAAAGATTCTAATGTTCATGAGAATACGATGCTGCCTAATTTGGATACATTTCTTTTGCTTACAAATGAAGGGCCTAGCTTGGACAAGAAAGATGAACCTTGGATCTAGTTCAAGCATGGAGATGATGGCAAGCGCAAGGGGAACAAGAACGGGTTGCAAGTGATGATTCCAGGACTTTGAAGACACCATAATGAGTGCATGAATCCTTGCGCGAAATATACAAGATACCACTTCATAAATTCATCCAGAGGCTATTCTAGGTGCTGTGTCACCTTATTATTGGGCCAGGCCCATAATTTCGAAATACTTGATTATAGGCTATTTTTAGAGTCCGTATGTGTGGGGAAACAAGAGTAGGGTTGGTTTCGGACCCCTCCTCCAAGGGCCACGAAATCCCCCCTCTTCCTCCATATATACAACCCTTCGGACTTCGTTTAGACATAGGGTTCTGTTTGGATTAAAAGTTCGCCATAGCTGCAACTTCACGTACTTCATTTGTGTTCATCGACCAGACCAAGACGTCACATAACCCAACTTGATCAATAAAGCTTTCCTCTTTTATTCGCAATATCCAAATTGTAGTTTCAGCTTCTTGCTTGTTCTTTGTTTGCTTGCAGGAAATAGACCCTCGTGGTCAGGTTGATTGTGCTTCAGCGTTGTCGGCGTTCTGGAAACAGGTGTCCCCAGACTTGCCTGCCTGCGGCCCACGGCGTGGCTCTGCGAGCGGGCCCGTACGGCCCATCTTCACCAGCAAGGACTCAAGACCCTCGCGAGGGGCCAAGCCTCGCGAGGTGGACGACACAAGTCCTCCTCGGGAGCTGATGAGGACATCAATACCATTGTTACACCCACAGCCCCTACTATTACATATACTGGACCAATTACTAGAGCTCGCGCACGCCAATTAAATTACCAGGTACTTTCGTTTCTTGGTAATGATTCTAATGTTCATGAGATTATGATGCTGCCTAAATTGGATACATTTGTTTTGCTTACAAATGAAGGGCCTAGCTTGGAGAAGGATGAACATTGGAGCAAGAACACGCATGGAGTTGATGGCATGCGCAAGTGATAGAGGCAAAGGTGTCCCGATGTTTCGATGAGATGGTGGCTATCGTTTTCTGTGGGAGTCGACCTTGACGATCCGACTACGAACGTGCGAGACGTCGCGCCTTAGCAATCGCTAAACCAACTTCCGAGGGGTTATTGACCACGCCGGAGCACGATCAACCTGACCACGAGGGCCTATTTCCTGCGAGCAAACGAAGAACAAGCAAGAAGCTGAGATTGCAATCTGGATATTGCGAATATAAGATGAAAGCTTTATTGATCAAGGTGGGGTTCTGTGACGTCTTGGTCTGGTCGTTGGACACAAACGAAGTACGCGAAGTTGCAGCTATGGCGAACTTTTAATCTAAACAAAACCCAAGCCTAGACGACGCCCTAAGGGCTGTATATATGGAGGAAGAGAGGGGAATTTCGTGGCCCTTGAGGGTGGGGTCCGAAACCAACCCTAACTCTTGTTTCCCCACACATACGGACTCTAAAAATAGCCTATACTTAAGTATTTCGAAATTACATGGGCCTGGCCCATT
The DNA here is from genome assembly GCF_056163025.1 of Triticum urartu. Lineage (NCBI taxonomy): Eukaryota > Viridiplantae > Streptophyta > Magnoliopsida > Poales > Poaceae > Triticum > Triticum urartu. The sequence goes on from NC_141876.1 coordinate 275,077,274, forward strand.
AATAAGGTGACGCAGCACCTAGAATAGCCTATGGACGAATATTATGAAGTGGCATCTTGTATATTTCGTCCATGGCTTCATGCACTCCTTATGGCGGCTTCAAAGTCCTGAAATCATCACTTGTAACTCCGTTCTTGATCCCCTTGCGCATGCCATCAACTCCATTCGTGTTCTTGCTCCAATGTTCATCCTTCTCCAAGCTAGGACCTTCATTTGTAAGCAAAACAAATGTATCCAATTTAGGCAGCATCATAATCTCATGAACATTAGAATCATTACCAAGAAACGAAAGTACCTGGTAATTTAATTGGCGTGCGCGAGCTCTAGTAATTGGTCCAGTATATGTAACAGTAGGGGCTGTGGGTGTAACAATGGTATTGATGTCCTCATCATCCTCCCCTTCTTGAAATGAAGTCGTCCTCGACGGAAGCTCATCTTCCTCACCCAAATAAGGCTTCAAATCTGCAATGTTAAAAGTGGGACTAACCCCAAAATCTGCAGGTAGCTCAAGTTTATATGCATTATCATTTATTTTCTCTAAACCTTAAAAGGACCATCAGCACGTGGCATTAGCTTTGATTTGCGCAGATTAGGAAATCTATCTTTACGCAAATGTAACCAAACAAGATCTCCAGGTGCAAACACAACATGTTTTCTACCCTTATCTCCAGCAAGTTTATATTTAGCATTCATACGCTCAATGTTTTCCTTAGTTAACTCATGCATTTTTAAAATCAATTCAGAACGTTCTTTAGCATCAAAATTAACCTTCTCCGAAGATGGAAGAGGCAACAAATCAATAGGTGCACGAGGTAGGAAACCATACACAATTTCAAAAGGGCACATCTTAGTAGTAGAATGCAATGAACGATTATAAGCAAATTCAATATGAGGCAAGCATTCTTCCCACATTTTCTTGTTATTCTTCAAAACAGCCCTAAGCATAGTAGACAATGTTCTATTGACTACTTCAGTTTGTCCATCAGTTTGGGGGTGACAAGTAGTACTAAAAAGCAGCTTAGTCCCCAACTTAGCCCATAAACATCTCCAAAAGTGGCTAAGAAATTTAGTATCACGATCTGAAACAATAGTATTTGGCACACCATGTAAGCGAATAATTTCACGAAAGAACAAATCAGCAACATTAACAGCATCATCGCTTTTATGACATGGTATAAAGTGTGCCATTTTCGAGAACCTATCCACGACAACAAATATGCTATCCCTCCCCTTCTTTGTTCGAGGTAAACCTAAAACAAAGTCCATAGATATATCCTCCCAAGGAACACTAGGTACAGGCAAAGGCATATATAAACCATGAGGATTGAGTCGTGACTTAGCTCTTTGACATGTAGTGCAGCGAGCAACAAAACGCTCAACATCCCGTCTCATCTTTGGCCAAAAGAAATGTGTAGCAAGTATATCCTCCGTCTTCTTGACGCCAAAGTGTCCCATTAATCCTCCTCCATGCGCCTCCTGCAATAACAAAAGACGAACGGAGCTAGCTGGAATGCATAGCTTGTTAGCACGAAACACAAATCCATCGTTAAGAACGAACTTGTTCCAAGTTCTCCCTTCCTTACAATTCTGCAATACATCTTTAAATTCAGCATCATTAACATATTGATCCTTGATGGTCTCCAAACCAAATATTTTAAAGTCAAGTTGTGAAAGCATAGTATAACGACGAGACAAGGCATCAGCAATAACATTTTCTTTACCCTTCTTGTGTTTAATGACATAAGGGAAAGTCTCAATGAATTCAACCCATTTAGCATGTCTACGGTTCAGTTTTGCTTGACTTTTAATGTGTTTCAAAGATTCATGATCAGAATGTATAACAAATTCCTTGGGCCATAAATAATGTTGCCATGTTTCTAAGGTCCGAACAAGAGCATATAATTCTTTATCATAAGTAGAATAGTTCAGACTAGGCCCACTCAATTTTTCAGAAAAGTATGCAACAGGTTTTCCATCTTGTAATAACACACCTCCTAATCCAATTCCACTAGCATCACATTCAAGCTCAAAAGTCTTATTGAAATTAGGAAGTTGGAGTAAAGGAGCATGTGTTAACTTATCTTTCAATACCGTGAAGGCTTCTTCCTGTGCGGTACCCCAAACAAAAGGTACATCCTTCTTTGTAAGCTCGTTGAGAGGTGCAGCAATGGTGCTGAAATCTCTCACAAAACGCCTATAAAAACCAGCGAGGCCAAGGAAACTCCTCACTTGTGTGACCGTTTTGGGCTGCGGCCAACTCTCAATAGCTTCAATCTTGGCTTTATCAACTTCAATTCCCTATGGAGTAACAACATAGCCAAGAAAAGATACTCGGTCGGTGCAAAAGGTGCACTTTCCAAGGTTACCAAACAAACGTGCATCACGTAGAGCAATAAAAACAGCACGTAAATGTCCCAAATGGTCCTCCAAAGATTTGCTATAAATCAATATGTCATCAAAGTAAACTACCACAAATCGTCCAATGAAGGCACGTAAAACTTCGTTCATTAACCTCATGAAAGTACTAGGTGCATTAGTTAACCCAAAAGGCATGACTAACCACTCATATAATCCAAACTTAGTTTTAAATGCTGTTTTCCATTCATCTCCCAATTTCATACGAATTTGATGGTAACCACTACGCAAATCAACTTTGGAGAATATTGTAGAGCCACTCAATTCATCAAGCATATCATCTAGCCTAGGAATAGGATGACGATAACGAATAGTAATATTATTAATGCCTCTACAATCAACGCACATACGCGACGTACCATCCTTTTTCGGCACTAAAATGATAGGAACAGCACAAGGACTAAGGGATTCGCGTATATAACCTTTGTCGAGCAGTTCTTGTACTTGACGCATAATCTCCTTCGTCTCCTCTGGATTGGTACGGTATGGTGCACGGTTGGGTAATGATGCACCGGGAATTAAGTCAATTTGATGCTCAATCCCGCGAATAGGTGGTAATCCCGGTGGCACGTCTTGTGGAAAGACGTCGGCGAACTCCTGCAAAATGTTAGTGACAGCAGGAGGCAAAGAGGAAGGCACGTCCTCAAATGAAAATAATGCCTCTTTGCACACAAAAGCATAGCAAACAGATTTGCTAAAATCTAGATCGTCAATATCAGATTTGGTGGCAAGTAAACATGCACTTTTCAACTTAATTTCAGAAGCAACACTAGATTGTTTATGATTATTAGGCTGCATTTGTTGCTCAAATTCTTTTGCCACAATCTGATTTTCACTCTTAGTTTTCTCCTGTTTTGCTTTATTAGCTCTATTAATATCATCTTTCAAAATGGAATCAGGAGTCATAGGAAGCAAAGTAATATTTTTATCCTTATGAACAAGAGTATACTGATTGTTTCTACCATGGTGAATAGAATTTTTATCAAATTGCCATGGTCTACCAAGTAATAAGGAACATGCTTGCATAGGTACCACATCACAATCAACATAATCAGCATATGTAGAGATACTAAAATGCACACGAACAGTACGTGTTACCTTAACCTTGCCGCTATTGTTGAACCATTGGATGTAGTAAGGATGTGGATGTGGTCTTGTGGTGAGAGATAGCTTCTCCACCATCTCGATGCTAGCCAAGTTGTTGCAACTCCCTCCATCTATGATCACGCGAACAGAACGTTCCTTCACAACTCCCTTTGTATGGAACAAATTATGCCTCTGATTTTTCTCAGCTTGTGTAACCTGCACACTCAAAACACGTTGAGCAACTAAACATTCATACCTGTCAGCATCTTCAGGAGCCATGTATTGCGTCTCATGATCAGAATCGTCTCCACCGTGTTCGTCACGTGTAATAAGAGCCAAAGTCTCCTCATCATAGTCACTAGCGGACTCATACCCACCATCCTCAGTAACAATCATCACACGCTTAGATGGGCATTCTCTCGCATAATGACCTCCACCCTTGCAACGTCGACAAATAATATCATGTGTCTGCCCTGTTGATGCCATGGATGAAGAAGAGCTTTTTGCAGGCCCAGAAGGTGTGCTCTTGGCAGATAGTGGTGATTGTGCCTGCTTTATTGTATCACGGTTGGAGGTGGCAGCCGACGGAGGCGCCGGTGAAGCAGAACGTGTGGAAGTAGATGATGCACGTGGTGTCCATGAAGAAGGTCGACCTGCAGAAAAGTTAGTCCGCGCCAATGCCTGTCGATCCTGCACTTCACGTTCAGCTTTACAAGCAAGATGGAATAAACGAGTGATATTAGTATACTCCTTATACTCTAGAATCGTCTGAATCTCTCTATTTAATCCACCCATAAAACGTGCAAGCATAGCTTCATTCTCCTCAACAATACCACATCTAATCATGCCAGTTTGTAATTCCTGATAATATTCTTCTACAGAATTTTTTCCCTGTCTTAAGCGCTGCAATTTTTGAAGTAATTCACGTTGATAATATGGTGGAACCCAACGAGTACGCATAGCAGTTTTCAAAGCAGCCCAAGTAGCAGGAATGGGATATAATCTACAATGCTCAGACCACCAAACACATGCAAAACTAGTGAATGCACAAACAGCAGCAGGAACACGTCTCTCCTCGGGATATTGTAAACATGTAAATCGTTGTTCAGTTTCTAACTCCCAAGTAAGATATATATCAGGAACATATCTACCCTCAAATGGTGGAATATTCAATTTTAGTTTAGGGAGATGGTCATGATCTCGTACCTGAGGGTGAGCCCTACCATTGCCATTATTTGCATGTGGACGACCTGATGGTTGCTGTGCTGGTGGTGGCACGTAGTTCTGATTTTGATCAACCTCATCCTCGTAATCGCCAGCAAAATCATCCTCCTCCGCATCAGCAGCAGGAGCCACAGAAGTAGCAACAGCAGCACCAACAGTTTGGCCAGGTGCAAGAGGGAGACGGCTCGCTCGGCGGAGGGCTGTTTCACGATGTGTAGGTAGTCGTCGTTGTTGTTGTTGTAGAGGTGCGTTAGGTGCAGCCGGTGGTGGTGGTGGAAGACGCGCAAGCAATTCATTAAACCTGTCATCGAGCTTTGTTTCGAACGTCTTCTCCATGTCATCTATCTTCTCCATGGCCTCTTCAAATCTGTTTAGCACATCCTGCACCTGTCCATTCATCATTTGCTGAAATTTATCATGCAACTCCTGATTCGTCATGTTCTCCCAGTCAGTCTCGTCGGCTTGTGATCCTGCCATGGTTAGCAACAATAGAAAACACACAAGAATATGATCCTACAGAATACTAACAAGAGGTGGTGGTGGCGGGTGTCACAAATCCGTCAAGCAAATCTCAAATTCTTACCAGTTCTTACCCAGCAGCAGGCGGTGATCGGCAACCGTTGTAGTCAAAACTCTCAAAAGCTTGGATAGAGCGATTGCCAGGGAGAGTCAAACGCACGACGTAGAGGTATGTGGAGCTGGGAAGGCTTATAGTATGGTAGCAAAAAGGGTCAGCAATAATCAATTCAGAGATGCAAAGTTGAATAAACGCTCAACGACGGTACTGTGCTGGTCCTAGGCTAGACCGTGCTAGAGACGCGAGCCTAGAACACTAACAAAATCACGGCGCTGCACGTAAATAAGGGAAAAGCACACTCTGGAACTTTTTTTTTCGCTTTTTTTTTTGCGCTCCTCTTTTTTTTTTGCGCTCCTCTTTTTTTTTTTTTTTCCGAGACCTACGCAGGCAAGGAAACACGAATCGGAATTGAGATTGATCTCAAGAACAATCCTAATATGAGAAGAACTCGGATTGGTGGTGGATATATGGTTGTGGTATATGGCAGCGGTGGTGGTATATGGTAGCGGTGGTGGTATGTGGTATATGGATAAGGATTCAGAGCGGTGGCGGATAAGCAAAAGTGGTAGATGGGCGATGATGATGGTGCGGCGGCGGCGTGACAACTTATGACCAGAACTCGAAACTCTAAAAGACTAGACTCTAAGACCAGCAACTTGACACGACGATGCAACCGCAAATTCAACAAAGCAAAAACCCTAAAAAGATTATGCAAAGGCTCAGATTGGTTCGGATATGATGAACTAACCCTAAATTTTTTTTTGTGGCTTTTTCGTGGACTGTAGGTATGAAGAACAGACTCGATCTAATCTACGAAAAACTGTAAAATCTCACCGAGCAACCTGGAAATCTGATACCACTTGATAGAGGCAAAGGTGTCCCGATGTTTCGATGAGATGGTGGCTATCGTTTTCTGTGGGAGTCGACCTTGACGATCCGACTACGAACGTGCGAGACGTCGCGCCTTAGCAATCGCTAAACCAACTTCCGAGGGGTTATTGACCACGCCGGAGCACGATCAACCTGACCACGAGGGCCTGTTTCCTGCGAGCAAACGAAGAACAAGCAAGAAGCTGAGATTGCAATCTGGATATTGCGAATATAAGATGAAAGCTTTATTGATCAAGGTGGGGTTCTGTGACGTCTTGGTCTGGTCGTTGGACACAAACGAAGTACGCGAAGTTGCAGCTATGGCGAACTTTTAATCTAAACAAAACCCAAGCCTAGACGACGCCCTAAGGGCTGTATATATGGAGGAAGAGAGGGGAATTTCGTGGCCCTTGAGGGTGGGGTCCGAAACCAACCCTAACTCTTGTTTCCCCACACATACGGACTCTAAAAATAGCCTATACTTAAGTATTTCGAAATTACATGGGCCTGGCCCATTAATAAGGTGACGCAGCACCTAGAATAGCCTATGGACGAATATTATGAAGTGGCATCTTGTATATTTCGTCCATGGCTTCATGCACTCCTTATGGCGGCTTCAAAGTCCTGAAATCATCACTTGTAACTCCGTTCTTGATCCCCTTGCGCATGCCATCAACTCCATTCGTGTTCTTGCTCCAATGTTCATCCTTCTCCAAGCTAGGACCTTCATTTGTAAGCAAAACAAATGTATCCAATTTAGGCAGCATCATAATCTCATGAACATTAGAATCATTACCAAGAAACGAAAGTACCTGGTAATTTAATTGGCGTGCGCGAGCTCTAGTAATTGGTCCAGTATATGTAACAGTAGGGGCTGTGGGTGTAACAATGGTATTGATGTCCTCATCAGCAAGGGGATCAAGAACGGAGTTACAAGTGATGATTTCAGGACTTTGAAGCCGCCATAAGGAGTGCATGAAGCCTTGGACGAAATATACAAGATGCCACTTCATAATATTCGTCCATAGGCTATTCTAGGTGCTGTGTCACCTTATTAATGGGCCAGGCCCATGTAATTTCGAAATACTTAAGTATAGGCTATTTTTAGAGTCTGTATATGTGGGGAAACAAGAGTTAGGGTTGGTTTCGGACCCCACCCTCAAGGGCCACGAAATTCCCCCCTCTTCCTCCATATATACAGCCGTTAGGGCGTCGTTTAGACTTTGGGTTTTGTTTAGATTAAAAGTTCGCCATAGCTGCAACTTCGCGTACTTCGTTTGTGTCCAACGACCAGACCAAGACGTCACAGAACCCCACCTTGATCAATAAAGCTTTCATCTTATATTCGCAATATCCCGATTGCAATCTCAGTTTCTTGCTTGTTCTTCGTTTGCTCGCAGGAAACAGACCCTCGTGGTCAGGTTGATCGTGCTCCGGCGTGGTCACTAACCCTCAGAAGTTGGTTTAGCGATTGCTAAGGCGCGACGTCTCGCACGTTCGTAGTCGGATCGTCAAGGTCGACTCCCACAGAAAACGATAGCCACCATCTCATCGAAACATCGGGACACCTTAGCCTCTATCAAGTGGTATCAGATTTCCAGGTTGCTCGGTGAGATTTTTACAGTTTTTCGTAGATTAGATCGAGTCTGTTCTTCATACCTACAGTCCACGAAAAAAAAGCCACACAAAAAAATTAGGGTTAGTTCATCATATCCGAACCAATCTGATGAGGACATCAATACCATTGTTACACCCACAGCCCCTACTGTTACATATACTGGACCAATTACTAGAGCTCGCGCACGCCAATTAAATTACCAGGTACTTTAGTTTCTTGGTAATGATTCTAATGTTCATGAGATTATGATGCTGCCTAAATTGGATACATTTGTTTTGCTTTCAAATGAAGGGCCTAGCTTGGAGAAGGATGAACATTGGAGCAAGAACACGCATGGAGTTGATGGCATGCGCAAGGGGATCAAAAACGGAGTTACAAGTGATGATTTCAGGACTTTGAAGCCGCCATAAGGAGTGCATGAAGCCATGGACGAAATATACAAGATGCCACTTCATAATATTCGTCCATAGGCTATTCTAGGTGCTGCGTCACCTTATTAATGGGCGAGGCCCATGTAATTTCGAAATACTTAAGTATAGGCTATTTATAGAGTCCGTATGTGTGGGGAAACAAGAGTTAGGGTTGGTTTCGGACCCCACCCTCAAGGGCCACGAAATTCCCTTCTCTTCCTCCATATATACAACCCTTAGGGCGTCGTTTAGACTTTGGGTTTTGTTTAGATTAAAAGTTCGCCATAGCTGCAACTTCTCGTACTTCGTTTGTGTCCAACGACCAGACCAAGACGTCACAGAACCCCACCTTGATCAATAAAGCTTTCATCTTATATTCGCAATATCCCGATTGCAATCTCAGTTTCTTGCTTGTTCTTCGTTTGCTCGCAGGAAACAGGCCCTCGTGGTCAGGTTGAACGTGCTCCGGCGTGGTCAATAACCCCTCGGAAGTTGGTTTAGCGATTGCTAAGGCGCGACGTCTCGCACGTTCGTAGTCGGATCGTCAAGGTCGACTCCCAGAGAAAACGATAGCCACCATCTCATCGAAACATCGGGACACCTTTCCCTTTAATCAAGTGGTATCAGATTTCCAGGTTGCTCGGTGAGATTTTTACAGTTTTTCGTAGATTAGATCGAGTCTGTTCTTCATACCTACAGTCCACGAAAAAGCCACAAAAAAAATTAGGGTTAGTTCATCATATCCGAACCAATCTGAGCCTTTGCATAATCTTTTTAGGGTTTTTGCTTTGTTGAATTTGCGGTTGCATCGTCGTGTCAAGTTGCTGGTCTTAGAGTCTAGTCTTTTAGAGTTTCGAGTTCTGGTCATAAGTTGTCACGCCGCCGCCGCACCATCATCATCGCCCATCTACCACCATTGCTTATCCGCCACCGTTCTGAATCCGTATCCATATACCACCACCAATCTGTATCCATATACCACCACCAATCTGTAACCATATATCCACCACCAATCCGAGTTCTTCTCATATTAGGTTTGTTCTTGAGATCAATCTCAATTCCGATTCGTGTTTCCTTGGCTGCGTAGGTCTCGGAAAAAAAAAGAGTTTGGAGACCCCCGGGCAGTTTTTAGGCCAAAATTTTCACGGGCAAAAATATTTTTTCCCTATCCTATTTTTAGGTTTTTCTGAGTCTTTTGAGCCACGTGCCATCATAGTGATTTTTTGTCGCACTTTTTCGTCGTCGCTGCCCTGATTTCCGAAAAAAAAGTGAAAAAAAAAATTCCGTGCCCATCCTATCAGTTTGACGAGGGAAGAGTTTTGAGACACTTGCCATTATAGTAATTTTTCACAAAAAAAAAGAGGAGCGCAAAAAAAGCGAAAAAAAAAGTTCCAGAGTGTGCTTTTCCCTTATTTACGTGCAGCGCCGTGATTTTGTTAGTGTTCTAGGCTCGCGTCTCTAGCACGGTCTAGCCTAGGACCAGCACAGTACCGTCGTTGAGCGTTTATTCAACTTTGCATCTCTGAATTGATTATTGCTGACCCTTTTTGCTACCATACTATAAGCCTTCCCAGCTCCACATACCTCTACGTCGTGCGTTTGACTCTCCCTGGCAATCGCTCTATCCAAGCTTTTGAGAGTTTTGACTACAACGGTTGCCGATCACCGCCTGCTGCTGGGTAAGAACTGGTAAGAATTTGAGATTTGCTTGACGGATTTGTGACACCCGCCACCACCACCTCTTGTTAGTATTCTGTAGGATCATATTCTTGTGTGTTTTCTATTGTTGCTAACCATGGCAGGATCACAAGCCGACGAGACTGACTGGGAGAACATGACGAATCAGGAGTTGCATGATAAATTTCAGCAAATGATGAATGGACAGGTGCAGGATGTGCTAAACAGATTTGAAGAGGCCATGGAGAAGATAGATGACATGGAGAAGACGTTCGAAACAAAGCTCGATGACAGGTTTAATGAATTGCTCGCGCGTCTTCCACCACCACCACCGGCTGCACCTAACGCACCTCTACAACAACAACAACGACGACTACCTACACATCGTGAAACAGCCCTCCGCCGAGCGAGCCGTCTCCCTCTTGCACCTGGCCAAACTGTTGGTGCTGCTGTTGCTACTTCTGTGGCTCCTGCTGCTGATGCGGAGGAGGATGATTTTGCTGGCGATTACGAGGATGAGGTTGATCAAAATCAGAACTACGTGCCACCACCAGCACAGCAACCATCAGGTCGTCCACATGCAAATAATGGCAATGGTAGGGCTCACCCTCAGGTACGAGATCATGACCATCTCCCTAAACTAAAATTGAATATTCCACCATTTGAGGGTAGATATGTTCCTGATATATATCTTACTTGGGAGTTAGAAACTGAACAACGATTTACATGTTTACAATATCCCGAGGAGAGACGTGTTCCTGCTGCTGTTTGTGCATTCACTAGTTTTGCATGTGTTTGGTGGTCTGAGCATTGTAGATTATATCCCATTCCTGCTACTTGGGCTGCTTTGAAAACTGCTATGCGTACTCGTTGGGTTCCACCATATTATCAACGTGAATTACTTCAAAAATTGCAGCGCTTAAGACAGGGAAAAAATTCTGTAGAAGAATATTATCAGGAATTACAAACTGGCATGATTAGATGTGGTATTGTTGAGGAGAATGAAGCTATGCTTGCACGTTTTATGGGTGGATTAAATAGAGAGATTCAGACGATTCTAGAGTATAAGGAGTATACTAATATCACTCGTTTATTCCATCTTGCTTGTAAAGCTGAACGTGAAGTGCAGGATCGACAGGCATTGGCGCGGACTAACTTTTCTGCAGGTCGACCTTCTTCATGGACACCACGTGCATCATCTACTTCCACACGTTCTGCTACACCGGCGCCTCCGTCGGCTGCCACCTCCAACCGTGATACAATAAAGCAGGCACAATCACCACTATCTGCCAAGAGCACACCTTCTGGGCCTGCAAAGAGCTCTGCTTCATCCATGGCATCAACAGGGCAGACACATGATATTATTTGTCGACGTTGCAAGGGTGGAGGTCATTATGCGAGAGAATGCCCATCTAAGCGTGTGATGATTGTTACTGAGGATGGTGGGTATGAGTCCGCTAGTGACTATGATGAGGAGACTTTGGCTCTTATTACACGTGACGAACACGGTGGAGACGATTCTGATCATGAGACGCAATACATGGCTCCTGAAGATGCTGACAGGTATGAATGTTTAGTTGCTCAACGTGTTTTGAGTGTGCAGGTTACACAAGCTGAGCAAAATCAGAGGCATAATTTGTTCCATACAAAGGGAGTTGTGAAGGAACGTTCTGTTCGCGTGATCATAGATGGAGGGAGCTGCAATAACTTGGCTAGCATGGAGATGGTGGAGAAGCTATCTCTCACCACAAGACCACATCCACATCCTTACTACATCCAATGGTTCAACAACAGCAGCAAGGTTAAGGTAACACGTACTGTTCGTGTGCATTTTAGTATCTCTACATATGCTGATTATGTTGATTGTGATGTGGTACCTACGCAAACATGTTCCTTATTACTTGGTAGACCATGGCAATTTGATAAAAATTCTGTACACCATGGTAGAAACAATCAGTATACTCTTGTTCATAACGATAAAAATATTACTTTGCTTCCTATGACTCCTGATTCCATTTTGAAAGATGATATTAATAGAGCTAATAAAGCAAAACAGGAGAAAACTAAGAGTGAAAATCAGATTGTGGCAAAAGAATTTGAGCAACAAATGCAGCCTAATAATAATAAACAATCTAGTGTTGCTTCTGAAATTAAATTGAAAAGTGCATGTTTACTTGCCACCAAATCTGATATTGATGATCTAGATTTTAGCAAATCTGTTTGCTATGCTTTTGTGTGCAAAGAGGCATTATTTTCATTCGAGGACGTGCCTTCCTCTTTGCCTCCTGCTGTCACTAACATTTTGCAGGAGTTCGCCGACGTCTTTCCACAAGACGTGCCACCGGTGATAGAGGCAAAGGTGTCCCGATGTTTCGATGAGATGGTGGCTATCGTTTTCTGTGGGAGTCGACCTTGACGATCCGACTACGAACGTGCGAGACGTCGCGCCTTAGCAATCGCTAAACCAACTTCCGAGGGGTTATTGACCACGCCGGAGCACGATCAACCTGACCACGAGGGCCTGTTTCCTGCGAGCAAACGAAGAACAAGCAAGAAACTGAGATTGCAATCTGGATATTGCGAATATAAGATGAAAGCTTTATTGATCAAGGTGGGGTTCTGTGACGTCTTGGTCTGGTCGTTGGACACAAACGAAGTACGCGAAGTTGCAGCTATGGCGAACTTTTAATCTAAACAAAACCCAAGTCTAAACGACGCCCTAAGGGCTGTATATATGGAGGAAGAGAGGGGAATTTCGTGGCCCTTGAGGGTGGGGTCCGAAACCAACCCTAACTCTTGTTTCCCCACACATACGGACTCTAAAAATAGCGTAGACTTAAGTATTTCGAAATTACATGGGCCTGGCCCATTAATAAGGTAACGCAGCACCTAGAATAGCCTATGGACGAATATTATGAAGTGGCATCTTGTATATTTCGTCCAAGGCTTCATACACTCCTTATGGCGGCTTCAAAGTCCTGAAATCATCACTTGTAACTCCGTTCTTGATCCCCTTGCGCATGCCATCAACTCCATTCGTGTTCTTGCTCCAATGTTCATCCTTCTCCAAGCTAGGACCTTCATTTGTAAGCAAAACAAATGTATCCAATTTAGGCAGCATCATAATCTCATGAACATTAGAATCATTACCAAGAAACGAAAGTACCTGGTAATTTAATTGGCGTGCGCGAGCTCTAGTAATTGGTCCAGTATATGTAACAGTAGGGGCTGTGGGTGTAACAATGGTATTGATGTCCTCATCAACCGGGATTACCACCTATTCGCGGGATTGAGCATCAAATTGACTTAATTCCCGGTGCATCATTACCCAACCGTGCACCATACCGTACCAATCCAGAGGAGACGAAGGAGATTATGCGTCAAGTACAAGAACTGCTCGACAAAGGTTATATACGCGAATCCCTTAGTCCTTGTGCTGTTCCTATCATTTTAGTGCCGAAAAAGGATGGTACGTCGCGTATGTGCGTTGATTGTAGAGGCATTAATAATATTACTATTCGTTATCGTCATCCTATTCCTAGGCTAGATGATATGCTTGATGAATTGAGTGGCTCTACAATATTCTCCAAAGTTGATTTGCGTAGTGGTTACCATCAAATTCGTATGAAATTGGGAGATGAATGGAAAACAGCATTTAAAACTAAGTTTGGATTATATGAGTGGTTAGTCATGCCTTTTGGGTTAACTAACGCACCTAGTACTTTCATGAGGTTAATGAACGAAGTTTTACGTGCTTTCATTGGACGATTTGTGGTAGTTTACTTTGATGACATATTGATTTATAGCAAATCTTTGGAGGAACATTTGGAACATTTACGTGCTGTTTTTATTGCTCTACGTGATGCACGTTTGTTTGGTAACCTTGGAAAGTGCACCTTTTGCACCGACCGAGTATCTTTTCTTGGCTATGTTGTTACTCCACAGGGAATTGAAGTTGATAAAGCCAAGATTGAAGCTATTGAGAGTTGGCCGCAGCCCAAAACGGTCACACAAGTGAGGAGTTTCCTTGGCCTCGCTGGTTTCTATAGGCGTTTTGTGAGAGATTTCAGCACCATTGCTGCACCTCTCAACGAGCTTACAAAGAAGGATGTGCCTTTTGTTTGGGGTACCGCACAGGAAGAAGCCTTCACGGTATTGAAAGATAAGTTGACACATGCTCCTTTACTCCAACTTCCTAATTTCAATAAGACTTTTGAGCTTGAATGTGATGCTAGTGGAATTGGATTAGGAGGTGTGTAATTACAAGATGGAAAACCTGTTGCATACTTTTCTGAAAAATTGAGTGGGCCTAGTCTGAACTATTCTACTTATGATAAAGAATTATATGCTCTTGTTCGGACCTTAGAAACATGGCAACATTATTTATGGCCAAAGGAATTTGTTATACATTCTGATCATGAATCTTTGAAACACATTAAAAGTCAAGCAAAACTGAATCGTCGACATGCTAAATGGGTTGAATTCATTGAGACTTTCCCTTATGTGATTAAACACAAGAAGGGTAAAGAAAATGTTATTGCTGATGCCTTGTCTCGTCGTTATACTATGCTTTCACAACTTGACTTTAAAATATTTGGTTTGGAGACCATCAAGGATCAATATGTTAATGATGCTGAATTTAAAGATGTATTGCAGAATTGTAAGGAAGGGAGAACTTGGAACAAGTTCGTTCTTAACGATGGATTTGTGTTTCGTGCTAACAAGCTATGCATTCCAGCTAGCTCCGTTCGTCTTTTGTTGTTGCAGGAGGCGCATGGAGGAGGATTAATGGGACACTTTGGCGTCAAGAAGACGGAGGATATACTTGCTACACATTTCTTTTGGCCAAAGATGAGACGGGATGTTGAGCGTTTTGTTGCTCGCTGCACTACATGTCAAAGAGCTAAGTCACGACTCAATCCTCATGGTTTATATATGCCTTTGCCTGTACCTAGTGTTCCTTGGGAGGATATATCTATGGACTTTGTTTTAGGTTTACCTAGAACAAAGAAGGGGAGGGATAGCATATTTGTTGTCGTGGATAGGTTCTCGAAAGTGGCACACTTTATACCATGTCATAAAAGCGATGATGCTGTTAATGTTGCTGATTTGTTCTTTCGTGAAATTATTCGCTTACATGGTGTGCCAAATACTATTGTTTCAGATCGTGATACTAAATTTCTTAGCCACTTTTGGAGATGTTTATGGGCTAAGTTGGGGACTAAGCTGCTTTTTAGTACTACTTGTCACCCCCAAACTGATGGACAAACTGAAGTAGTCAATAGAACATTGTCTACTAGGCTTAGGGCTGTTTTGAAGAATAACAAGAAAATGTGGGAAGAATGCTTGCCTCATATTGAATTTGCTTATAATCGTTCATTGCATTCTACTACTAAGATGTGCCCTTTTGAAATTGTGTATGGTTTCCTACCTCGTGCACCTATTGATTTGTTGCCTCTTCCATCTTCGGAGAAGGTTAATTTTGATGCTAAAGAACGTTCTGAATTGATTTCAAAAATGCATGAGTTAACTAAGGAAAACATTGAGCGTATGAATGCTAAATATAAACTTGCTGGAGATAAGGGTAGAAAACATGTTGTGTTTGCACCTGGAGATCTTGTTTGGTTACATTTGCGTAAAGATAGATTTCCTAATCTGCGCAAATCAAAGCTAATGCCACGTGCTGATGGTCCTTTTAAGGTTTTAGAGAAAATAAATGATAATGCATATAAACTTGAGCTACCTGCAGATTTTGGGGTTAGTCCCACTTTTAACATTGCAGATTTGAAGCCTTATTTGGGTGAGGAAGATGAGCTTCCGTCGAGGATGACTTCATTTCAAGAAGGGGAGGATGATGAGGACATCAATACCATTGTTACACCCACAGCCCCTACTGTTACATATACTGGACCAATTACTAGAGCTCGCGCACGCCAATTAAATTACCAGGTAGTTTCGTTTCTTGGTAATGATTCTAATGTTCATGAGATTATGATGCTGCCTAAATTGGATACATTTGTTTTGCTTTCAAATGAAGGGCCTAGCTTGGAGAAGGATGAACATTGGAGCAAGAACACGCATGGAGTTGATGGCATGCGCAAGGGGATCAAGAACGGAGTTACAAGTGATGATTTCAGGACTTTGAAGCCGCCATAAGGAGTGCATGAAGCCATGGACGAAATATACAAGATGCCACTTCATAATATTCGTCCATAGGCTATTCTAGGTGCTGCGTCACCTTATTAATGGGCCAGGCCCATGTAATTTCGAAATACTTAAGTATAGGCTATTTTTAGAGTCCGTATGTGTGGGGAAACAAGAGTTAGGGTTGGTTTCGGACCCCACCCTCAAGGGCCACGAAATTCCCTTCTCTTCCTCCATATATACAACCCTTAGGGCGTCGTTTAGACTTTGGGTTTTGTTTAGATTAAAAGTTCGCCATAGCTGTAACTTCTCGTACTTCGTTTGTGTCCAACGACCAGACCAAGACGTCACAGAACCCCACCTTGATCAATAAAGCTTTCATCTTATATTCGTAATATCCCGATTGCAATCTCAGTTTCTTGCTTGTTCGTTTGCTCGCAGGAAACAGGCCCTCGTGGTCATGTTGAACGTGCTCCGGCGTGGTCAATAAACCCTCGGAAGTTGGTTTAGCGATTGCTAAGGCGCGACGTCTCGCACGTTCGTAGTCGGATCGTCAAGGTCGACTCCCACAGAAAACGATAGCCACCATCTCATCGAAACATCGGGACACCTTTGCCTTTATCACAATCTGAGCCTTTGCATAATCTTTTTAGGGTTTTTGCTTTGTTGAATTTGCGGTTGCATCGTCGTGTCAAGTTGCTGGTCTTAGAGTCTAGTCTTTTAGAGTTTCGAGTTCTGGTCATAAGTTGTCACGCCGCTACCGCACCATCATCATCGCCCATCTACCACTTTTGCTTATCCGCCACCGCTCTGAATCCATATCCATATACCACTACCAATCCGTATCCATATACCACCACCAATCTCTATCCATATACCACCACCGCTACCATATACCACCACCGCCGCCATATACCACAACCATATATCCACCATCAATCCGAGTTCTTCTCATATTAGGTTTGTTCTTGAGTAGTGTTTCCTTGCCTGCGTAGGTCTCGGAAAAAAAAAGTCTGGAGACCCCCGGGCAGTTTTTAGGCCAAAATTTTCACGGGCAAATTTTTTTCCCTATCCTATTTTTAGGCTTTTCTGAGTCTTTTGAGCCACGTGCCATCATAGTGATTTTTTGTCGCAGTCTTTCGTCGTCGCTGCCCTGATTTCCGAAAAAAAAAGTGAATTTTTTTTTCGTGCCCATCCTATCAGTTTGACGTGGGAAGAGTTTTGAGACACTCGCCATTATAGTGATTTTTCGCAAAAAAAGAGGAGCACAAAAAAAAAGGAGCGCAAAAAAAAAGAGCGAAAAAAAAGTTCCAGAGTGTGCTTTTCCCTTATTTACGTGCAGCGCCGTGATTTTGTTAGTGTTCTAGGCTCGCGTGTCTAGCACGGTCTATCCTAGGACCAGCATAGTACCGTCGTTGAGCGTTTATTCAACTTTGCATCTCTGAATTGATTATTGCTGACCCTTTTTTCTACCATACTATAAGCCTTCCCGGCTCCACATACATCTACGTCGTGCGTTTGACTCTCCCTGGCAATCGCTCTATCCAAGCTTTTGAGAGTTTTTGACTACAACGGTTGCCGATCACCGCCTGCTGCTGGGTAAGAACTGGTAAGAATTTGAGATTTGCTTGACGGATTTGTGACACCCGCCACCACCACCACTTGTTAGTAGTATGTAGGATCATATTCTTGTGTGTTTCTATTGCTGCTAACCATGCCAGGATCACAAGCCGACGAGACTGACTGGGAGAACTTGACGAACAAGGAGCTTCGTGATACATTTCAGCAAATGATGAATGGACAGGTGCAAGATGTGATAAACAGATTTGAAGAGGCCATGGAGAAGATAGATGGCATGGAGAAGACGTTTGAAACAAAGCTCGATAACAAGTTTGCTGAATTGCTTTCGCGTTTTCCACCACCACCACCGGCTGCTCCTGCCGCACCTCTGCAACAACAGCAACAACACCGACTACCTCCACGTCGGGAAACAGCCCTCCGTCGAGCGAGCCTTGTCCCTCTTCAGTCGGGCCAAACTGCTGGTGCTGCTGTTGATACTTCTGTGGCTCCTACTGCTGATGTGGAGGAGGATGCTTATGTGGGAGATTATGAGGATGAGGTTGATCAAAATCAGAACTACGTGCCACCAACAGCACAGCAACCACCAGGTCGTCCACATGCAAATAATGGCAATGGTAGGGCTCACCCTCAGGTACGAGATCATGACCATCTCCCTAAACTAAAATTGAATATTCCACCATTTGAGGGTAGATATGTTCCTGATATATATCTTACTTGGGAGTTAGAAACTGAACAACGATTTACATGTTTACAATATCCCGAGGAGAGACGTGTTCCTGCTGCTGTTTGTGCTTTCACTAGTTTTGCATGTGTTTGGTGGTCTGAGCATTGTAGATTATATCCTATTCCGGCTACTTGGGCTGCTTTGAAAACTGCTATGCATACTCGTTGGGTTCCACCATATTATCAACATGAATTACTTCAAAAATTGCAGCGCTTGAGACAGGGAAAAAATTCTGTAGAAGAATATTATCAGGAATTACAAACTGGCATGATTAGATGTGGTATTGTTGAGGTGAATGAAGCTATGCTTGCACGTTTTATGGGTGGACTAAATAGAGAGATTCAGACGATTCTAGAGTATAAGGAGTATACTAATATCACTCGTTTATTCCATCTTGCTTGTAAAGCTGAACGTGAAGTGCAGGATCGACAGGCATTGGCGCGGACTAACTTTTCTGCAGGTCGACCTTCATCATGGACACCACGTGCATCATCTACTTCCACACGTTCTGCTACACCGGCGCCTCCGTCGGCTACCACCTCCAACCGTGATACAATAAAGCAGGCACAATCACCACTATCTGCCAAGAGCACACCTTCTGGGCCTGCAAAGAGCTCTTCTTCATCCATGGCATCAACAGGGCAAACACATGATATTATTTGTCGACGTTGCAAGGGTGGAGGTCATTATGCGAGAGAATGCCCATCTAAGCGTGTGATGATTGTTACTGAGGATGGTGGGTATGAGTCCGCTAGTGACTATGATGAGGAGACTTTGGCTCTTATTACACGTGACGAACACGGTGGAGACGATTCTGATCATGAGACGCAATACATGGCTCCTGAAGATGCTGACAGGTATGAAAGTTTAGTTGCTCAACGTGTTTTGAGTGTGCAGGTTACACAAGCTGAGCAAAATCAGAGGCATAATTTGTTCCATACAAAGGGAGTTGTGAAGGAACGTTCTGTTCGCGTGATCACAGATGGAGGGAGCTGCAATAACTTGGCTAGCATGGAGATGGTGGAGAAGCTATCTCTCACCACAAGACCACATCCACATCCTTACTACATCCAATGGTTCAACAACAGCAGCAAGGTTGAGGTAACACGTACTGTTCGTGTGCATTTTAGTATCTCTACATATGCTGATTATGTTGATTGTGATGTGGTACCTATGCAAGCATGTTCCTTATTACATGGTAGACCATGGCAATTTGATAAAAATTCTGTACACCATGGTAGAAACAATCAGCATACTCTTGTTCATAACGATAAAAATATTACTTTGCTTCCTATGACTCCTGATTCCATTTTGAAAGATGATATTAATAGAGCTAATAAAGCAAAACAGGAGACAAATAAGAGTGAAAATCAGATTGTGGCAAAAGAATTTGAGCACCAAATGAAGCCTAATAATAAACCATCTACTGTTGTTTCTGAAATTAAATTGAAAAGTGCATGTTTACTTGCCACCAAATCTGATATTGATGAGCTAGATTTCAGCAAATCTGTTTGCTATGCTTTTGTGTGCAAAGAGGCATTATTTTCATTCGAGGACGTGCCTTCCTCTTTGCCCTCTGCTGTCACTAACATTTTGCAGGAGTTCGCTGACGTCTTTCCACAAGACGTGCCACCGGGATTACCACCTATTCGAGGGATTGAACATCAAATTGACTTAATTCCCGGTGCTTCGCTACCCAACCGTGCACCATACCGTACCAATCCAGAGGAGACGAAGGAGATTATGCGTCAAGTACAAGAACTGCTCGACAAAGGTTATATACGCGAATCCCTTAGTCCTTGTGCTGTTCCTATCATTTTAGTGCCGAAAAAGGATGGTACGTCGCGTATGTGCGTTGATTGTAGAGGCAGTAATAATATTACTATTCGTTATCGTCATCCTATTCCTAGGCTAGATGATATGCTTGATGAATTGAGTGGCTCTACAATATTCTCCAAAGTTGATTTGCGTAGTGGATACCATCAAATTCGTATGAAATTGGGTGATGAATGGAAAACAGCATTTAAAACTAAGTTTGGATTATATGAGTGGTTAGTCATGCCTTCTGGGTTAACTAATGCACCTAGTACTTTCATGAGGTTAATGAACGAAGTTTTACGTGTTTTCATTGGACGATTTGTGGTAGTTTACTTTGATGACATATTGATTTATAGCAAATGTTTGGAGGAACATTTGGAACATTTACGTGCTGTTTTTATTGCTCTACGTGATGCACGTTTGTTTGGTAACCTTGGAAAGTGCACCTTTTGCACCGACCGAGTATCTTTTCTTGGCTATGTTATTACTCCACAGGGAATTGAAGTTGATAAAGCCAAGATTGAAGCTATTGAGAGTTGGCCGCAGCCCAAAACGGTCACACAAGTGAGGAGTTTCCTTGGCCTTGCTGGTTTCTATAGGCGTTTTGTGAGAAATTTCAGCACCATTGCTGCACCTCTCAACGAGCTTACAAAGAAGGATGTGCCTTTTGTTTGGGGTACCGCACAGGAAGAAGCCTTCATGGTTTTGAAAGATAAGTTGACACATGCTCCTTTACTCCAACTTCCTAATTTCAATAAGACTTTTGAGCTTGAATGTGATGCTAGTGGAATTGGATTAGGAGGTGTGTTATTACAAGATGGAAAACCTGTTGCATACTTTTCTGAAAAATTGAGTGGGCCTAGTCTGAACGATTCTACTTATGATAAAGAATTATATGCTCTTGTTCGGAGCTTAGAAACATGGCAACATTATTTATGGCCCAAGGAATTTGTTATACATTCTGATCATGAATCTTTGAAACACATTAAAAGTCAAGCAAAACTCAACCGTAGACATGCTAAATGGGTTGAATTCATTGAGACTTTCCCTTATGTCATTAAACACAAGAAGGGTAAAGAAAATGTTATTGCTGATGCCTTGTCTCGTCGTTATACTATGCTTTCACAACTTGACTTTAAAATATTTGGTTTGGAGACCATCTGATAGAGGCAAAGGTGTCCCGATGTTTCGATGAGATGGTGGCTATCGTTTTCTGTGGGAGTCGACCTTGACGATCCGACTACGAACGTGCGAGACGTCGCGCCTTAGCAATCGCTAAACCAACTTCCGAGGGGTTATTGACCACGCCGGAGCACGATCAACCTGACCACGAGGGCCTGTTTCCTGCGAGCAAACGAAGAACAAGCAAGAAGCTGAGATTGCAATCTGGATATTGCGAATATAAGATGAAAGCTTTATTGATCAAGGTGGGGTTCTGTGACGTCTTGGTCTGGTCGTTGGACACAAACGAAGTACGCGAAGTTGCAGCTATGGCGAACTTTTAATCTAAACAAAACCCAAGTCTAAACGACGCCCTAAGGGCTGTATATATGGAGGAAGAGAGGGGAATTTCGTGGCCCTTGAGGGTGGGGTCCGAAACCAACCCTAACTCTTGTTTCCCCACACATACGGACTCTAAAAATAGCCTATACTTAAGTATTTCGAAATTACATGGGCCTGGCCCATTAATAAGGTGACGCAGCACCTAGAATAGCCTATGGACGAATATTATGAAGTGGCATCTTGTATATTTCGTCCAAGGCTTCATGCACTCCTTATGGCGGCTTCAAAGTCCTGAAATCATCACTTGTAACTCCGTTCTTGATCCCCTTGCGCATGCCATCAACTCCATTCGTGTTCTTGCTCCAATGTTCATCCTTCTCCAAGCTAGGACCTTCATTTGTAAGCAAAACAAATGTATCCAATTTAGGCAGCATCATAATCTCATGAACATTAGAATCATTACCAAGAAACGAAAGTACCTGGTAATTTAATTGGCGTGCGCGAGCTCTAGTAATTGGTCCAGTATATGTAACAGTAGGGGCTGTGGGTGTAACAATGGTATTGATGTCCTCATCATCCTCCCCTTCTTGAAATGAAGTCGTCCTCGACGGAAGCTCATCTTCCTCACCCAAATAAGGCTTCAAATCTGCAATGTTAAAAGTGGGACTAACCCCAAAATCTGCAGGTAGCTCAAGTTTATATGCATTATCATTTATTTTCTCTAAAACCTTAAAAGGACCATCAGCACGTGGCATTAGCTTTGATTTGCGCAGATTAGGAAATCTATCTTTACGCAAATGTAACCAAACAAGATCTCCAGGTGCAAACACAGCATGTTTTCTACCCTTATCTCCAGCAAGTTTATATTTAGCATTCATACGCTCAATGTTTTCCTTAGTTAACTCATGCATTTTTAAAATCAATTCAGAACGTTCTTTAGCATCAAAATTAACCTTCTCCGAAGATGGAAGAGGCAACAAATCAATAGGTGCACGAGGTAGGAAACCATACACAATTTCAAAAGGGCACATCTTAGTAGTAGAATGAAATGAACGATTATAAGCAAATTCAATATGAGGCAAGCATTCTTCCCACATTTTCTTGTTATTCTTCAAAACAGCCCTAAGCATAGTAGACAATGTTCTATTGACTACTTCAGTTTGTCCATCAGTTTGGGGGTGACAAGTAGTACTAAAAAGCAGCTTAGTCCCCAACTTAGCCCATAAACATCTCCAAAAGTGGCTAAGAAATTTAGTATCACGATCTGAAACAATAGTATTTGGCACACCATGTAAGCGAATAATTTCACGAAAGAACAAATCAGCAACATTAACAGCATCATCGCTTTTATGACATGGTATAAAGTGTGCCATTTTCGAGAACCTATCCACGACAACAAATATGCTATCCCTCCCCTTCTTTGTTCGAGGTAAACCTAAAACAAAGTCCATAGATATATCCTCCCAAGGAACACTAGGTACAGGCAAAGGCATATATAAACCATGAGGATTGAGTCGTGACTTAGCTCTTTGACATGTAGTGCAGCGAGCAACAAAACGCTCAACATCCCGTCTCATCTTTGGCCAAAAGAAATGTGTAGCAAGTATATCCTCCGTCTTCTTGACGCCAAAGTGTCCCATTAATCCTCCTCCATGCGCCTCCTGCAATAACAAAAGACGAACGGAGCTAGCTGGAATGCATAGCTTGTTAGCACGAAACACAAATCCATCGTTAAGAACGAACTTGTTCCAAGTTCTCCCTTCCTTACAATTCTGCAATACATCTTTAAATTCAGCATCATTAACATATTGATCCTTGATGGTCTCCAAACCAAATATTTTAAAGTCAAGTTGTGAAAGCATAGTATAACGACGAGACAAGGCATCAGCAATAACATTTTCTTTACCCTTCTTGTGTTTAATGACATAAGGGAAAGTCTCAATGAATTCAACCCATTTAGCATGTCTACGGTTCAGTTTTGCTTGACTTTTAATGTGTTTCAAAGATTCATGATCAGAATGTATAACAAATTCCTTGGGCCATAAATAATGTTGCCATGTTTCTAAGGTCCGAACAAGAGCATATAATTCTTTATCATAAGTAGAATAGTTCAGACTAGGCCCACTCAATTTTTCAGAAAAGTATGCAACAGGTTTTCCATCTTGTAATAACACACCTCCTAATCCAATTCCACTAGCATCACATTCAAGCTCAAAAGTCTTATTGAAATTAGGAAGTTGGAGTAAAGGAGCATGTGTTAACTTATCTTTCAATACCGTGAAGGCTTCTTCTTGTGCGGTACCCCAAACAAAAGGTACATCCTTCTTTGTAAGCTCGTTGAGAGGTGCAGCAATGGTGCTGAAATCTCGCACAAAACGCCTATAGAAACCAGCGAGGCCAAGGAAACTCCTCACTTGTGTGACCGTTTTGGGCTGCGGCCAACTCTCAATAGCTTCAATCTTGGCTTTATCAACTTCAATTCCCTGTGGAGTAACAACATAGCCAAGAAAAGATACTCGGTCGGTGCAAAAGGTGCACTTTCCAAGGTTACCAAACAAACGTGCATCACGTAGAGCAATAAAAACAGCACGTAAATGTTCCAAATGGTCCTCCAAAGATTTGCTATAAATCAATATGTCATCAAAGTAAACTACCACAAATCGTCCAATGAAGGCACGTAAAACTTCGTTCATTAACCTCATGAAAGTACTAGGTGCATTAGTTAACCCAAAAGGCATGACTAACCACTCATATAATCCAAACTTAGTTTTAAATGCTGTTTTCCATTCATCTCCCAATTTCATACGAATTTGATGGTAACCACTACGCAAATCAACTTTGGAGAATATTGTAGAGCCACTCAATTCATCAAGCATATCATCTAGCCTAGGAATAGGATGACGATAACGAATAGTAATATTATTAATGCCTCTACAATCAACGCACATACGCGACGTACCATCCTTTTTCGGCACTAAAATGATAGGAACAGCACAAGGACTAAGGGATTCGCGTATATAACCTTTGTCGAGCAGTTCTTGTACTTGACGCATAATCTCCTTCGTCTCCTCTGGATTGGTACGGTATGGTGCACGGTTGGGTAATGATGCACCGGGAATTAAGTCAATTTGATGCTCAATCCCGCGAATAGGTGGTAATCCCGGTGGCACGTCTTGTGGAAAGACGTCGGCGAACTCCTGCAAAATGTTAGTGACAGCAGGAGGCAAAGAGGAAGGCGCGTCCTCGAATGAAAATAATGCCTCTTTGCACACAAAAGCATAGCAAACAGATTTGCTAAAATCTAGATCATCAATATCAGATTTGGTGGCAAGTAAACATGCACTTTTCAATTTAATTTCAGAAGCAACACTAGATTGTTTATTATTATTAGGCTGCATTTGTTGCTCAAATTCTTTTGCCACAATCTGATTTTCACTCTTAGTTTTCTCCTGTTTTGCTTTATTAGCTCTATTAATATCATCTTTCAAAATGGAATCAGGAGTCATAGGAAGCAAAGTAATATTTTTATCCTTATGAACAAGAGTATACTGATTGTTTCTACCATGGTGAATAGAATTTTTATCAAATTGCCATGGTCTACCAAGTAATAAGGAACATGCTTGCATAGGTACCACATCACAATCAACATAATCAGCATATGTAGAGATACTAAAATGCACACGAACAGTACGTGTTACCTTAACCTTGCCGCTGTTGTTGAACCATTGGATGTAGTAAGGATGTGGATGTGGTCTTGTGGTGAGAGATAGCTTCTCCACCATCTCGATGCTAGCCAAGTTGTTGCAACTCCCTCCATCTATGATCACGCGAACAGAACGTTCCTTCACAACTCCCTTTGTATGGAACAAATTATGCCTCTGATTTTGCTCAGCTTGTGTAACCTGCACACTCAAAACACGTTGAGCAACTAAACATTCATACCTGTCAGCATCTTCAGGAGCCATGTATTGCGTCTCATGATCAGAATCGTCTCCACCGTGTTCGTCACGTGTAATAAGAGCCAAAGTCTCCTCATCATAGTCACTAGCGGACTCATACCCACCATCCTCAGTAACAATCATCACACGCTTAGATGGGCATTCTCTCGCATAATGACCTCCACCCTTGCAACGTCGACAAATAATATCATGTGTCTGCCCTGTTGATGCCATGGATGAAGAAGAGCTCTTTGCAGGCCCAGAAGGTGTGCTCTTGGCAGATAGTGGTGATTGTGCCTGCTTTATTGTATCACGGTTGGAGGTGGCAGCCGACGGAGGCGCCGGTGAAGCAGAACGTGTGGAAGTAGATGATGCACGTGGTGTCCATGAAGAAGGTCGACCTGCAGAAAAGTTAGTCCGCGCCAATGCCTGTCGATCCTGCACTTCACGTTCAGCTTTACAAGCAAGATGGAATAAACGAGTGATATTAGTATACTCCTTATACTCTAGAATCGTCTGAATCTCTCTATTTAATCCACCCATAAAACGTGCAAGCATAGCTTCATTCTCCTCAACAATACCACATCTAATCATGCCAGTTTGTAATTCCTGATAATATTCTTCTACAGAATTTTTTCCCTGTCTTAAGCGCTGCAATTTTTGAAGTAATTCACATTGATAATATGGTGGAACCCAACGAGTACGCATAGCAGTTTTCAAAGCAGCCCAAGTAGCAGGAATGGGATATAATCTACAATGCTCAGACCACCAAACACATGCAAAACTAGTGAATGCACAAACAGCAGCAGGAACACGTCTCTCCTCGGGATATTGTAAACATGTAAATCGTTGTTCAGTTTCTAACTCCCAAGTAAGATATATATCAGGAACATATCTACCCTCAAATGGTGGAATATTCAATTTTAGTTTAGGGAGATGGTCATGATCTCGTACCTGAGGGTGAGCCCTACCATTGCCATTATTTGCATGTGGACGACCTGATGGTTGCTGTGCTGGTGGTGGCACGTAGTTCTGATTTTGATCAACCTCATCCTCCTCCGCATCAGCAGCAGGAGCCACAGAAGTAGCAACAGCAGCACCAACAGTTTGGCCAGGTGCAAGAGGGAGACGGCTCGCTCGGCGGAGGGCTGTTTCACGATGTGTAGGTAGTCGTCGTTGTTGTTGTTGTAGAGGTGCGTTAGGTGCAGCCGGTGGTGGTGGTGGAAGACGCGCGAGCAATTCATTAAACCTGTCATCGAGCTTTGTTTCGAACATCTTCTCCATGTCATCTATCTTCTCCATGGCCTCTTCAAATCTGTTTAGCACATCCTGCACCTGTCCATTCATCATTTGCTGAAATTTATCATGCAACTCCTGATTCGTCATGTTCTCCCAGTCAGTCTCGTCGGCTTGTGATCCTGCCATGGTTAGCAACAATAGAAAACACACAAGAATATGATCCTACAGAATACTAACAAGAGGTGGTGGTGGCGGGTGTCACAAATCCGTCAAGCAAATCTCAAATTCTTACCAGTTCTTACCCAGCAGCAGGCGGTGATCGGCAACCGTTGTAGTCAAAACTCTCAAAAGCTTGGATAGAGCGATTGCCAGGGAGAGTCAAACGCACGACGTAGAGGTATGTGGAGCTGGGAAGGCTTATAGTATGGTAGCAAAAAGGGTCAGCAATAATCAATTCAGAGATGCAAAGTTGAATAAACGCTCAACGACGGTACTGTGCTGGTCCTAGGCTAGACCGTGCTAGAGACGCGAGCCTAGAACACTAACAAAATCACGGCGCTGCACGTAAATAAGGGAAAAGCACACTCTGGAACTTTTTTTTTCGCTTTTTTTTTGCGCTCCTCTTTTTTTTTGCGCTCCTCTTTTTTTTTTGCGAAAAATTACTATAATGGCGAGTGTCTCAAAACTCTTCCCTCGTCAAACTGATAGTATGGGCATGAAAAAAAAAATTTCCACTTTTTTTTTCGGAAATCAGGGCAGCGACGACGAAAAAGTGCGACAAAAAATCACTATGATGGCACGTGGCTCAAAAGACTCAGAAAAGCCTAAAAATAGGATAGGGAAAAAAAAATTTGTTCGAGAATTTTTTTTTTCCGAGACCTACGCAGGCAAGGAAACACGAATCGGAATTGAGATTGATCTCAAGAACAATCCTAATATGAGAAGAACTCGGATTGGTGGTGGATATATGGTTGTGGTATATGGCAGCAGTGGTGGTATATGGTAGCGGTGGTGGTATGTGGTATATGGATAAGGATTCAGAGCGGTGGCGGATAAGCAAAAGTGGTAGATGGGCGATGATGATGGTGCGGCGGCGGCGTGACAACTTATGACCAGAACTCGAAACTCTAAAAGACTAGACTCTAAGACCAGCAACTTGACACGACGATGCAACCGCAAATTCAACAAAGCAAAAACCCTAAAAAGATTATGCAAAGGCTCAGATTGGTTCGGATATGATGAACTAACCCTAATTTTTTTTTGTGGCTTTTTCGTGGACTGTAGGTATGAAGAACAGACTCGATCTAATCTACGAAAAACTGTAAAATCTCACCGAGCAACCTGGAAATCTGATACCACTTGATAGAGGCAAAGGTGTCCCGATGTTTCGATGAGATGGTGGCTATCGTTTTCTGTGGGAGTTGACCTTGACGATCCGACTACGAACGTGCGAGACGTCGCGCCTTAGCAATCGCTAAACCAACTTCCGAGGGGTTATTGACCACGCCGGAGCACGATCAACCTGACCACGAGGGCCTGTTTCCTGCGAGCAAACGAAGAACAAGCAAGAAGCTGAGATTGCAATCTGGATATTGCGAATATAAGATGAAAGCTTTATTGATCAAGGTGGGGTTCTGTGACGTCTTGGTCTGGTCGTTGGACACAAACGAAGTACGCGAAGTTGCAGCTATGGCGAACTTTTAATCTAAACAAAACCCAAGTCTAAACGACGCCCTAAGGGCTGTATATATGGAGGAAGAGAGGGGAATTTCGTGGCCCTTGAGGGTGGGGTCCGAAACCAACCCTAACTCTTGTTTCCCCACACATACGGACTCTAAAAATAGCCTATACTTAAGTATTTCGAAATTACATGGGCCTGGCCCATTAATAAGGTGACACAGCACCTAGAATAGCCTATGGACGAATATTATGAAGTGGCATCTTGTATATTTCGTCCAAGGCTTCATGCACTCCTTATGGCGGCTTCAAAGTCCTGAAATCATCACTTGTAACTCCGTTCTTGATCCCCTTGCGCATGCCATCAACTCCATTCGTGTTCTTGCTCCAATGTTCATCCTTCTCCAAGCTAGGACCTTCATTTGTAAGCAAAACAAATGTATCCAATTTAGGCAGCATCATAATCTCATGAACATTAGAATCATTACCAAGAAACGAAAGTACCTGGTAATTTAATTGGCGTGTGCGAGCTCTAGTAATTGGTCCAGTATATGTAACAGTAGGGGCTGTGGGTGTAACAATGGTATTGATGTCCTCATCATCCTCAAGGGCCACGAAATTCCCCCCCTCTTCTTCCATATATACAGCCCTTAGGGTGTAGTTTAGACTTTGGGGGTTTTGTTTAGATTAAAAGTTCGCAATAGCTGCAACTTCGCGTACTTCGTTTGTGTCCAACGACCAGACCAAGACGTCACAGAACCCCACCTTGATCAATAAAGCTTTCATCTTATATTCGCAATATCCCGATTGCAATCTCAGTTTCTTGCTTGTTCTTCGTTTGCTCGCAGGAAATAGACCCTCGTGGTCAGGTTGATCGTGCTCCGGCGTGGTCAATAACCCTTGGAAGTTGGTTTAGTGATTGCTAAGGCGCGACGTCTCGCACGTTCGTAGTCGGATCGTCAAGGTCGACTCCCACAGAAAACGATAGCCACCATCTCATCGAAACATCGGGACACCTTAGCCTCTATCATCAGAGAAGGTTAATTTTGATGCTAAAGAACATTCTGAATTGATTTTAAAAATGCATGAGTTAACTAAGGAAAACATTGAGCGTATGAATGCTAAATATAAACTTGCTGGAGATAAGGGTAGAAAACATGTTGTGTTTGCGCCTGGAGATCTTGTTTGGTTACATTTGCGTAAAGATAGATTTCCTAATCTGCGCAAATCAAAGCTAATGCCACGTGCTGATGGTCCTTTTAAGGTGTTAGAGAAAATAAATGATAATGCATATAAACTTGAGCTACCTGTAGATTTTGGGGTTAGTCCCACTTTTAACATTGCAGATTTGAAGCCTTATTTGGGTGAGGAAGATGCGCTTCCGTCGAGGACGACTTCATTTCAAGAAGGGGAGGATGATGAGGACATCAATACCATTGTTACACCCACAGCCCTACTGTTACATATACTGGACCAATTACTAGAGCTCGCACACGCCAATTAAATTACCAGGTACTTTCGTTTCTTGGTAATGATTCTAATGTTCATGAGATTATGATGCTGCCTAAATTGGATACATTTGTTTTTCTACAAATGAAGGGCCTAGCTTGGAGAAGGATGAACATTGGAGCAAGAACACGCATGGAGTTGGTGGCATGCGCAAGGGGATCAAGAACGGAGTTACAAGTGATGATTTCAGGACTTTGAAGCCGCCATAAGGAGTGCATGAAGCCTTGGACGAAATATACAAGATGCCACTTCATAATATTCGTCCATAGGCTATTCTAGGTGCTGCGTCACCTTATTAATGGGCCAGGCCCATGTAATTTCGAAATACTTAAGTATAGGCTATTTTTAGAGTCCGTATGTGTGGGGAAACAAGAGTTAGGGTTGGTTTCGGATCCCACCCTCATGGGCCACGAAATTCCCCCCTCTTCCTCCATATATACAGCCCTTAGGGCGTCGTTTAGACTTTGGGGGTTTTGTTTAGATTAAAAGTTCGCCATAGCTGCAACTTCGCGTACTTCATTTGTGTCCAACGACCAGACCAAGACGTCACAGAACCCCACCTTGATCAATAAAGCTTTCATCTTATATTCGCAATATCCCGATTGCAATCTCAGTTTCTTGCTTGTTCTTCGTTTGCTCGCAGGAAACAGACCCTCGTGGTCAGGTTGATCGTGCTCCGGCGTGGTCAATAACCCTCGGAAGTTGGTTTAGCGATTGCTAAGGCACGACGTCTCGCACGTTCGTAGTCGGATCGTCAAGGTCGACTCCCACAGAAAACGATAGCCACCATCTCATCGAAACATCGGGACACCTTAGCCTCTATCACCACCGCTTATCCGCCACCGATCCGTATCCATATACCACCACCAATCCGTATCCATATACCCCCACCAGTACCATATACCACCACTGCTGCCACATACCACCACCGCTGCCAAATCTTACCATCATATATCCACCACTGATACATCTCTAACGTATCTATAATTTTTGATTGTTCCATGCTATTATATTATCTGTTTTGGATGTTAATGGCCTTATTTATACACTTCTATATTATTTTTGGGACTAACCTACTAACCCAAGGCCCAGTGCAAATTGTTGTTTTTTTGCCTATTTCAGTGTTTCATAGAAAAGGAATATCAAACGGAATCCAAACGGAATAAAACATTCGGGAGAGTTAGTTTTGTAACAAACGTGATCCAGGGGACTTAGAGTGGACGTCAAGCAACCAACGAGGGGGCCACGAGGCAGGGGGTGCGCCCTCCCCCTCGTGGGCCCCTCGTGGCTCCACCGTCCTACTTCTTCCTCCTATATATATTCATATACCCTGAAAACATCCAGGAGCACCACGAAACCCTATTTCCACCGCCGCAACCTTCTGTACCCAAGATATCCCATCTTGGGGCCTTTTCCGGAGCTCCGCCGGAGGGGGAATCGATCATGGAGGGCCTCTACATCAACTCCATGGCCCCTCCGATGATGTGTGAGTAGTTTACCTCAGACCTTCGGGTTCATAATTATTAGCTAGATGGCTTCTTCTCTCTCTTTGGATCTCAATACAATGTTCTCCTCGATCTTCTTGGAGA
Organism: Triticum urartu; assembly: GCF_056163025.1. Lineage (NCBI taxonomy): Eukaryota > Viridiplantae > Streptophyta > Magnoliopsida > Poales > Poaceae > Triticum > Triticum urartu. The sequence continues at coordinate 275,108,873 of NC_141876.1, forward strand.
TCTATTTGATGTAACTCTTTTTGCGGTGTGTTTGTCGAGATCCGATGAATTGTGGGTTTATGATCAAGTTATCTATGAACAATATTTGATTCTTATCTGAAATCTTTTATGTATGATTGGTTATCTTTGAAAGTCTCTTTGAATTATCAGTTTGGTTTGGCCTACTAGATTGATCTTTCTTGAATTATCAGTTTGGCTCGGCGGAGGGCTGTTTCACGATGTGTAGGTAGTCGTCGTCGTTGTTGTTGTTGTAGAGGTGCGTTAGGTGCAGCCGGTGGTGGTGGTGGTGGAAGACGCGCGAGCAATTCATTAAACCTGTCATCGAGCTTTGTTTCGAACGTCTTCTCCATGTCATCTATCTTCTCCATGGCCTCTTCAAATCTGTTTAGCACATCCTGCACCTGTCCATTCATCATTTGCTGAAATTTATCATGCAACTCCTGATTCGTCATGTTCTCCCAGTCAGTCTCGTCGGCTTGTGATCCTGCCATGGTTAGCAACAATAGAAAACACACAAGAATATGATCCTACAGAATACTAACAAGAGGTGGTGGTGGCGGGTGTCACAAATCCGTCAAGCAAATCTCAAATTCTTACCAGTTCTTACCCAGCAGCAGGCGGTGACCGGCAACCGTTGTAGTCAAAACTCTCAAAAGCTTGGATAGAGCGATGGCCAGGGAGAGTCAAACGCACGACGTAGAGGTATGTGGAGCTGGGAAGGCTTATAGTATGGTAGCAAAAAGGGTCAGCAATAATCAATTCAGAGATGCAAAGTTGAATAAACGCTCAACGACGGTACTGTGCTGGTCCTAGGCTAGACCGTGCTAGAGACGCGAGCCTAGAACACTAACAAAATCACGGCGCTGCACGTAAATAAGGGAAAAGCACACTCTGGAACTTTTTTTTTTCGCTTTTTTTTTTTGCGCTCCTCTTTTTTTTTTTGCGCTCCTCTTTTTTTTTTTTTGCGAAAAATTACTATAATGGCGAGTGTCTCAAAAACTCTTCCCTCGTCAAACTGATAATATGGGCACGAAAATTTTTTTCCCACTTTTTTTTTCGGAAATCAGGGCAGCGACGACGAAAAAGTGCGACAAAAAATCACTATGATGGCACGTGGCTCAAAAGACTCAGAAAAGCCTAAAAATAGGATAGGGAAAAAAAAATTTGCCCGAGAAAATTTTGGCCTAAAAACTGCCCGGGGGTCTCCAGACTCTTTTTTTTTTTTTTCCGAGACCTACGCAGGCAAGGAAACACGAATCGGAATTGAGATTGATCTCAAGAACAAACCTAATATGAGAAGAACTCGGATTGGTGGTGGATATATGGTTGTGGTATATGGCAGTGGTGGTGGTATATGGTAGCGGTGGTGGTATGTGGTATATGGATAAGGATTCAGAGCGGTGGCGGATAAGCAAAAGTGGTAGATGGGCGATGATGATGGTGCGGCGGCGGCGTGACAACTTATGACCAGAACTCGAAACTCTAAAAGACTAGACTCTAAGACCAGCAACTTGACACGACGATGCAACCGCAAATTCAACAAAGCAAAAACCCTAAAAAGATTATGCAAAGGCTCAGATTGGTTCGGATATGATGAACTAACCCTAATTTTTTTTTGTGGCTTTTTCGTGGACTGTAGGTATGAAGAACAGACTCGATCTAATCTACGAAAAACTACAAAATCTCACCGAGCAACCTGGAAATCTGATACCACTTGATAGAGGCAAAGGTGTCCCGATGTTTCGATGAGATGGTGGCTATCGTTTTCTGTGGGAGTCGACCTTGACGATCCGACTACGAACGTGCGAGACGTCGCGCCTTAGCAATCGCTAAACCAACTTCCGAGGGGTTATTGACCACGCCGGAGCACGATCAACCTGACCACGAGGGCCTGTTTCCTGCGAGCAAACGAAGAACAAGCAAGAAACTGAGATTGCAATCTGGATATTGCGAATATAAGATGAAAGCTTTATTGATCAAGGTGGGGTTCTGTGACGTCTTGGTCTGGTCGTTGGACACAAACGAAGTACGCGAAGTTGCAGCTATGGCGAACTTTTAATCTAAACAAAACCCAAGTCTAAACGACGCCCTAAGGGCTGTATATATGGAGGAAGAGAGGGGAATTTCGTGGCCCTTGAGGGTGGGGTCCGAAACCAACCCTAACTCTTGTTTCCCCACACATACGGACTCTAAAAATAGCCTATACTTAAGTATTTCGAAATTACATGGGCCTGGCCCATTAATAAGGTGACGCAGCACCTAGAATAGCCTATGGACGAATATTATGAAGTGGCATCTTGTATATTTCGTCCAAGGCTTCATGCACTCCTTATGGCGGCTTCAAAGTCCTGAAATCATCACTTGTAACTCCGTTCCTGATCCCCTTGCGCATGCCATCAACTCCATTCGTGTTCTTGCTCCAATGTTCATTCTTCTCCAAGCTAGGACCTTCATTTGTAAGCAAAACAAATGTATCCAATTTAGGCAGCATCATAATCTCATGAACATTAGAATCATTACCAAGAAACGAAAGTACCTGGTAATTTAATTGGCGTGCGCGAGCTCTAGTAATTGGTCCAGTATATGTAACAGTAGGGGCTGTGGGTGTAACAATGGTATTGATGTCCTCATCATTTCTTGCAATGAGAGAAGTGCTTAGCTTTGGGTTCAATCTTGCGGTGTTCTTTCCCAGTGACAGCAGGGGCAGCAAGGCACGTATTGTATTGTTGCCATCGAGGATAAAAAGATGGGGTTTATATCATATTGCTTGGGTTTATCCCTCTACATCATGTCATCTTGTCTAATGCATTACTCTCTTCTTATGAACTTAATACTCTAGATGCATGCTGGATAGCGGTCGATGTGTGGAGTAATAGTAGTAGATGCAGAATCGTTTCGGTCTACTTGTCGCGGACGTGATGCCTATATACATGATCATGCCTAGATATTCTCATAATTATGCACTTTTCTATCAATTGATCGATGGTAATTTGTTCACCCACCGTAATACTTATGCTATCTTGAGAGAAGCCACTAGTGAAACCTATGGCCCCCGGGTCTATTTTCCATCATATAAGTTTCCAATCTATTTTACTTTGCAATCTTTATTTTCCAATTTATATCATAAAAATACCAAAAATATTTATCTTATTACTATTATCTCTATCAGATCTCACTCTCGTAAGTGACCGTGAAGGGATTGACAACCCCTTTATCGCGTTGGTTGCGAGGTTCTTATTTGTTTGTGTAGGTACGAGGGACTTGTGTGTAGTCTCCTACTGGATTGATACCTTGGTTCTCAAAAACTGAGGGAAATACTTACGCTACTTTGTTGCATCACCCTTTCCTCTTCAAGGGAAAACCAACGCAGTGCTCAAGAGGTAGCAAGAAGGATTTCCGGTGCCGTTGCCGGGGAGATCTACGCACAAGTCAAGGCATACCATGTACTCATCACAAACTCTTATCCCTTGCATTACATTATTTGCCATTTGCCTCTCGTTTTCCTCTCTCCCACTTCACCCTTGCCATTTTATTCGCCCTCTTTTTCCGTTCCCCTTCTCTCTTATATTCGCCCTCTTTTTCCCTCCTGCCTTCTATGTGCTCGTGCTTTTTGTAATTTGTTGCCATCATGTCTGAAACCGAAGAGGTTATCATTGATAAGGATAATAATATGGAAAAGTTTGATGCTATTGATGATCCTCTTGAAAATCCTACTATTTTACACACTAAAAGGTTTCGGATTGGTAGTGGTAATATTATTGGGAAGGGAGTTATTCCAGATTTCTTTACTTGTGTCGATGCTTTACCCACCATGAGCGGGTATATTCTTCATAAAACTAGTAGTCTCATGGATGCTATATCTTTGCTCATAGTTGAACTTGAAAGACAATTTTTACATATGCATCCTTCCATACAAAGGATTTTCCTGGAATTTTCTAATATTTAGCATTCTTTTGTTAAGCGAGCAGCGACCATCTTTTTAGTTCATGAGTTCAGATTTATAATAAAAGAGGCGAATGAAATTTTTGCGCATTATAGGGTGGATGCCGGCCGTCCTCCCAGAGAAGCAATCCTTTTTTATCAATAATACATTATGCATTTACGATCTTTAGATCATGTTGCTTTTAATGAAAACCTTAGAAAAAAGGTTCCTACCGATGTTCTTGTTAACAAGATCTCTGAACTTAATGATAATTTTGCTATCCAAAAAACTATCATAGAAAGTGCATTGAATACTATGAGAAGTTTGATACTTGATAATTGTTTTGAGATATAAAGGTGGTGATATTAGAGTGTGCTAGTTGAGTAATTTTGAATTTGAGAAATACTTGTGTTGAATATTGCAAGTCTCGTAGCATGCACGTATGGTAACCATTGTGTACCAAATTTGAAACATGAGGTGTTCTTTGATTGTCTTCCTTATGAGTGGCGGTCGGGGACGAGCAATGGTCTTTTCCTACCAATCTATCCCCCTAGGAGCACGCACGTAGTGCTTGGTTTTTGATGACTTGTATATTTTTGCAATAAGTATGTGAGTTCTTTATGACTAATGTTGAGTCCATGGATTATATGCACTCTCACCCTTCCATCATTGTTAGCCTCTTCGGTACCATGCATTACCCTTTCTCACCTTGAGAGTTGGTGCAAACTTCGCCGGTGCATCCAAATCCCGTGATATGATACGCTCTATCACACATAAACCTCCTTATATCTTCCTCAAAACAGCCACCATACCTACCTATCATGGCATTTCCATAGCCATTCCGAGTTATATTGACATGCAACATTCCACTGTTTCATTTATGACACGGTTCATCATTGTCATATTGCTTTGCATGATCATGTAGTTGACATCGTATTTGTGGCAAAGCCACCATGCATAATTTTTCATACATGTCACTCTTGATTCATTGCCCTTTGCGGTAATCCGCCAGAGGCATTCATATAGAGTCATATTTTGTTCTAGTATCGAGTTGTAATCATTGAGTTGTAAATAAATAGAAGTGTGATGATCATCATTAATAGAGCATTGTCCCAAATAAAAAAAAAGATAAAGGCCAAATAAAAAAAGAAAGGCCCAAAAAAGAAAAAAAGAAAGGAAATAAAAAAGGGCAATGCTAGTATCCTTTTTCCACACTTGTGCTTCAAAGTAGCGCCATGATCTTTATGATAGAGAGTCTCTTGTTTTGTCACTTTCATATACTAGTGGGAATTTTTCATTATAGAACTTGGCTTGTATATTCCAACAATGGGCTTCCTCAAATGCCCTAGGTCTTCATGAGCAAGCAAGTTGGATGCGCACCCACTTAGTTTCTTTTGTTGAGCTTTCATACATTTATAGCTCTAGTGCATCCGTTGCATGGCAATCCCTACTCCTTGCATTGACATCAATTGATGGGCATCTCCCTAGCCCGTTGATTAGCCTCGTCGATGTGAGACTTTCTCCTTTTTCGTCTTCTCCACATAACCCCCTATCATTATTCTATTCCACCCATAGTGCTATATCCATGGCTCACGCTCATGTATTGCGTGAAAGTTGAAAAAAGTTTGAGATTACTAAAGTATGAAATAATTGATTGGCTTGTGATTGGGGTTGTGCAAGATGAGAGCATTCTTGTGTGACGAAAATGAAGCATGACCAAGCTATATGATTTTGTAGGGATGAACTTTCTTTTGACATGTTATTTTGAGAAGACATGATTGCTTAGTTAGTATGCTTGAAGTATTATTATTTTTATGTCAATATTAAACCTTTGTCTTGAATCTTTCGGATCTGAATATTCATGCCACCATAAAGAAAATTACATTGAGAATTATGCTAGGTAGCATTCCACATCAAAAATTCTGTTTTTGTCATTTACCTACTTGAGGACGAGCAGGAATTAAGCTTGGGGATGCTTGATATGTCTCCAATGTATCTATAATTTTTGATTGTTCCATGCTATTACATTATCTATTTTGGATGTTAATGGGCTTATTTATACACTTTTATATTATTTTTGGGACTAACCTACTAACCCAAGGCCCAGTGCAAATTGCTGTTTTTTTGCCTATTTCAGTGTTTCGCAGAAAAGGAATATCAAACGGAATCCAAACAGACTAAAACCTTTGAGAGAATTATTTTTGGAACAAACGTGATCCAGGGGACTTGGAGTGGACGTCAAGCAACCAACGAGGAGGCCACGAGGCAGGGGGGCGCGGCTACCCCCTGGGCGCGCCCTCCCCCCTCCTGGGCCCCTCGTGGCTCCACCGACCTACTTATTCCTCCTATATATATTCATATACCCTGAAAACATCCAGGAGCACCACGAAACCCTATTTCCACTGCCGCAACCTTCTGTACCCAAGAGATCCCATCTTGGGGCCTTCTTCGAAGCTCCGCCGGAGGGGGGTCGATCATGGAGGGCCTCTACATCAACTCCATGGCCCCTCCGATGATGTGTGAGTAGTTTACCTCATACCTTCGGGTCCATAGTTATTAGCTAGATGGCTTCTTCTCTCTCTTTGGATCTCAATATAATGTTCTCCTCGATCTTCTTGGAGATCTATTTGATGTAACTCTGTTTGCGGTGTGTTTGTCGAGATCTGATGAATTGTGGGTTTATGATCAAGTTTATCTACGAACAATATTTGACTCTTCTCTGAAATCTTTTATGTATGATTGGTTATCTTTGCAAGTCTCTCCGAATTGTGAGTGTGGTTTGGCCTACTAGATTGATCTTTCTTGCAATGGGAGAAGTGCTTAGCTTTGGGTTCAATCTTGCGGTGTCCTTTCCCAATGACTGCAGGGGCAGCAAGGCACGTATTGTATTGTTGCCATCGAGGATAAAAAGATGGGGTTTATATCATATTGCTTGAGTTTATCCCTCTACATCATGTCATCTTGCCTAATGCATTACTCTCTTCTTATGAACTTAATACTCTAGATGCATGCTGGATAGCGGCCGATGTGTGGAGTAATAGTAGTAGATGCAGAATCATTTTGGTCTACTTGTCGCGGACGTGATGCCTATATACATGATCATGCCTAGATATTCTCATAATTATGCACTTTTCTATTAATTGCTCGACAGTAATTTGTTCACCCACCGTAATACTTATGCTATCTTGAGAGAAGCCACTAGTGAAACCTATGGCCCCCGGGTCTATTTTCCATAATATAAGTTTCCAATCTATTTTACTTTGCAATCTTTATTTTCCAATCTATATTGTAAAAATACCAAAAATATTTATCTTATTATTATTATCTCTATCAGATCTCACTCTTGTAAGTGACCGTGAAGGGATTGACAACCCCTTTATCACGTTGGTTGCGAGATTCTTATTTGTTTGTGTAGGTACAAGGGACTTGCGTGTGGTCTCCTACTGGATTGATACCTTGGTTCTCAAAAACTGAGGGAAATACTTACGCTACTTTGCTGCATCACCCTTTCCTCTTCAAGAGAAAACCAATGCAGTGCTCAAGAGGTAGCAACCACCAATCCGAGTTCTTTTCATATTAGATTTGTTTTCGACATCCTTCTATTTTTTGATTCGTGTTTCCTTGCCTGAGTAGGTTTCGGAAAAAAAGAGTCTCGAGGCCCCCGGGTAGTTTTTAGGCCAAAATTTCGGCAGGCGAAAATAATTTTTTCCCTATCCTGTTTTAGGCTTTTCTGAGTCTTTTGAGACACTTGCCATCATAGTGATTTTTTGTCGCACATTTTCGTCATCGGTGCCATGATTTCTGAAAAAAATGTCAAAAAATTCGTCCCTACCCTGTTAGTTTGACTTGGGAAGAGTTTTGGGACACTCGCCATTATAGTGATATTCGGCAAAAAAAGAGGTGATAGAGGCTAAGGTGTCCCGATGTTTCGATGAGATGGTGGCTATCGTTTTCTGTGGGAGTCGACCTTGACGATCCGACTACGAACGTGCGAGACGTCGCGCCTTAGCAATCGCTAAACCAACTTCCGAGGGTTATTGACCACGCCGGAGCACGATCAACCTGACCACGAGGGTCTGTTTTCTGCGAGCAAACGAAGAACAGGCAAGAAACTGAGATTGCAATCGGGATATTGCGAATATAAGATGAAAGCTTTATTGATCAAGGTGGGGTTCTGTGACGTCTTGGTCTGGTCGTTGGACACAAACGAAGTACGCGAAGTTGCAGCTATGGCGAACTTTTAATCTAAACAAAAACCCAAAGTCTAAACGACGCCCTAAGGGCTGTATATATGGAGGAAGAGGGGGGAATTTCGTGGCCCTTGAGGGTGGGGTCCGAAACCAACCCTAACTCTTGTTTCCCCACACATACGGACTCTAAAAATAGCCTAGACTTAAGTATTTCGAAATTACATGGGCCTGGCCCATTAATAAGGTGACGCAGCACCTAGAATAGCCTATGGACGAATATTATGAAGTGGCATCTTGTATATTTCGTCCAAGGCTTCATGCACTCCTTATGGCGGCTTCAAAGTCCTGAAATCATCACTTGTAACTCCGTTCTTGATCCCCTTGCGCATGCCATCAACTCCATGCGTGTTCTTGCTCCAATGTTCATCCTTCTCCAAGCTAGGCCCTTCATTTGTAAGCAAAACAAATGTATCCAATTTAGGCAGCATCATAATCTCATGAACATTAGAATCATTACCAAGAAACGAAAGTACCTGGTAATTTAATTGGCGTGCGCGAGCTCTAGTAATTGGTCCAGTATATGTAACAGTAGGGGCTGTGGGTGTAACAATGGTATTGATGTCCTCACCAAGAGGAGCGCAAAAAAAGAGTGCAAAAAAAGAGCGCAAAAAAAGAGTGAAAAAAGGGGAAAAGTTAGAGTGTGTTTTTCCCTTGTTTCCATGTAGCGCCATGATTTTGTTAGTGTTCTAGGCTCGCATCTCTAGCACGGTCTAGCCTAGGACCAGCACAGTATCGTTGTTGCGCGTTTATTCAACTTTGCATCTCTGAATTGATTACTGCTGACCCTTTTTGCTACCATATTATTAGCCTTCCCAGCTCCACATACATCTATGTCATGCATTTGACTCTCCATGGTAATCGCTCTATCCAAGCTTTGAGAGTTTTGACTATAACGATTGCCAATCACCACCTGCTGCTGGGTAACAACTGGTAAGAATTTGTGATTTGCTTGACGGATTTGTGACACACTACCACTTTCTAGTAGTTTGTAGGATCATATTCTTGTGTGTATCTATTGCTGCTAACCATGGCAGGACCACAAGCCGATGAGATTGACTGGGAGAACATGACAAACAAGGAGTTGCATGATAAATTTCAGCAAATGATGAGTGGCCAAGTGGGAGATGTGCTAAACAGATTTGAAGAGGCCATGGAGTAGATGGCATGGAGAAGTCGTTCGAGACAAAGCTGGATAACAAGTTTAATGAATTGCTCTCGCGTCTTCCACAACCACCAACGGCTGCACCTGTCGCACCTCTGCAACGACACCAACAATGCCCCCTGTCGAATCAGTTCGAACGAGCGAAGCATGTTCCTATTGAGGATGGCCAAACTTCTGGTGCCGCTGTGCCTACTGTTGATGCTTCTTTGGCTCTTGCTACTTCTGCTGCTGGTGCCGAGGAGGATTATGATTACGAGGATGAGGTTGATCAAAATCAAAACTACATGCAACCACCAGCACCAGGTCGTCCACATGCATATAATCGCAATGGTAGGGCTGCACTACCAGCTCAGGTACGAGATCATGACCATCTTCCTAAACTGAAATTGAATATTCCACCATTTAAGGGTAGATATGTTCCTAATATATATCTTACTTGGATTTAGAAACTGAACAACGTTTCACATGTTTACAATATCCTGAGGAGAGACGTGTTGGTGCTATTGTTTGTGCTTTCACTAGTTTTGCATGTGTATGGTGGTCTGAACATTGTAGATTATATCCTATTCCAGCTACTTGGGCTGCTTTGAAAAATGCTATGCGTACTCGCTGGGTTCCACCATATTATCAACATGAATTGCTTCAAAAATTGCAGCATTTGAGACAAGGAAAAAATTCTGTAGAAGAATATTATCAGTAATTACAAACTGGCATGAGTAGATGTGGTATTGTTGAGGATAATGAAGCCATGCTTGCACGTTTTATGGGTGGATTAAATAGAGAGATTCATACCACTCTAGAGTATAAGGAGTATAATAATATCACTCATTTATTCCATCTTGTTTGTAAAGTTGAACGAGATGTGCAGGATAGACATGCATTGGCGCGAACTAACTTTTCTGCAGGTCGACCTTCATCATGGACACCGCGTGCATCCTCTACTTCCACACATTCTACTGCACCGACACCTCTATCAGCTGCCACCTCGATCCGTGATATAAGAAAACAGGCACAACCATCATTATCTGCCAAGAGCACACCTTTTGGGCCTACACGGAGCTCTTCTTCACCCATGGCATCAACAGGGCAAACACATGATATTATTTGTCATCGTTGCAAGGGTGGAGGTCATTATGCGAGAGAAAGTCCATATAAGCATGTGATGATTGCTACTGAGGATGGTGGGTATGAGTCCGCTAGTGACTACGATGAGGAGACTTTGGCTCTTATTACAAGTGAAGAACGCGGTGGAGATGATTCTGAACAGGAGACGCAATACATGGCTGCTGATGACGTTGACAAGTTTGAAAGTTTAGTGGCTCAATGTGTTTTGAGTGTGCAGGTCACGCATGCTAGCCAAATTTTTGCAGCTCCCTCCCTAGATGATGACGCAATTAGAACGTTCCTTCACAACTCCCTTTGTATGGAACAAACTATGCCTCTGATTTTGCTCAGCTTGTGTGACCCGCACACTCAAAACACGTTGAGCAAATAAACTTTGGTACCTGTCAGCGTCTTCAGCAGCCATGTATTGCATCTCTTGTTTAGAATCATATCCATCGTGTTCTTCACTTGTAATAAGAGCCAAGGTCTCCTCATCATAGTCACTAGCAGACTCATACCGCCATCCTCAGTAGCAATCATCACACGCTTGGATGTGCATTCTCTCGCATAATGACCTCCACCCTTGCAACGACGACAAATAATATCATGTGTTTGCCTTTTTGTTGCCATGGACGAAGAAGAGCTCTGTGCAGGCCCAGAAGGTGTGCTCTTGGCAGATAGTGATGGTTGTGCCTGCTTTCTTGTATCACGGCTCGAGGTGGCAACTGAGGGAGGTGTCGGTGCGGTAGAATGTGTGGAAGTAGAGGATGCACGCGGTGTCCATGATGAAGGTCGACCTGTAGAAAAGTTAGTTCGTGCCAATGCCTGTCGATCCTGCACTTCACGTTCAGCTTTGCAAGCAAGATGGAATAAACGAGAAATATTATTATACTCCTTATACTCTAGAATGGTCTGAATCTCTCTATTTAACCCGCCCATAAAACGTGCAAGCATAGCTTCATTATCCTCAACAATACCACATCTAATCATGCCAGTTTGCAATTCCTGATAATATTCCTCTACAGGAATTTTTTTCCTTTTCTTAAACGCTGCAATTTTTGAAGTAATTCATGTTGTTAATATGGTGGAACCCAACGAGTACGCATAGTAGATTTCAAAGCAGCCCAAGTGGTTGGAATATTATTCAGATATAATCTATGATGTTCAGACCACCACACACAAGCAAAACTAGTGAAAGCACAAAGAGCAGCAGCAACACGTCTCTCGTTGGGGTATTGTAAGCATGTAATCATTCTTCAATTTCTAACTCCCAAGTAAGATATATATCAGGAACATGTCTACCCTCAAATGGTGGAATATTCAATTTTAGTTTAGGGAGATGGTCAGGATCTTGTACCTGATGTGGTGGTGCAGCCCTACCGTTGCGATTATATGCATGTGGACGACCTGGTGGTGGTGGCTACGCATAGTTCTGATTTTGATCAACCTCATCCTCGTAACCGTCATCCTCCTCGGCACCAGCAGCAGCAGTAGCAGGAGCCAAAGAAGCATCAACAGTAGGTACAACAGGACCAAAAGTTTGGCCATCCTCAATAGGAACACGCTTCGCTTGTCTGAATTAATTCGGCAGGGGGCGTTGTTGGTGCCCTAGCAGAGGTGCGACAGGTGCAGCCGGTGGTGGTTGTGGAAGACGCAAGAGAAATTCATTAAACTTGTTATCCAGCTTTGTCTCGACCGACTTCTCCATGCTATCTATCTTCTCCATGGCCTCTTCAAATCTGTTTAGCACATCTCCCACTTGGCCACTCATCATTTGCTGAAATTTATCATGCAACTCCTTGTTTGTCATGTTCTCCCAGTCAATCTCGTCAGCTTGTGGTCCTGCCATGGTTAGCAGCAATAGAACACACACAAGAATATGATCCTACAAACTACTAGAAAGTGGCAGTGTGTCACAAATTCATCAAGCAAATCTCAAATTCTTACCAGTTCTTACCCAGCAGCAAGTGGTGATTGGCAACCGTTGTAGTCAAAACTCTCAAAGCTTGGATAGAGCAATTACTAGGAGAGTCAAACGTATGACGTAGATGTATGTGGAGCTTGGAAGGCTTATAATATGGTAGCAAAAAGGGTCAGCAATAATCAATTCAGAGATGCAAAGTTGAATAAATGTTCAACGACGGTACTATGCTGGTCCTAGGCTAGACCATGCTAGAGACGCCAGCCTGAACACTAACAAAATCATGAAGCGGCACGTAAACAAGGGAGGAGCACACTCTGAATTTTTTTACCTTTTTCACTTTTTTTGCACTTTTTCCTCTTTATTATTTTTTTTGCTGCGTAACAATTTTTCCGAAAAAGTCTACAAATGGTTTAAAAACTGGAACTATTTTCCTTCTACGACTGACACAAAAGTTATGGCGTCCGACTTGGTCACGAATCATAGTATCGCGTGATCTGGAACTCGAAAAGAAAGGAACAAATACTGGACTCGGACTAGGACTGGTGGCATAGATGAATCTGGTGGAACTCAGACTGGTGATGGTATATGATGGGCGATGGAGCATGGACTGGTGGCAAATCTATGGTGGAGGTGGACTTGAATTGGTGTGATGGTGACCTGATGGATGCATATGACTCGGATTGGTGGCGGATATGCGATGGATGTATATGGACTCGGATTGGCAGCAGATATTTGGTGGTATATGGCGTTGGCGATACCGATTGTGTGGTGGGGACATGAAAACCTGTGACCAGAACTCGAAACTATAAGGTAACTAGACGCTAAGACCAGCAACTTGACACGACGATGCAATCGCAAATTCAACAAAGCGAAATGCTGAAAAGACTATGCAAAGGCTCAGACTGGTTCGGATATGATGAACTAACCCTAATTATTATTTTGTGACTTTTCATGGACTGTAGGTATGAATAACGGAGTCGATCTAAACTATGAAAAATTGTAAAATCTCCCCGAGCAACCAATAAATCTGATACCACTTGATAGAGGCGAAGGTGTCCCGATGTTTCGATGAGATAGCTATTGTTTTTTGTGAAAGATGACTTTGATGATCCGACTACGAACGTGCGAAGACGTCGCGCCTTAGCAATCGCTAAACCAACTTCCGAGGGGTTATTGACCACGTCGGAGCACGATCAACCTGACCACGAGAGTCTATTTCCTGCAAGCTAATGAAGAATAAGCAAGAAACTAAGATTGCAATCTGGATATTGCGAATATAAGATGAATGCTTTATTGATCAAGGTTGGGTCCTGTGACGCCTTGGTCTGGTCGTTGAAGTTGCAGTTATGGCAAACTTTTAATCTAAACAAAACCCAAAGTCTAAACGGTGCCCTAAGGGCTGTATATATGGAGGAAGAGGGGGAATTTCATGGCCCTTCACTACTGCAGGATACTGCTAACGCAACACTACGATCAGAGACCCTTTGCTGAAACTGTGTGCGATGCAATAATCGCAAACGGTGGTGTAAAAACTGTCAAAAAAGGTGCAAAACATTTGCAATGGCAGAGCCATCAAACACGGTTTAGATTTTAGTGGCATGTGCGATGTAGGACACACGATTAATCCATTCAAACTATCTGCGATGAGGCAGAACAACAGAAACAGGCAGCCATAACAATGTGTGTGTGATGCAGGACACACAGTTAATCCATTCGAACTGTTTGCGATGAGGTAGAATAGCAGAAACGGGCAGCCATATCAATGTGTGTGCAATATACAGCATATGGTTAACTCGGATGAACTATTTTCGATTAGGGAACACAATAGAAATGGTTCAACTTAACAAGATGTGTGTGATATGCGGCATACAGTTCACATGGATGAACTGTTTGCGATGGGCCAAAAGAGCACAAACGAGTCATGTAAACAAGATGTGTGTGATACATGGCAAACAGCCGACTCGGATGAACTGCTTGCGATGAGAAATTACAACACATACGGTCAATGCAGTTACTTCGTGTGCGATTCTGTGTGTACAAAAAACTTTGAAAAAAATGCAAACTAGTTGCTTGCGGTGGCGGAGTATCGCACACGATGCGTCTGCGAGTACTCGTGTGCGATGATTAGTATGTTACACATATGTTTCCTTATGTTAACATGTGTGTGAATTTGCAATATGGGCAGTTAATATGCAAATGCCTTCTGGACATCGGGCACATGCTTAAAGTAAATGAACTGTGTACGATACTAATACTTTTCATGAAAATTTATGAACTTGGGTAACAACATTTGAGTAACATATATATATATATATATAGTGGTTACACTATTCGACAAAAGGAGGATCTTCGTAACACGGTTTTGAAAAGCATATGGTCCATATCTACATACTTAACATAGTAACAACTATCACATTTTAAGAGGCTAAGGGCCAACAACCATATGGTCCATATCTACATACTTAACATATATAGTAACAGCTAGCACATTTTAAGAGGCTGAGGGCCAACAACCACAACTATCCACTGGAAGCAGCTTGATCACGGTGACTCGGCATCTCGTCAATGAAAAGGAAGAGCCCTCCTGTGCCTTGGTAGAGCAGGAGTAGAACAGTGTCTCAAATTTTCAATATGGATGCATTGCCAGGAGAAGCGAGAACTTGTTAATTTGAATGGTTCCATTTCTGCGGGAAATTCAGTACCTTGCAATCACTTTGGCGTTATTAGCATGCACAAGTGTAATTCGACCACGCCGGGAAATCGATCCAGGAACTTCTACAGGGGGCAATTTCTGTTGACATGTAGAATAAAAAACAATTGTAACATATCATTGAAGATATATATAGTTTATGAGCATCAACATTAAAGTAAGACTTTTTACCAGCGTTTTGTGCACACAATTGGTCTTGTTTAGTGTGTGCACCATAGGTCTAATTAATCCCATCCAAAATCTAGCGTTCATTGTGCTATCTTTGTCAGATTATCAACAAAGTTTATGACATGCTTCAAGTCCTTCCAGTGAAATTTGGTACGCTTAGTAACATACAAATCGTTCACTATGCATCCAACATATCCTGCTTAAAAGGTGGAAAGGTATTATTTGTTCATAACATGGCAGAAGAATATATAGTGCTCATAAATTGGTAAATAGAATTTGTTACTGCCTAGGAACGGAGTCAGAATATGATATCACCATTGGTTACTTAAGTAGTGATCAATTGGTTGCTTAAATAGTAATAGGACAACATGGAGAAAGTTGAAAGGACACTAACCTCAATCATACTTTGATCAGCTGATGGCGTTGGGAAAGTAAACATCCATGTTAATTAGACCAGGTTGTGGTGCACGCACTAGAATTTTATTGCCAGCTTTCAGTTCATAACACTTAGACATTTTTCTCCAAAGGTCCGCATTAAAATAGGATTGACCATATTTATCAAGTATTATGCTAATCGTCATTGTAAATCCATGTTGCGTTGTCAATATGACATCCTCGGAGCCATCAGCAAAGTAAAGCCCAAGATTCCTTCTACTCCTGTTCTTGCAAAGCAAGGGATGTACTGCTTGAAATGAAAATTAAGATCGTAAATTAGATATATTGAAATAACATAGCAAGATGCAAATATGGGAGTAACTGATAGAACAGATCTATATATATATAGATGAAAGCAAAGTACAAAAATATAGAATTAAAAATAGATAATGTAACAAAGATTTGATGCAAATATATAGATAATGTAGCAACAGACGGTATATGTTCACAAATTTTGGCCATGCCGACCGTGGTAGGTTGAGATTGAACATACCGAGCGCTCCCTGAAGTCATCCAGAATGGTGAGATAGAACTTCATTTCCGACTGGCCATGACCACAGTTGCCCGATTTGTGCTTGCACTATGGACAGATGAATGAACACCCACGAATCAGCTAGAACAAAAATGATTCCACGGCGATTTCCGTCGGTTGATTAACAGCGACGGACGGACTATGATAAGAGATGAGTGAATATTTCGCTAATTAAGTTGATTACCTTCTCCATGAGAAAAATCCCGGCACAATCCGACAGAAAACCCCAGTCGACCAGAGTCTAGAATGTCGGTGCAGATAGGCGGCGGAAAGCGGTAGGGGTGAAATCCGGTGCCGTTTGGATCGCGACCTATGCCCGCCGCCAACAACCGTCGAGCTTAGGGTGTAGAGTTGCAGAGTAGTCTGCGGCGAGTGAGTGGGGACGAAGTGGGCGAGGGTTTTCTTTTTTCCTTTTGCATGTGTGAGTGAACACACACGGTTCACAGAGGCGACGGAGATGAATCGTGTGCGATAGTAAATCACCGAGATTGAATGGGAATCCAAATTTCCTTTGTCCTCCATCCATGAGTTTTTTTCTATGATGAACATAAACCCTGCTAATCATCGTGTTCAAATTTGACACTTTTCCAGGTTCATTTACAATATTTAGGGGATTATGTGCATTTTGTAGGCATTAATGCACGTAATTCAAATTCAAACAATCGGTGCATGAAAGGGTGCACAAGTGATAGAGGCAAAGGTGTCCCGATGTTTCGATGAGATGGTGGCTATTGTTTTCTGTGGGAGTCGACCTTGACGATCCGACTACGAACGTGCGAGACGTCGCGCCTTAGCAATCGCTAAACCAACTTCCGAGGGGTTATTGACCACGCCGGAGCACGATCAACCTGACCACGAGGGCCTGTTTCCTGCGAGCAAACGAAGAACAAGCAAGAAACTGAGATTGCAATCTGGATATTGCGAATATAAGATGAAAGCTTTATTGATCAAGGTGGGGTTCTGTGACGTCTTGGTCTGGTCGTTGGACACAAACGAAGTACGCGAAGTTGCAGCTATGGCGAACTTTTAATCTAAACAAAACCCAAGTCTAAACGACGCCCTAAGGGCTGTATATATGGAGGAAGAGAGGGGAATTTCGTGGCCCTTGAGGGTGGGGTCCGAAACCAACCCTAACTCTTGTTTCCCCACACATACGGACTCTAAAAATAGCCTATACTTAAGTATTTCGAAATTACATGGGCCTGGCCCATTAATAAGGTGACGCAGCACCTAGAATAGCCTATGGACGAATATTATGAAGTGGCATCTTGTATATTTCGTCCAAGGCTTCATGCACTCCTTATGGCGGCTTCAAAGTCCTGAAATCATCACTTGTAACTCCGTTCCTGATCCCCTTGCGCATGCCATCAACTCCATTCGTGTTCTTGCTCCAATGTTCATCCTTCTCCAAGCTAGGACCTTCATTTGTAAGCAAAACAAATGTATCCAATTTAGGCAGCATCATAATCTCATGAACATTAGAATCATTACCAAGAAACGAAAGTACCTGGTAATTTAATTGGCGTGCGCGAGCTCTAGTAATTGGTCTAGTATATGTAACAGTAGGGGCTGTGGGTGTAACAATGGTATTGATGTCCTCATCAACAAGAATGGTTTGGAAAAACCATACTCGTGGTATTTAGTAATTTCTCAAGCCTTTTACAAGGAATGGGCAGAGATTTCAATGGAATGTGTGGCAATAGTCAACCACAAACGCGTCATTTACTGGGTTATCAACTATAAAACAATGAAATATGTGCTTGAGAAACATGACGACTGGCATGGTGCCATGGTATGGCCTCACTGTGCCCTGGTTAAAAGATAAGAAGGTTTTGATTTATGTCGTCATGCACGCCCTTCATAAATTGAACCATCACCGAGGAAGTTCAATGCTTTCGAGAGGGAAATCACCAAGGTTGAAGGGGAATCCAAATTTCCATCCTAGTTTGTCATTCAGTTTTTTTCCAGTGATCAACATACCGCCTCAAATGCAACCTGTTCGAATTTGACATTTTTCCGAACTCATTTACCATATTTAGGGGATTATGTGCATTTTCTAGGCATTAATTATGCACATAATTCAAATTCGAACAATCGGTGCATGAAAAAGTGCACATGAATGGTCTGGAAAACCATGCTCGTGTTACTTAGTACATTCCCATGCCTTTTACAAGGAATGGGCAGATATTTCAAGGAAATGTGTGGCAATAGTCAACCATAAACGTGTCGTTTACTGGGTTAACAACTATACAAAAGTGAAATACATGCTTGGAAAACATGACACCTGGTGTGGTGCCATGGTATGACCTCACCGTGCCCTGGTAAAAATGTCGTCATGCACGCCTTTCATAAAACGAACCATCACTGAGGAAGTTTCATGGTTTCGAGGAGGAAATCACAAAGATTTAAGGGGGGTCCAAATTTCCTTTGTCCTTTGTCCATGAGTTTTTTTCTATGATGAACATACAACCTGCAAATCACCGTGTTCAAATTTGGCACTTTTTCGGGTTCATTTGCCATATTTAGGGGATTATGTGCATTTCCTAGGTATTAACATACATAATTCAAGTTCAAACAATCGGTACATGAAAGGGTCCACAAGAATGGCCTGGAAACCATGCTCGTGCCATTTAGTAAATTCTCATGCCTTTTACAAGGAATAATGGACAGATATTTCGATGAAATGTGTGGCAATAGTCAACCACAAATGTTTGTTTGTTGGCTTTTCAACTATAGAAAAAATGAAATAAATGTTTAAAGAACATGACGCCTAGCATGGTGCCATGGTATGACCTCACCATGCCCTGGTAAAAATTTGAGAAGGTTTGGCTTATGCCGTCATGCACGCCCTTCATAAATCGAACCATCACCGAGGAAGTTCCCTGCTTTCGAGAGGGAAATCCCCAAGACTGAAGGGGAATCCAAATTTCCGTCCTAGTTTGTCATTCGGTTTTTTTCCAACGATCAACATACCGCCTCAAATGCAATGTGTTCAAATTTGACATTTTCCCGGGCTCATTTACCATATTTAGGGGATTATGTGCATTTTATAGGCATTAATAGACATAATTCAAATTCGAACAATCGGTGCATGAAAAGGTGCACAAGAACGGTCTGGAAAACCATGCTCGTGTTATTTAGTACATTCTCATGCCTTTTACAAGGAATGGGTAGATATTTCAAGGAAATGTGTGGCAATAGTCAACCATAAACGTGTCCTTTACTCGGTTAACAACTATACAAAAACTGAAACACATGGTTGGAAAACATGACGCCTGGCATGGTGCCATGGTATGGCCTCACTATGCGTTGGTAAAATTTGGAGAATGTTTTCCTTATGTCGTGATGTGTGCCTTTCATAAATCGAACCATCACTGAGGAAGTTTCATGGTTTCGAGGGGGAAATCACCAAGATTGAAGGGGGTCCAAATTTCCTTTGTCCTTTGGCCATGAGTTTTTTTCTACAATGAACATACAACCTGCAAATCACCATGTTCAAATTTGGCACTTTTCTGGGTTCATTTGCCATATTTAGTGGATTGTGTGCATTTCCTAGGCATTAATGCCCATAATTCAAGTTCAAACAACTGGTGCATGAAAGGGTCCACAAGAAAGGCCTAGAAAACCATGCTCGTGCCATTTAGTAAATTCTCATGCCTTTTACAAGGAATGGACAGATATTTCGATGAAATGTGTGGCAATAGTCAACCACAAATGTTCGTTTGTTGGGTTTTCAACTATAGAAAAAATGAAATAAATTCTTAAAAAGCATGACGCCTGGCATGGTGCCATGGTATGACCTCACC
Source organism: Triticum urartu (assembly GCF_056163025.1). Taxonomy (NCBI): domain Eukaryota; kingdom Viridiplantae; phylum Streptophyta; class Magnoliopsida; order Poales; family Poaceae; genus Triticum; species Triticum urartu. The sequence goes on from NC_141876.1 coordinate 275,128,886, forward strand.
ATGCCCTGGTAAAAATTTGAGAAGGTTTGGCTTATGTCGTCATGCATGCCCTTCATAAATCGAACCATCACCGAGGATATTCCATGCTTTTGAGAGGGAAATCCCAAGATTGAAGGGGAATTCTAATTTTCTTCATTCTTTGCCCTGGAGTTTTTTTTCTATGATGAACATACACCCTGCAAATCATCGTGTTCAAATTTGGCATTTTTTCGGGCTCATTTACCATATTTAGGGGATTATGTGCATTTTCTAGGCATTTAGCACATATAAATCCAATCTAGCTACAAGTACACGGGTGTGATGTGACGGACGTGGATTGCCGTTCGATCGCGGCCCATCCTATGGTGCGCACACGTGATCCGCGTGGCTGGGGTTCCGGCTAATCATAACGCAACACACAATAGGCTTAGCGCACACTGTTTCCGGAAGCGATGGAGATGAACCGTGTGTGATAATGAACGAGCAAAATTGTAAGGGAAGGCAAATTTCTGTTGTTGTTTGTCGTTGAGCTCTTGATTACCACCACACTGTACGGCTGCCCGGGCCCTCCGTCCAAGAGCTCTCTCCAGGCGTCGTCCATGGCACCATGGCGCACAGTAACTGGTAAGGAAGCGATGGCATCCCGCCGTGCCATGTTCTTCGCTGCCCGCGACCGCACACATGTTAAGGAAGCGATGGCATCTCGTCACGCCAAGTTCATCGCCGCTAGCGGCCAGACAGTTACATGGGCAGACATTAGGCTGCCATGGCCGAATGGGTGGTGGATCTAGAGGCGGCCAAAGCCGCACAGAAGGAGCGGAAAAGGCGGAAAGTAGTCAAGAAAAGAGAGTCCTGCCGCCGCAAGAAAAAAGAGGCCGCACGCCGTGGTGAGGAGAGCTTGGCGAAGATCGAAGCACGGTGGGCTGCCGCCTACAAGGCCGGGAAGGAGAACGCCGGTGTCTGGCCAGCATGCCCCGATGGCAGCATGTGAGAAATAGTATAAGTTTGTAGTATTAGAGCAAATTACCAGTAATACTTTAAGTTTGTAGTACTAACATACAATGTCGGTAAGAGCATCCTTTGAGGGCTTTGAGCATTGATTAGCATGTGTGCCCGTGTGCATTTTTTTGTGTTAATCATTAGAAGATCACAAAACACACGGTTTCTATGCCGTACCCATCTGTGTTTTTTTGCGTTAATGACCCATAAGTAAGTTACCTGAGGGATGTTCCCTAATAAACCAGGCATACCATTGACCAAAAAAATCAAGTATACGTGTACATTTTTTTGAGACGGAATCTACCAACTTTCTTTTTTCTCGCACACGAGTATTTTACACGCTTCGTCTGTATTGTGTGTTTCCCCTGCCCAAGTTTCAAGTTTCACACCGAAATTTTCATTAGGCGCGCGATTTCAGATTTATTCCTCCAACCACATCCCCTTCCCCTTAGTATGCCCCCCTCCCTCGCGCCTCCCCCTACCGGCATCTCAAACCGCCACCGCCGCAACCACAGCTTCAACCACATCTACGTTCTTTTCGGATCTAGTCAGGTAACCCACTGATCTCTATCATGTCCACGGCCTGATTGCTTAAATGGCGCCTGCGAAACATCCCCATGCCTCCAAATCCCCCTGCCAGGAGCTTATGGCAGTCCATGGCGCGATGGCCATTGTGCGTGTTGACCCGGAGGAACATCTCGCCTCCGCCGCTGCCGCTGACATGGTGCAGGCTCTGGCCTAGATGAATTCCCCCAGCGACTACCCCCAGGACTTAACAGGTTAGATCTGACCAGCTAAATCTTACCAACACCACTTGCAACGGCTATGATTTGTACGATTGATGTATTAAGCATGTTCATGCCTTGTTTATTTCAGTATTGCACAGTGTGTGATGTTCAAATATTACCGTGTCTAGCTCAATTTCACCAATACCAGCAACAAACTTACAATACATGACTCAGGATATCACTAGAGATGCTGCCCATTTGCTATTTTTAGTGGATGCTAACCATGTTGTACTTAACATGTCTGTCCATGTACTTACGCAGGGTCATAACGGCCGATGCTTTTGTTTGCCGTCGAGGTGAGTATTTCCCATAATTTGTGCAATTGCAGTTTAACTTCTACCATTCACTAGTTGCCTGTAGGTACACATGTCAGTGGCACAGATCCACGCTTCGACCCAGAGGAATAGCTCGCCTCTGCCGTCGCTGACTTTGGGCGAGCTTTGGCCAAGATGAAGTGCCCCAGCAACTACCTCTCAGGACTTACCAAGTATGTACTCACCAGTTCAATCTTACCAATACCAGTTGTAATTATTGGCTATGTTATGTACGGTCGATGTATTAAGCATGTTCTAGTAAACATGCCTAACACGTTTTTGCTACTTTCCCTACCTTTTTATAGACATCTGGAACATTCTCTGCTCTGGCAGCACCTGCCTTGTGATGTTTAACTATGCCAATTGCATTTTTATCAGTACCGGTTTCAATGTCTATTAAGCCTGTTGCAATTAACAGTTGAATCCATTTTTAAACAGTTGTATTTCAATGGCTACAAACTTACAAAACATAACTTAGGATGTTGTTAAACCTGTTGCAATTAACAGTTGTATCCATTTTTTAATCTGTCCATTTGCTACCATGCTACTCTCCGCAATGAACATATACTAGAGATGCTGCCCATTTGCTATTTTTGGTGGATGCTAACCCTGTTGTACTTAACATGCTTGTCCATGTACTTACGCAGGGTCATAATGGCCGATGCTGTTGTTTGCCATCGAGTTTAGCTCCATCCCATGTCTTGCGGTATTTCACATCATTTGTGCAATTGTAGTTTAACTTCTACCATTTACTGGTTGCCTATAGGTACACATGTTAGTGGCACTGATCCACGCTTCGACCCAGAGGAACAGCTCGCCTCCGCCGCCGCTGACTTTCGGCGGGCTCTGGCCAAGATGAAGTGCCTCAGCAACTACCTCTCAGGACTTACCAAGTATGTACCCACCAGTTAAATCTTACCAATACCAGTTGCAATTAATGGCTATGTTTTGTACAGTTGATGTATTAAGCATGTTGTAGTAAACATGCCTAACATGTTTTAGCTATTTTCCCTACCTTTTTATAGACAACTGAGCCATTATCTGCTCTGGCAGCACCTGCCCTGTGATGTTTAACTCTGCCAATTGCATTCTTATCAGTACCGGTTTCGATGGCCATTAAGCCTGTTGCAATTAATAGGTGTATCCATTTTTAAAGAGTTGTATTTCAATGGCTACAAACTTACAAAACATGAATTAGGATGTTGTTAAGCCTGTTGCAATTAACAGTTGTATCATTTTTTAATCCGTCCCTTTGCTACCATGCTACTCTTTCAAAATGAAGATATCGCTATAGATGTTGCCACTTTATTACCATTTGCTATTTTTGGTGGATGTTAACCCTCTTGTAGTTAACATTGGCTTTCCATGTACTTACACAGGGCTACAATGGGCGATGCTGTTGTTTACCGTCGAGGTTAGCTGCATCCCATGTCTTATACACCATCTATTCCTAAATATAATTATTTTTAGAGATTCCAATATAGACTTGATGTCTACTACACAACCTTCTTCGTGTAGACGTTGTTGGGCCTCCAAGTGCAGAGGTTTGTAGAACAGTAGCAAATTTCCCTCAAGTGGATGACCTAAGGATTATCAGTCCATGGGAGGCATAGGATGAAGATGGTCTCTCTCAAACAACCCTGCAACCAAATAGCAAAGAGTCTCTTGTGTCCCCAACACACCCAATACAATGGTAAATTGTATAGGTGCACTAGTTCAGCGAAGAGATGGTGATACAAGTGCAATATGGATGGTAGATATAGGTTTTTGCAATCTGAAAATATAAAAACAGCAAGGTAACTAATGATAAAAGTGAGCGTAAACGGTATTGCAATGCTAGGAAACAAGGCCTAGGGTTCATACTTTCACTAGTGCAAGTTCTCTCAACAATAATAACATAATTGGATCATATAACAATCCCTAAACATGCAACAAAGAGTCATTCCAAAGTCACTAATAACGGAGAACAAACGAAGAGATTATTGTAGGGTATGAAACCACCTCAAAGTTATCCTTTCTGATCGATCTAGAGTCCGTAGTAAAATAACACGAAGCTATTCTTTCCGTTCAATCTATCCTAGACTTCGTACTAGAATAACACCTTAAGACACAAATCAACCAAAACCCTAATGTCACCTAGATACTCCAATGTCACCTCAAGTATCCGTGGGTATGATTATACGATATGCATCACACAATCTCATATTCATCTATTCAACCAACACAAAGAACTTCAAAGAGTGCCCCAAAGTTTCTACCAGAGAGCCGAGACGAAAATGTGTGCCAACCCCTATGCATAAGTTCATGAGGTCACAGAACTCGCAAGTTGATCACCAAGACATACATCCAGTGGATCACGTGAATATCCCATTGTCACCACAGATAAGCACATGCAAGACATACATTGAGTGTTCTCAAATCCTTAAAGACTCAATCTGATAAGATAACTTCAAAGGGAAAACTCAATCCATTACAAGAGAGTAGAGGGGGAGAAACATCATAAGATCCAACTATGATAGCAAAGCTCGCGATACATCAAGATCGTGCCGAATCAAGAACACGAGAGAGGGAGAGAGATCAAACACATAGCTACTGGTACATACCCTCAGGCCCGAGGGTGAACTACTCCCTCCTCGTCATGGAGAGCGCCGGGATGATGTAGATGGCCACCGAAGAGGGATTCCCCCCTTCGGCAGGGTGCCGGAACGGGTCTAGATTGGTTTTCGGTGGCTACAGAGGCTTGCGGTGGCAGAACTCCCGATCTAGGTTATTTTCTGGAAGTTCGCGGATATATAAGAGGCGTTGGCGTCGGGAACAAGTCAGGGGGGGTCTCCGAGGCGACCACGAGATAGGGGGGCCACGCCCAGGGGGGTAGGGCACGCCCCCCACCCTCGTGGTGGCCTCGGGACTCTTCTGGTCCATCTCCGATGCTCCGTGGGCTTCTTCTAGTCCAAAAATGACCTCCATAAATATTCAGGTCAATTGGACTCCGTTTGATATTCTTTTTCTGCGATACTCAAAAATAAGAAAAAAAAATAGAAACTAGCACTGGCCTCTAGGTTAATAGGTTAGTCCCAAAAATCATATAAAATAGCATATAAATGCATATAAGACATCCAAGGTTGATAATATAATAGCATGGAACAATCAAAAATTATAGATACATTGGAGACGTATCAAGCATCCCCAAGCTTAATTCCTGCTCGTCCTCGAGTAGGTAAATGATAAAAAAAGAATTTTTGATGTGGAATGCTACCTAACATATTCATCAATGTAATGTTCTCTATTGTGGCAAGAATATTCAGATCCATAAGATTCAAGAAAAAAGTTTAATATTGACATAAAAACAATAATACTTCAAGCATACTAACCAAGCAATTATGTCCTCTCAAAATAAAATAGCCAAAGAAAGCTCATCCCTACAAAATCATATAGTTTGGCCAAGCTTCATTTTCGTCACACAAAATGCTCCCATCATGCACAGCCCCGATGACAAGCCAAGCAATTGTTTCATACTTAGCCTTTTCAAACTCTTTCAACTTTCACGCAATATATGAGTGCGAGCCATGGACATAGCATTATGGGTGGAATAGAATATGATGATGGAGGTTGTGTGAGAAGACAAAAAAGGCGAAAGTCTCACATTGACGCGGCTAATCAACGGGCTATGGAGATGCCCATCAATTGATGTCAATGCAAGGAGTAGGGATTGCCATGCAACGGATGCACTAGATCTATAAATATGTGAAAGCTCAACTAAAGAAACTAAGAGGGCGTGCATCCAACTTGCTTGCTCACGAAGACCTAGGGCATTTTGAGGAAGCCCGTCATTGGAATATACAAGCCAAGTTCTATAATGAAAAATTCCCACTAGTACATGAAAGTGACAAAATAAGAGACTCTCTATCATGAAGATCATGGTGCTACTTTGAAGCACAAGTGTGGAAAAAGGATAGTAACATTTCCCCTTCTCTCTTTTTCTCTCATTTTTTTATTTGGGCCTTTTTCTCTTTTTTTATGGCCTCTTTTTTTATTTGGGCTTCTTTAGCCTCTTATATATATTTTTTTATTTTTCGTTCGGAATCTCATCCTGACTTGTGAGGGAATCATAGTCTCCATCATCCTTTCCTCACATGGGACAATGCTCTAATAATGAAAATCATCAAACTTTTATTTACTTACAACTCAAGAATTATAACTCGATACTTAGAACAAAATATGACTCTATGTGAATGCCTCCGGCGGTGTACCGGGATGTGTAATGAATCAAGAGTGACAAGTATGAAAGAATTATGAAGGTAGCTTTGCCACAAATACGATGTCAACTTCATGATCATGCAAAGCAATATGACAATGATGGAGTGTGTCATAATAAACGGAACGGTGGAAAGTTGCATGGCAATATATCTCGGAATGGCTCTGGAAATGCCATAATAGGTAGGTATGGTGGCTGTTTTGAGGAAGATATAAGGAGGCTTATATGTGATAGAGCATATCATATCACGGGGTTTGGATGCACCGGCGAAGTTTGCACTGACTCTCAAGGTGAGAAAGGGCAATGCACGGTACCTAAGAGGCTAGCAATGATGGAAGGGTGAGAGTGCGTATAATCCATGGACTCAACATTAGTCATAAAGAACTCACATACTTATTGGAAAAATCTACAAGTCATCAAAACCAAGCACTACGCGCATGCTCCTAGGGGGATAGATTGGTAGGAAAAGACCATCGCTCGTCCCCGACCGCCACTCATAAGGAAGGCAATCAAAGAACACCTCATGCTTCAAATTTTTCACACAACGGTTACCATATGTGCATCCTATGGGACTTGCAAACCTCAACACAAGTATTTCTCAATTTCACAATTACTAAACTAGCATGACTCTAATATCACCATCTTTATATCTCAAAACAATTATCAAGTATCAAACTTCTCATAGTATTCAATGCACTCTATATGAATGTTTTTATTATATCCAACTTGGATGCCCATCATATTAGGACTAGTTTCATAACCAAAGCAAATTACCATGCTGTTTAAGACTCTCAAAATAATATAAGTGAAGCATGAGCGTTCAACAATTTCTTCAAAATAAAACTACCGCCATGCTCTAAAAAGATATAAGTGAAGTACTAGAGCAAACGACAAAATACTCCAAAAGATATAAGTGAAGATCAATGAGTAGTCGAATAATTATACAACTATGTGAAGACTCTCTAACATTTAAGAATTTCAGATCTTGGTATTTTATTCAAACAGCAAGCAATACAAAAAAAATATGATGCTCCAAGCAAAACACATATCATGTGGTGAATAAAAATATAACCTCAAGTAAAGTTACCGATGAATGAAGACGAAAGAGGGGATGCCTTCCGGGGCATCCCCAAGCTTAGGCTCTTGGTTGTCCTTGAATATTACCTTGGGGTGCCTTGGGCATCCCCAAGCTTAGGCTCTTTCCACTCCTTATTCCATAGTCCATCGAATCTTTACCCAAAACTTGAAAACTTCACAACACAAAATTCAACAGAAAACTCGTAAGCTCCATTAGTATAAGAAAATAAATCACCACTTAGGGTAATGTTGTGAACTCATTCTAAATTCATATTGGTATAGTATCTATTGTATTCCAATTTCTCTATGGTTCATACCCTCCGATACTACTCATAGATTCATCAAAATAAGCAAACAACTGTAGCGACCCGACCCGAATGGATCAAGTCTCTGTGCTTAAGTGTCATCCCTGGATCGGTATGCTGACACACACAGTACTCGAGGATTTATAACAGAGGTAAATCACATGTATAAGTAACGTAAAATACTATTACCTCAATCCAAAATAGCGGAAGTAACAAGGTTGTGGATTCCCATCAACACCAACGGCAAAGTTGAGTGTAGAAATCGTAACCCAAACGTATCACTTACTCGTCGTAAGAAATCCTGCAACATGAGACGTTGCAGCCACAAAGGGTCAGTACATTGAGTGTACTGGCAAATTCACACCATAGAGAATGATGAACCAAGGGCTATCACTACATGCATATTTGGCTGGTGGAAAAGCTCTATGGTTATAAGGTTTTTGCGAAAAGCCAATTTTTCCCTACTGCAAAGGAATAAATTTTATTTAACTATCATGGTGGTTGTTGAACATTGAGAATGGTTGACAGCATTCTCAATCCCAATTAAGTAACATCATTAAACCCAACAAACTTAATTTAAAGTAACGTGATGAGATTCACATGATAATTCAGGTACTAGATACTCAAGACGTCCATAACCGGGGACATGGCTAATCATGATTAGTTTGTACACTCTGCAGAGGTTTGCGCACTTTTCCCCACAAGACTCGATCGCCTCCGTTTGGTTTCTTGCACTACATGGTGTTTGAGAAACGGATGACCGAGACATAGTCTTTCAGAAGCGCTAGCACCTTACGATCGGGTAGACCGTACCACCTACATCCCCTACATCTGCTAGTCTACCACCGTAAGAGTTCGCACGACTTAGTCAACTATGCTAGAGCCCATAATAGCTTGTGGCTGCACACGGAAGTTTCTAGCATGAATAATCTCATGATCCCTTAGAGCCTGGGTGGCGGTCCATGAAAAAAACAGGCAATCCTGGTCTACCCAGGTGCCTAGACAGGCAAATCCTGGAATAACCCGGTGCCTCAATCCACCCAGATGTGTGTTTAAGTTGCGACCTTAAGTAAACCATTAATTAACAATCTCACATCTGTCATGAATACTCTCAAAAAACCCAATCCACGTCTACGAGCATAGCATGGCAATGTAAGCATAACGTAATAGTAACTCCCAAGGGTTTGATAATAACCAGGTAATAGGTTCCTACCTCATCAACTACTTCCCAACCCACAAGTTAATGACATCCTAACCATGCAATGTTTGAGGATTGGAACTAATGCATAAAAACTGGGTGATAAAGAGTATGATCAAAGTGTGAACTTGCCTGCAATGTTGATGAAGATGATTCGCACTCAAAAATCTTGATAGCTCTACTCGTCACACTCCGGTCAATCTATCGTAATCAAGCAATAGTAACCACACATAAGCAATCACTCAAAAGATCAGAAAGAACGAAGAAGGCGATTCGGAAAACTTCAAAACCAAGCAAATAACTCTTGCAACATAAAACAATTTCTAACAGTACCAAAATTATGTGAATTTGGCCTTATCAGAAAGTTTAGGTCAAGAGCTTCGATATGCAAAAAGAATCAACTGAAACGGAGCTACGAAACTCAAGTTATGATCAAACGAAGTTTGAATTCAAATCTGATCTAATTCAAATTTTAAACTTTTCGAAAACATGTTTGAGTTGGATTACTGGATAGAGGAGATCATAACGAAGACGTGGGCGTTGGTTTCGTTGGATTTGGACTAACGAGTAAAAAGTTATAGTCGTTTGAAAACCAGGGGCTGATCTGCAAAGAAAATATTCACGGATGGGTCCCTGGCCGAAATTAAAAAGAAAAAGAAAAAACTATCGAGCAAACGCTCGCTACAGAACCTAAACCGACGAAAACCGTTCGCTAAAGAGATCTAAACAGTGAACGTTCGCAAAATAGCTAGTAAATAAAAATAACAGGTTTTATAAAAAAACGAAACGAAAACCGGTCGGTTTTATTACCGGTTCGGGCGGTTCGGCGAAACCGTCGGGTCGGCAAAAAAAACCGGCGAGATCCGGCGGCTATGGCAGGTCCGGCGAGCGGCGGCGGACGGCTCCGGCGAGCGGGGCATCGGCGATGGCGCTACGCGGCGGCGGCGCTGCACGGCGCGGTGGTCTGCGGCGGCGGCGACAGCATGCGGGCGGCGCGGCGGAGGAGAAGTAGCGGCGGCGGCGACAGAAGGCGGCGGCGGTTTGCGGCGCTGGTGGCGGCGAGATGCGGGCTCCGGCAGGATGCAGCGTGAGGGGAGGAGAGGAGGCGGGGCCCGGGGCATTATAGGGGAGAAGGGGAGGCGACGCCTTGGAGGAGGGGCAAGGGCGGCGACGGGCGGCGTAGGAGCGCCGGACTCCGGCGAGTCCGCGACGCACACGGGAGGAGGAAGGCGGCGCTGCGCCTGGGCCGTGGCCTGGCTGGGAGCTGGGCCGGCCCAGTCGGCGAAGAGGTTTGTTTTAAAACATTTTTTTTCAGAGAACTAAAATAATAAAAACAAAATAACTAAAAATATTATATAGGCATATAATATATCAAAAATTTCAGAAAAAGAATATCTACAACATGAACATTTTTGTAAAGTCAAATAAAATCCAGAAAAATTCAAATACATCAAAGAGTGCTACTGGTCTATTAAAATCCAACTGAAATCATTTTAAAAATACCAAAATGATTTCAAATTAATTTTTCTCCAATTTTCTAATGTAGGGAATCATGTTACCCTAATTGCCATATATTTTATTTTTAGAGAAAAATAATTTGAATAAAACTCAAATAACTCCAAATTGAAAATAAATTCAAAAGAACTTTGAATTTAATTCTTTGAAACTCCCAATTCATATTTCATATAATTTGAAGAAGTCATTTTATCTTCTCTCATGAAAATCATTGAGCTGCATGAAGTTTATGAATTGGAATTATTTTCCAAATGAAATTCAAATATTTTCAAACACCCCATTTCATTTAAATAAATGGAAGAAGTCATGTCATCTTCTCTCGAGGGTTTTGTGATGAAAAGTATTTGAATTCACGGAGATCAGAAAGCAAATATGAAAGTTTGGGAAAGTCCTTTTACTCCCTCTCATTTAACTTTCAAAAAGTTTCGAATTCACTCACTTTCAGACAATCAATAAAACAAACAATCTATCTATCTATTTATTATAACATTCCAAAATTTAGAATTTTGGGATGTTACAACAACACATAGAAAACAGAATCTGTCAAAAACAGAACAGTCTGTAGCAATCTGGAGGTTTCGAATACTTCTGTAACTCCAAAAATTCAAACTTAGGAAGACCATGAAAATTTGTATGTTGATCTACTGCAGTTGGAATTGGTATTTTATATCTCTCTGGTAAAAAAATTGAAAATTATCTTCGTAAGTGCATACTTTCTGTTTTTATCAGCAAGATCAAACAATAATCACCCAAGAAGATCCTAAAGGCTTTACTTGGCACAAACACTAATTAAAACATAAAAACACAATCATAACAGAAGCTTGATGAATTATTTATTACTAAACAGGAGCAACAAGCAAAGAACAAAAATAAAATTGGGTTGCCTCCCAACAAGCGCTATCGTTTAACGCCCCTAGCTAGGCATGATGATTTCAATGATGCTCACATAAAAGATAAGAATTGTAACATAAAGAGAGCATCATGAAGAATATGACAAACACATTTAAGTCTAACCCACTTCCTATACATAGGGTTTTTGTGGCAAACAACTTGTGGGAACAAGAATCATCTTGCATAGGAAGGTAAAACAAGGTTAACTTCAATATTTTCAACACATGGAGAGGAAACTTGATATTACTACAATTACTACAAGCACATATTCCTCCCTCATAATAATTTTCAGTAGCATCATGAATGAATTCAACAATATAACCATCACACAAAGCATTCTTTTCATGATCCACAAGCATATAAAATTTACTACTCTCGACATAAGCAAAATTCTTCTCATTCATAATAGTGGGAGCAAACACAACAAAATAACTATCATGTGAGACATAATCCAATTGAAAGTTAAAATCATGATGACAAGTTTCGTGGATATCATTATTCTTTATAGCATACATGTCATCACATAATCATCACAAATAGGGGGCATGCTATCATCATAACAATTTTTCTCATCAAAACTCGGGGACTAAAAATATCATCTTCATCAAACATAGCATCCCCAAGCTTGTGGCTTTGCATATCATTAGCATCATGGGTATTCAAGGAATTCATACTAACAACATTGCAATCATGCTCATCATTCAAATATTTAGTGCCAAACATTTTAATGCATTCTTCTTCTAACACATTGGCACGATTATCGGAATCCTTATTTTCACGTAAGACATTAAAAAGATGAAGCATATGAGGCACCCTCAATTCCATTTTTTTGTAGTTTTCTTTTATAAACTAAACTAGTGATAAAACAAGAAACAAAAAGATTTTATTGCAAGATATAAATATATACCTTCAAGCTCTAACCTTCCCGGCAACGGCGCCAGAAAAGAGCTTGATGTCTACTAAACATCCTTCTTCTTGTAGACATTGTTGGGCCTCCAAGTGCAGAGGTTTGTAGGACAGTAGGAAATTTCCCAAGTGGATGACCTAAGGTTTATCAATCCATGGGAGGCGTAGGATGAATATGGTATCTCTCAACCAACCCTGCAACCAAATAGCAAAGAGTCTCTTGTGTCCCCAACACACCCAATACAATGGTAAATTGTACATGTGCACTACTTCAGCGAAGAGATGGTGATACAAGTGCAATATGGATGGTAGATATAGGTTTTTGTAATCTAAAAAATAAAAACAGCAAGGTAACTAATGATAAAAGTGAGTGTAAATGGCATTGCAATGCTAGGAAACAAGGCCTAGCGTTCATACTTTCACTGGTGCAAGTTCTCTCAACAATAATAACATAATTGGATCATATAAAAATCCTTCAAAATGCAACAAAGAGTCACTCCAAAGTCACTAATAGCGGAGAACAAACAAAGATATTATAGTAGGTACAAAACCACCTCAAAGTTATCCTTTCTAATCGATCTATTCAAGAGTCCGTAGTAAAATAACATGAAGCTATTATTTTTATTCAATCTATCCTAGACTTCGTACTAGAATAACACCTTAAGACACAAATCAACCAAAACCCTAATATCACCTAGATACTCCAATGTCACCTCAAGTATCCGTGGGTATGATTATACGATATGCATCACACAATCTCAGATTCATCTATTCAACCAACACAAAGAACTTCAAAGAGTGCCCCAAAGTTTCTACCAGAGAGTCAAGACAAAAATGTGTGCCAACCCCTATGCATAAGTTCATGAAGTCACGGAACTCGCAAGTTGATCACCAAGACATGCATCAAGTGGATCATGTGAATATCCCATTGTCACCACAGATAAGCACATGCAAGACATACATCGAGTGTTCTCAAATCCTTAAAGACTCAATCTGATAAGATAACTTCAAAGGGAAAACTCAATCCATTACAAGAGAGTAGAGGGGGAGAAACATCATAAGATCCAACTATGATAGCAAAGCTCGCGATACATCAAGATCGTGCCAAATCAAGAACACGAGAGAGAGAGAGAGAGAGAGAGAGAGATCAAACACATAGCTACTGGTACATACCCTCAGCCCCGAGGGTGAACTACTCCCTCCTTGTCATGGAGAGCGTCGAGATGATGAAGATGGCCACCGGAGAGGGATTCCCCCCTCCGGCAGGGTGCCGGAACAGGTCTAGATTGGTTTTCGGTGGCTACAGAGGCTTGTGGCGGCGGAACTCCCGATCTAGGTTATTTTCTGGAAGTTCGCGGATATATAAGAGGTGTTGGCGTCGGGAACAAGTCAGGGGGGTCTCCGAGGCGGCCACAAGACAGGGGGTGCGCCTAGGGGGTAGGGCGCGCCCCCACCCTCGTGGTGGCCTCGGGACTCTTCTGGTCCAAAAATGATCTCTGTAAATATTCAGGTCAATTGGACTCTGTTTGATATTCCTTTTCCGCGATACTCAAAAACAAGGAAAAAAACAGAAACTGGCATTGGGCTCTAGGTTAATAGGTTAGTCCCAGAAATCATATAAAATAGCATATAAATGCATATAAAACATCCAAGGTTGATAATATAATAGCATGGAACAATCAAAAAGTATAGATACGTTGGAGACGTATCAAGACTACATAAGGAGCAAAATGAGTGAATCTAGATTCTAATCTAAACTATATCTATTATTCTATATACATCTGTATGCAGTTCATATTGAAATCTCAAAAAAATACTTGTACTTAGGAACATAGGTAGTTGTATTTTACATCATTTGTGCAATCTCAGTTTAGCTTCTAACATTTACTAGTTGCTTGTAGGTACATATATGAGCGGTACTGATCCACGCTTCGATCCCTTTTGCATATGGGGCAATGAGATATTCATGAACAAGAGTCAAGTGAGGAAACTAAGAAATATTGTTAGGTGAAAGAAACGGGTGATTGTAATTAAGCTCTTTATTTACACTTTGTCGAAGACAACAGCGAACTTTAGGATGGTAAGTAATGTGTTGCCCTTTCCCCCTGCCCACAACAAGTTACTCTGTTAGACCTCAGTATCTGATATTTTTCTCTTTTTAGTGGTTTCCGAAGCTATTTACTGATGATTACCTTGCAAACTACATGACCGGAGTGGAGGCAACTAAGGTTAAAGTATATAATTCATGCTACCATGGTAATGCTCTAGAAGTCTTCCTGAAAGCGGTGAAGGATGGGCGGGCGATCGTCACAAGGGGTTGGACAAAAGTGGTTCGTGCCTATGGCATGCAGGAAGGCACATTATGGGCATTCCGCTTCTTCAACAGCGTCGGCAGTCAAAATGATTTACACTTATCTCTTCACCTTTACCGCCTTTAAATACTATGGTTCATCATAGTTAAGTGCTGCCTAATCCTGTAATCACTGAACATATTGTACTCGCAATTTTATTTATGGATTCGTTGTTGAATCATTGTGCTGAGAATTTGAATTGCACGTTTCATATTTCAAAATTTCCAATTCGAATGATAAATTACAGGCAAAAATAAAAAGAGAACAGATGGTCATGCAAACGGTTCTGGCAGTAAAAGCGCTTGTGATGGATAGCCCAATGCCACACAGTTTTCTACATCAAATCGTGTGTGATGTAGTTAATGAAAGCAAACAGTTAACCAAGGCAGAGCGTGTGTGAAAGTTACACCTTTCACACGAGCGTATACATAAAACTGTGTGGGATGTACATACGAACAGAAACATTTTCCCTGGATTGACTGTGTGGGATGTACATAAGAACGAAAACGTATTCCTTGGATTCACCGTGTGGGATGTACATACATATGGAAATGATTTTCTCGGATTATCGTGTGGGGTGTACATACCTACGGAAATGATTGGGTTTCGATGCCTCGCCCGATCACACACGGCCCCAGCCTGTGTCCCAGGAGGGCCTATCCTCGATGATTTCTGGGTCGTGTGGGAAGGACCCCCCTATCGCCCACACTCACTTGGCGATGGTTCCAAATGTCGTCATGGAAAGGGGTTAAAACCGTTTGTTTAGCACCGACGCGCACCAGTGCTTGGAGGAGAGGTCCGAAACCAACCCTAACTCTTGTTTCCCCACACATACGGGCTCTACAAACAGCCTATAATCAAGTATTTCGAAATTACATGGGTCTAGCCCAATAATAAGGTGACGCAGCACCTAGAATAGCCTCTGGACGAAATTTATGACGTGGCATCTTGTATATTTCATCCAAGGCTTCATGCACTCATTATGGTGACTTCAAAATCCTGGAATCATCACTTGTAACTCCGTTCTTGTTCCCCTTGCACATGCCATCATCTCCATGCTTGAACTTGCTCCAAGGTTCATCTTTATTGTCCAAGCTAGGCCCTTCATTTGTAAGCAAAACAAATGTATCCAATTTAGGCAGCATCATATTCTCATGAACATTAGAATGGTTACCAAGAAATGAAAGAACCTGCTAATTCAATTGGCGTGTGCGAGCTCTAGTAATTGGTCCAGTATGTATAGCAGGAGGGGTTGTGGGTGTAACAATGATATTGATGTCCTCATCATGCCCTCAAGCTGGACCTGTCGTTGTTTGAATCGGGTCTCCCGAAGCTTCAGCTCCCGGTGGTACTCGTCAGCAAGAGCCCCGCGGATCTTCGCCACCCTTTGGTCAACCTCCTGCTGGGCCCTAGACTCCTGCGTGGGGCTTCCTCGGCCGCGGCTGCCTGGCGCTCCCTTACCTCAAGCCGCTCAAGCTCCAGGTTATGCTCCAAGACCTCAAGCGCCAGCACGTCCTCACACTCTTGGATCTCCCTCCCGTCGAAGGGGCCGTGTTCGACGGTGCTGTCAGGGTGTCCCTGTGCGCCTGGACCTGCTGCTCGAGGGAGGTCTTCAAAGCTTGAAGCTCCCTCTCCCGCTCCTCGGCCGCCTCATGGCGGTGGTCAGCGGTGCGGGCGCAGGCCTCGCGAAAAGCCGCGAGGGACGCTGCGGCATCAGCCCAGGCATGCTCGTGCTGCAGGTGCCCAAGGTTGATGGCGACCTTCAGCTGATGCCACTCGCGTGCCAGGCGGAGGCCCTCTGCTTCGAGGCATGCATCGACATCGACAAGTTCTCCCCTGAGCCGACCTAGCGCGCTCATTGCTTCCTAGAGAAGGTCGTGGCGGAAGGAGTTGCGCCCGCGCGCGAGCTCCAGCACGCGGCCGGGCCCCTCCACCGCATCAAGGGTTGCCGGGGAAGCGCGGGATGACTCACTCATTTTCGACGGAAGGCTAGAGACCGGTGCTCCTTCAACAGACCCCCGGGCCTTGGCGGAGGCGCTACCAGGCTCGGCCTCGCCACCCGAGGAGGACGTCGATGCTGGGGCTGCCTAGCCACCAACAAGCATCAATGGAGGAGCCCTCGGCACGCCCCTTGCACCCCAGAGGAGATCGCGGAGGAAGGCCCCTGGAATTACAGGCTCGTGGCCTTCCAGCGGCACCTCCGCCTCGCGGGCTGGACCCATGCCCCACACGGATGCTTGGCGCGGGGGGGGGGGGGTGATGAGGACATCAATACCATTGTTACACCCATAGCCCCTACTGTTACATATACTGGACCAATTACTAGAGCTCGCGCACGCCAATTAAATTACCAGGTACTTTCGTTTCTTGGTAATGATTCTAATGTTCATGAGATTATGATGCTGCCTAAATTGGATACATTTGTTTTGCTTTCAAATGAAGGGCCTAGCTTGGAGAAGGATGAACATTGGAGCAAGAACACGCATGAAGTTGATGGCATGCACAAGGGGATCAAGAACGGAGTTACAAGTGATGATTTCAGGACTTTGAAGCCGCCATAAGGAGTGCATGAAGCCATGGACGAAATATACAAGATGCCACTTCATAATATTCGTCCATAGGCTATTCTAGGTGCTGCGTCACCTTATTAATGGGCCAGGCCCATGTAATTTCGAAATACTTAAGTATAGGCTATTTTTAGAGTCCGTATGTGTGGGGAAACAAGAGTTAGGGTTGGTTTCGGACCCCACCCTCAAGGGCCACGAAATTCCCCTCTCTTCCTCCATATATACAGCCCTTAGGGCGTCGTTTAGACTTTGGGTTTTGTTTAGATTAAAAGTTCGCCATAGCTGCAACTTCGCGTACTTCGTTTGTGTCCAACGACCAGACCAAGACGTCACAGAACCCCACCTTGATCAATAAAGCTTTCATCTTATCTTCGCAATATCCAGATTGCAATCTCAGTTTCTTGCTTGTTCTTCGTTTGCTCGCAGGAAACAGGCCCTTGTGGTCAGGTTGATCGTGCTCCGGCGTGGTCAATAACCCCTCGGAAGTTGGTTTAGCGATTGCTAAGGCGCGACGTCTCGCACGTTCGTAGTCGGATCGTCAAGGTCGACTCCCACAGAAAACGATAGCCACCATCTCATCGAAACATCGGGACACCTTTGCCTCTATCAAGTGGTATCAGATTTCCAGGTTGCTCGGTGAGATTTTACAGTTTTTCATAGATTAGATCGAGTCTGTTCTTCATACCTACAGTCCACGACAAAGCCACACAAAAAAAATTAGGGTTAGTTCATCATATCCGAACCAATCTGAGCCTTTGCATAATCTTTTTAGTGTTTTTGCTTTGTTGAATTTGCGGTTGCATCGTCGTGTCAAGTTGCTGGTCTTAGAGTCTAGTCTTTTAGAGTTTCGAGTTCTGGTCATAAGTTGTCACGCCGCCGCCGCACCATCATCATCGCCCATCTACCACTTTTTCTTATCCGCCACCGCTCTGAATCCTTATCCATATACCACTACCAATCCGTATCCATATACCACCATCAATCTCTATCCATATACCACCACCGCTACCATATACCACCACCATATATCCACCACCAATCCGAGTTCTTCTCATATTAGGTTTGTTCTTGAGATCAATCTCAACTCCGATTCGTGTTTCCTTGCCTGCGTAGGTCTGGAGACCCCCGGGCAGTTTTTAGGCCAAAATTTTCACGGGCAAAAATATTTTTTCCCTATCCTATTTTTAGGCTTTTCTGAGTCTTTTGAGCCACGTGCCATCATAGTGATTTTTTGTCGCACTTTTTCGTCGTCGCTGCCCTGATTTCCGAAAAAAAAGCTCGAAAAAAAAAAGTTCCAGAGTGTGCTTTTCCCTTATTTACGTATAGCGCCGTGATTTTGTTAGTGTTCTAGGCTCGCGTCTCTAGCACGGTCTAGCCTAGGACCAGCACAGTACCGTTGTTGAGCGTTTATTCAACTTTGCATCTCTGAATTGATTATTGCTGACCCTTTTTGCTACCATACTATAAGCCTTCCCAGCTCCACATACCTCTACGTCGTGCGTTTGACTCTCCCTGGCAATCGCTCTATCCAAGCTTTTGAGAGTTTTGACTACAACGGTTGCCGATCATCGCCTGCTGCTGGGTAAGAACTGGTAAGAATTTGAGATTTGCTTGACGGATTTGTGACACCCGCCACCACCACCTCTTGTTAGTATTCTGTAGGATCATATTCTTGTGTGTTTTCTATTGTTGCTGACCATGGCAGGATCACAAGCCGACGAGACTGACTGGGAGAACATGACGAATCAGGAGTTGCATGATAAATTTCAGCAAATGATGAATGGACAGGGAAATTACTTCAAAAATTGCAGCGCTTAAGACAGGGAAAAAATTCTGTAGAAGAATATTATCAGGAATTACAAACTGGCATGATTAGATGTGGTATTGTTGAGGAGAATGAAGCTATGCTTGCACGTTTTATGGGTGGATTAAATAGAGAGATTCAGACGATTCTAGAGTATAAGGAGTATACTAATATCACTCGTTTATTCCATCTTGCTTGTAAAGCTGAACGTGAAGTGCAGGATCGACAGGCATTGGCGCGGACTAACTTTTCTGCAGGTCGACCTTCTTCATGGACACCACGTGCATCATCTACTTCCACACGTTCTGCTTCACTGGCGCCTCCGTCGGCTGCCACCTCCAACCGTGATACAATAAAGTAGGCACAATCACCACTATCTGCCAAGAGCACACCTTCTGGGCCTGCAAAGAGCTCTTCTTCATCCATGGCATCAACAGGGCAAACACATGATATTATTTGCCGACGTTGCAAGGGTGGAGGTCATTATGCGAGAGAATACCCATCTAAGCGTGTGATGATTGTTACTGAGGATGGTGGGTATGAGTCCGCTAGTGACTATGATGAGGAGACTTTGGCTGTTATTACACGTGACGAACACGGTGGAGACGATTCTGATCATGAGACGCAATACATGGCTCCTGAAGATGCTGACAGGTATGAATGTTTAGTTGCTCAACGTGTTTTGAGTGTGCAGGTTACACAAGCTGAGCAAAATCAGAGGCATAATTTGTTCCATACAAAGGGAGTTGTGAAGGAACGTTCTGTTCGCGTGATCATAGATGGAGGGAGTTGCAACAACTTGGCTAGCATCGAGATGGTGGAGAAGCTATCTCTCACCACAAGACCACATCCACATCCTTACTACATCCAATGGTTCAACAACAGCGGCAAGGTTAAGGTAACACGTACTGTTCGTGTGCATTTTAGTATCTCTACATATGCTGATTATGTTGATTGTGATGTGGTACCGATGCAAGCATGTTCCTTATTACTTGGTAGACCATGGCAATTTGATAAAAATTCTATTCACCATGGTAGAAACAATCAGTATACTCTTGTTCATAAGGATAAAAATATTACTTTGCTTCCTATGACTCCTGATTCCATTTTGAAAGATGATATTAATAGAGCTAATAAAGCAAAACAGGAGAAAACTAAGAGTGAAAATCAGATTGTGGCAAAAGAATTTGAGCAACAAATGCAGCCTAATAATAATAAACAATCTAGTGTTGCTTCTGAAATTAAATTGAAAAGTGCATGTTTACTTGCCACCAAATCTGATATTGATGATCTAGATTTTAGCAAATCTGTTTGCTATGCTTTTGTGTGCAAAGAGGCATTATTTTCATACGAGGACGTGCCTTCCTCTTTGCCTCCTGCTGTCACTAACATTTTGCAGGAGTTCGCCGACATCTTTCCACAAGACGTGCCACCGGGATTACCACCTATTCGCGGGATTGAGCATCAAATTGACTTAATTCCCGGTGCATCATTACCCAACCGGGCACCATACCGTACCAATCCAGAGGAGACGAAGGAGATTATGCGTCAAGTACAAGAACTGCTCGACAAAGGTTATATACGCGAATCCCTTAGTCCTTGTGCTGTTCCTATCATTTTAGTGCCGAAAAAGGATGGTACATCGCGTATGTGCGTTGATTGTAGAGGCATTAATAATATTACTATTCGTTATCGTCATCCTATTCCTAGGCTAGATGATATGCTTGATGAATTGAGTGGCTCTACAATATTCTCCAAAGTTGATTTGCGTAGTGGTTACCATCAAATTCGTATGAAATTGGGAGATGAATGGAAAACAGCATTTAAAACTAAGTTTGGATTATATGAGTGGTTAGTCATGCCTTTTGGGTTAACTAATGCACCTAGTACTTTCATGAGCTTAATGAACGAAGTTTTACGTGCTTTCATTGGACGATTTGTGGTAGTTTACTTTGATGACATATTGATTTATAGCAAATCTTTGGAGGAACATTTGGAACATTTACGTGCTGTTTTTATTGCTCTACGTGATGCACGTTTGTTTGGTAACCTTGGAAAGTGCACCTTTTGCACCGATCGAGTATCTTTTCTTGGCTATGTTGTTACTCCACAGGGAATTGAAGTTGATAAAGCCAAGATTGAAGCTATTGAGAGTTGGCCGCAGCCCAAAACGGTCACACAAGTGAGGAGTTTCCTTGGCCTCGCTGGTTTTTATAGGCGTTTTGTGAGAGATTTCAGCACCATTGCTGCACCTCTCAACGAGCTTACAAAGAAGGATGTACCTTTTGTTTGGGGTACCGCACAGGAAGAAGCCTTCACGGTATTGAAAGATAAGTTGACACATGCTCCTTTACTCCAACTTCCTAATTTCAATAAGACTTTTGAGCTTGAATGTGATGCTAGTGGAATTGGATTAGGAGGTGTGTTATTACAAGATGGAAAACCTGTTGCATACTTTTCTGAAAAATTGAGTGGGCCTAGTCTGAACTATTCTACTTATGATAAAGAATTATATGCTCTTGTTCGGACCTTAGAAACATGGCAACATTATTTATGGCCCAAGGAATTTGTTATACATTCTGATCATGAATCTTTGAAACACATTAAAAGTCAAGCAAAACTGAACCGTCGACATGCTAAATGGGTTGAATTCATTGAGACTTTCCCTTATGTGATTAAACACAAGAAGGGTAAAGAAAATGTTATTGCTGATGCCTTGTCTCGTCGTTATACTATGCTTTCACAACTTGACTTTAAAATATTTGGTTTGGAGACCATCAAGGATCAATATGTTAATGATAGAGGCAAAGGTGTCCCGATGTTTCGATGAGATGGTGGCTATCGTTTTCTGTGGGAGTCGACCTTGACGATCCGACTACGAACGTGCGAGACGTCGCGCCTTAACAATCGCTAAACCAACTTCCGAGGGGTTATTGACCACGCCGGAGCACGATCAACCTGACCACAAGGGCCTGTTTCCTGCGAGCAAACGAAGAACAAGCAAGAAATTGAGATTGCAATCTGGATATTGCGAATATAAGATGAAAGCTTTATTGATCAAGGTTGGGTTCTGTGACGTCTTGGTCTGGTCGTTGGACACAAACGAAGTACGCGAAGTTGCAGCTATGGCGAACTTTTAATCTAAACAAAACCCAAAGTCTAAACGATGCCCTAAGTGCTGTATATATGGAGGAAGAGAGGGGAATTTCGTGGCCCTTGAGGGTGGGGTCCGAAACCAACCCTAACTCTTGTTTCCCCACACATACGGACTCTAAAAATAGCCTATACTTAAGTATTTCGAAATTACATGGGCCTGGCCCATTAATAAGGTGACGCAGCACCTAGAATAGCCTATGGACGAATATTATGAAGTGGCATCTTGTATATTTCGTCCATGGCTTCATGCACTCCTTATGGCGGCTTCAAAGTCCTGAAATCATCACTTGTAACTCCGTTCTTGATCCCCTTGCGCATGCCATCAACTTCATGCGTGTTCTTGCTCCAATGTTCATCCTTCTCCAAGCTAGGCCCTTCATTTGAAAGCAAAACAAATGTATCCAATTTAGGCAGCATCATAATCTCATGAACATTAGAATCATTACCAAGAAACGAAAGTACCTGGTAATTTAATTGGCGTGCGCGAGCTCTAGTAATTGGTCCAGTATATGTAACAGTAGGGGCTGTGGGTGTAACAATGGTATTGATGTCCTCATCATCCTCCCCTTCTTGAAATGAAGTCGTCCTCGACGGAAGCTCATCTTCCTCACCCAAATAAGGCTTCAAATCTGCAATATTAAAAGTGGGACTAACCCCAAAATCTGCAGGTAGCTCAAGTTTATATGCATTATCATTTATTTTCTCTAAAACCTTAAAAGGACCATCAGCACGTGGCATTAGCTTTGATTTGCGCAGATTAGGAAATCTATCTTTACGCAAATGTAACCAAACAAGATCGCCAGGTGCAAACACAACATGTTTTCTACCCTTATCTCCAGCAAGTTTATATTTAGCATTCATACGCTCAATGTTTTCCTTAGTTAACTCATGCATTTTTAAAATCAATTCAGAACGTTCTTTAGCATCAAAATTAACCTTCTCCGAAGATGGAAGAGGCAAAAAATCAATAGGTGCACGAGGTAGGAAACCATACACAATTTCAAAAGGGCACATCTTAGTAGTAGAATGCAATGAACGATTATAAGCAAATTCAATATGAGGCAAGCATTCTTCCCACATTTTCTTGTTATTCTTCAAAACAGCCCTAAGCATAGTAGATAATGTTCTATTGACTACTTCAGTTTGTCCATCAGTTTGGGGGTGACAAGTAGTACTAAAAAGCAGCTTAGTCCCCAACTTAGCCCATAAACATCTCCAAAAGTGGCTAAGAAATTTAGTATCACGATCTGAAACAATAGTATTTGGCACACCATGTAAGCGAATAATTTCACGAAAGAACAAATCAGCAACATTAACAGCATCATCGCTTTTATGACATGGTATAAAGTGTGCCATTTTCGAGAACCTATCCACGACAACAAATATGCTATCCCTCCCCTTCTTTGTTCGTGGTAAACCTAAAACAAAGTCCATAGATATATCCTCCCAAGGAACACTAGGTACAGGCAAAGGCATATATAAACCATGAGGATTGAGTCGTGACTTAGCTCTTTGACATGTAGTGCAGCGAGCAACAAAACGCTCAACATCCCGTCTCATCTTTGGCCAAAAGAAATGTGTAGCAAGTATATCCTCCGTCTTCTTGACGCCAAAGTGTCCCATTAATCCTCCTCCATGCGCCTCCTGCAATAACAAAAGACGAACGGAGCTAGCTGGAATGCATAGCTTGTTAGCACGAAACACAAATCCATCGTTAAGAACGAACTTGTTCCAAGTTCTCCCTTCCTTACAATTCTGCAATACATCTTTAAATTCAGCATCATGAACATATTGATCTTTGATGGTCTCCAAACCAAATATTTTAAAGTCAAGTTGTGAAAGCATAGTATAACGACGAGACAAGGCATCAGCAATAACATTTTCTTTACCCTTCTTGTGTTTAATGACATAAGGGAAAGTCTCAATGAATTCAACCCATTTAGCATGTCTACGGTTCAGTTTTGCTTGACTTTTAATGTGTTTCAAAGATTCATGATCAGAATGTATAACAAATTCCTTGGGCCATAAATAATGTTGCCATGTTTCTAAGGTCCGAACAAGAGCATATAATTCTTTATCATAAGTAGAATAGTTCAGACTAGGCCCACTCAATTTTTCAGAAAAGTATGCAACAGGTTTTCCATCTTGTAATAACACACCTCCTAATCCAATTCCACTAGCATCACATTCAAGCTCAAAAGTCTTATTGAAATTAGGAAGTTGGAGTAAAGGAGCATGTGTTAACTTATCTTTCAATACCGTGAAGGCTTCTTCCTGTGCGGTACCCCAAACAAAAGGTACATCCTTCTTTGTAAGCTCGTTGAGAGGTGCAGCAATGGTGCTGAAATCTCTCACAAAACGCCTATAGAAACCAGCGAGGCCAAGGAAACTCCTCACTTGTGTGACCGTTTTGGGCTGCGGCCAACTCTCAATAGCTTCAATCTTGGCTTTATCAACTTCAATTCCCTGTGGAGTAACAACATAGCCAAGAAAAGATACTCGGTCGGTGCAAAAGGTGCACTTTCCAAGGTTACCAAACAAACGTGCATCACGTAGAGCAATAAAAACAGCACGTAAATGTTCCAAATGGTCCTCCAAAGATTTGCTATAAATCAATATGTCATCAAAGTAAACTACCACAAATCGTCCAATGAAGGCACGTAAAACTTCGTTCATTAACCTCATGAAAGTACTAGGTGCATTAGTTAACCCAAAAGGCATGACTAACCACTCATATAATCCAAACTTAGTTTTAAATGCTGTTTTCCATTCATCTCCCAATTTCATACGAATTTGATGGTAACCACTACGCAAATCAACTTTGGAGAATATTGTAGAGCCACTCAATTCATCAAGCATATCATCTAGCCTAGGAATAGGATGACGATAACGAATAGTAATATTATTAATGCCTCTACAATCAACGCACATACGCGACGTACCATCCTTTTTCGGCACTAAAATGATAGGAACAGCACAAGGACTAAGGGATTCGCGTATATAACCTTTGTCGAGCAGTTCTTGTACTTGACGCATAATCTCCTTCGTCTCCTCTGGATTGGTACGGTATGGTGCACGGTTGGGTAATGATGCACCGGGAATTAAGTCAATTTGATGCTCAATCCCGCGAATAGGTGGTAATCCCGGTGGCACGTCTTGTGGAAAGATGTCGGCGAACTCCTGCAAAATGTTAGTGACAGCAGGAGGCAAAGAGGAAGGCACGTCCTCGTATGAAAATAATGCCTCTTTGCACACAAAAGCATAGCAAACAGATTTGCTAAAATCTAGATCATCAATATCAGATTTGGTGGCAAGTAAACATGCACTTTTCAATTTAATTTCAGAAGCAACACTAGATTGTTTATTATTATTAGGCTGCATTTGTTGCTCAAATTCTTTTGCCACAATCTGATTTTCACTCTTAGTTTTCTCCTGTTTTGCTTTATTAGCTCTATTAATATCATCTTTCAAAATGGAATCAGGAGTCATAGGAAGCAAAGTAATATTTTTATCCTTATGAACAAGAGTATACTGATTGTTTCTACCATGGTGAATAGAATTTTTATCAAATTGCCATGGTCTACCAAGTAATAAGGAACATGCTTGCATAGGTACCACATCACAATCAACATAATCAGCATATGTAGAGATACTAAAATGCACACGAACAGTACGTGTTACCTTAACCTTGCCGCTGTTGTTGAACCATTGGATGTAGTAAGGATGTGGATGTGGTCTTGTGGTGAGAGATAGCTTCTCCACCATCTCGATGCTAGCCAAGTTGTTGCAACTCCCTCCATCTATGATCACGCGAACAGAACGTTCCTTCACAACTCCCTTTGTATGGAACAAATTATGCCTCTGATTTTGCTCAGCTTGTGTAACCTGCACACTCAAAACACGTTGAGCAACTAAACATTCATACCTGTCAGCATCTTCAGGAGCCATGTATTGCGTCTCATGATCAGAATCGTCTCCACCGTGTTTGTCACGTGTAATAAGAGCCAAAGTCTCCTCATCATAGTCACTAGCGGACTCATACCCACCATCCTCAGTAACAATCATCACACGCTTGGATGGGCATTCTCTCGCATAATGACCTCCACCCTTGCAACGTCGACAAATAATATCATGTGTCTGCCCTGTTGATGCCATGGATGAAGAAGAGCTCTTTGCAGGCCCAGAAGGTGTGCTCTTGGCAGATAGTGGTGATTGTGCCTGCTTTATTGTATCACGGTTGGAGGTGGCAGCCGACGGAGGCGCCGGTGAAGCAGAACGTGTGGAAGTAGATGATGCACGTGGTGTCCATGAAGAAGGTCGACCTGCAGAAAAGTTAGTCCGCGCCAATGCCCTTCGATCCTGCACTTCACGTTCAGCTTTACAAGCAAGATGGAATAAACGAGTGATATTAGTATACTCCTTATACTCTAGAATCGTCTGAATCTCTCTATTTAATCCACCCATAAAACGTGCAAGCATAGCTTCATTCTCCTCAACAATACCACATCTAATCATGCCAGTTTGTAATTCCTGATAATATTCTTCTACAGAATTTTTTCCCTGTCTTAAGCGCTGCAATTTTTGAAGTAATTCACGTTGATAATATGGTGGAACCCAACGAGTACGCATAGCAGTTTTGAAAGCAGCCCAAGTAGCAGGAATGGGATATAATCTACAATGCTCAGACCACCAAACACATGCAAAACTAGTGAATGCACAAACAGCAGCAGGAACACGTCTCTCCTCGGGATATTGTAAACATGTAAATCGTTGTTCAGTTTCTAACTCCCAAGTAAGATATATATCAGGAACATATCTACCCTCAAATGGTGGAATATTCAATTTTAGTTTAGGGAGATGGTCATGATCTCGTACCTGAGGGTGAGCCCTACCATTGCCATTATTTGCATGTGGACGACCTGATGGTTGCTGTGCTGGTGGTGGCACGTAGTTCTGATTTTGATCAACCTCATCCTCGTAATCGCCAGCAAAATCATCCTCCTCCGCATCAGCAGCAGGAGCCACAGAAGTAGCAACAGCAGCACCAACAGTTTGGCCAGGTGCAAGAGGGAGACGGCTCGCTCGGCGAAGGGCTGTTTCACGATGTGTAGGTAGTCGTCGTTGTTGTTGTTGTAGAGGTGCGTTAGGTGCAGCCGGTGGTGGTGGTGGAAGACGCGCGAGCAATTCATTAAACCTGTCATCGAGCTTTGTTTCGAACGTCTTCTCCATGTCATCTATCTTCTCCATGGCCTCTTCAAATCTGTTTCGCACATCCTGCACCTGTCCATTCATCATTTGCTGAAATTTATCATGCAACTCCTGATTCGTCATGTTCTCCCAGTCAGTCTCGTCGGCTTGTGATCCTGCCATGGTTAGCAACAATAGAAAACACACAAGAATATGATCCTACAGAATACTAACAAGAGGTGGTGGTGGCCGGTGTCACAAATCCGTCAAGCAAATCTCAAATTCTTACCAGTTCTTACCCAGCAGCAGGCGGTGATCGGCAACCGTTGTAGTCAAAACTCTCAAAAGCTTGGATAGAGCGATTGCCAGGGAGAGTCAAACGCACGACGTAGAGGTATGTGGAGCTGGGAAGGCTTATAGTATGGTAGCAAAAAGGGTCAGCAATAATCAATTTAGAGATGCAAAGTTGAATAAACGCTCAACGACGGTACTGTGCTGGTCCTAGGCTAGACCGTGCTAGAGACGCGAGCCTAGAACACTAACAAAATCACGGCGCGACACGTAAACAAGGGAAAAACACACTCTGGATTTATTTATTTATTTGCTCTTTTTTGCGCTCCTTTTTTTGCGGAAAATCACTGTAATGGCGAGTGTCTCAAAACTCTTCCCAAGTCAAAATAATAGGATAGGCACGAAAAAAATTGACTATTTTTCAAAAATCAGGGCAGCGACGAAGAAAACGTGCACAAAAATCACTATGATGGCGACTGTCTCAAAACGCTCACTGGGACCTAAAACATGATAGGAAAAAATATTTTCGACTGCTGAAATTTTGGCCTAAAAACTGCCCCGGGGTCTCTAGACTCTTTTTTTTTGAAACCTACTCAGGCAAGGAAACACAAATCGGAAAATAGATGGATCTCGAAAACTAACCTAATATGAAAAGAACTCGGATTGGTGCTCAATATATGGTTGTAGGATATGGCAGCGGTGGTGGTATATGGCAGCGGTGATAGGATATGGCAGCGGTGGTCGTATATGGCATCGGTGGTGGTATATGGTAGTAGTGATGAAGATTGTGCGGTGGCGGCGTGACAAACTGTCACAGAACTCGAAACTCTAAAGGACTAGACACTAAGACCAGCAACTAGACACGACGATGCAACCGCAAATTCAACAAAGCAAAAACCCTAAAAAGATTATGCAAAGGCTCAGATTGCTTCGGATAAGATGAGTAACCCTAATTTTTTTGGC
The DNA here is from genome assembly GCF_056163025.1 of Triticum urartu. Taxonomy (NCBI): domain Eukaryota; kingdom Viridiplantae; phylum Streptophyta; class Magnoliopsida; order Poales; family Poaceae; genus Triticum; species Triticum urartu. The sequence continues at coordinate 275,157,432 of NC_141876.1, forward strand.
TTTTTCATGGACTGTAGGTATGGCGAACAAACTCGATCTAAACTATGAAAATTGTAAAATCTCACCGAGCAACCTGGAAATCTGATACACTTGATAGAGGTGAAGGTGTTCCGATGTTTCGATGAGATAGCTATCATTTTCTGTGGGAGTCAATTTTGACGATCCGATGATAGAGGCAAAGGTGTCCCAATGTTTCGATGAGATGGTGGCTATCGTTTTCTGTGGGAGTCGACCTTGACGATCCGACTACGAACGTGCGAGACGTCGCGCCTTAGCAATCGCTAAACCAACTTCCGAGGGGTTATTGACCACGCCGGAGCACGATCAACCTGACCACGAGGGCCTGTTTCCTGCGAGCAAACGAAGAACAAGAAACTGAGATTGCAATCTGGATATTGCGAATATAAGATGAAAGCTTTATTGATCAAGGTGGGGTTCTGTGACGTCTTGGTCTGGTCGTTGGACACAAACGAAGTACGCGAAGTTGCAGCTATGGCGAACTTTTAATCTAAGCAAAACCCAAAGTCTAAACGACGCCCTAAGGGCTGTATATATGGAGGAAGAGAGGGGAATTTCGTGGCAATTGAGGGTGGGGTCCGAAACCAACCCTAACTCTTGTTTCCCCACACGTACGGACTCTAAAAATAGCCTATACTTAAGTATTTCGAAATTACATGGGCCTGGCCCATTAATAAGGTGACGCAGCACCTAGAATAGCCTATGGACGAATATTATGAAGTGGCATCTTGTATATTTCGTCCATGGCTTCATGCACTCCTTATGGCGGCTTCAAAGTCCTGAAATCATCACTTGTAACTCCGTTCTTGATCCCCTTGCGCATGCCATCAACTTCATGCGTGTTCTTGCTCCAATGTTCATCCTTCTCCAAGCTAGGCCCTTCATTTGAAAGCAAAACAAATGTATCCAATTTAGGCAGCATCATAATCTCATGAACATTAGAATCATTACCAAGAAACGAAAGTACCTGGTAATTTAATTGGCGTGCGCGAGCTCTAGTAATTGGTCCAGTATATGTAACAGTAGGGGCTATGGGTGTAACAATGGTATTGATGTCCTCATCATCCGACTACGAACGTGCGAAGATATCGCGCCTTAGCAATCGCTAAACCAACTTCCAAGGGTTATTGACCACGCCAGAGCACGATCAACCTAGCCACGAGGGTCTATTTTCTGCGAGCAAATGAAGAACAAGCAAGAAACTGAGATTGCAGTCCGGATATTGCGAATATAAGATGAAAGCTTTATTGATCAAGATGGGGTTCTGTGACGTCTTAGTCTGGTCGTTGAACACAAACGAAGTACGCGAAGTTCCAGCTATGGCGAACTTTTAATCTAAACAAAACCCAAAGTCTAAACAGTGCCCTAAGGGCTGTATATATGGAGGGAGAGGTGGGAATTTCGTGGCCCTTGAAGGAGGGTTCTGAAACCAACCCTATCTCTTGTTTCCCCACACATACGAACTCTAAAAACAGCCTATGCTCAAGTATTTCGAAATTACATGGGCCTGGCCCGATAATAAGGTGACAGAGCACCTATAATAGCCTCTGGACGAAATTTATGAAGTGGCATCTTATATATTTCGTCCAAGGCTTCATGCACTCATTATGGTGGCTTTAAAGTCCTAAAATCATCACTTGTAACTCCGTTCTTGTTCCCCTTGCGCATGCCACCATCTCCATGCTTGATCTTGCTCCAATGTCCATCCTTCTTGTCCAAGTTAGTGTCAGTGTCAAAACCGGCGGATCTCGGGTAGGGGGTCCCGAACTGTGCATCTGAGGTTGATGGTAACAGGAGACAGGGAACACAATGTTTACCCAGGTTCGGGCCCTCTCGATGGAGGTAAAACCCTACGTCCTGCTAGATTAATATTGATGAGTATGGGGGTTAAAAGAGTTGATCTACCACGAGATCGTAATGGCTAAAATCCTAGAAGTCTAGACCATCTGATTATGATTGTCTCTACGGACTAAGCACTCCAGTTTATATAGACACCAGAGGGGACTAGGGTTACACAAAGTCGGTTACGGAGAAAGGAATCTTCATATCTGAACGCCAAGCTTGCCATCCACGCCAAGGAGAGTCCCATCCGGACACGGGTGAGAGTCTTCGGTCTTGTATCTTTGTAGCCCATCAGTCCGGCCCATGTTCAACAGGTCGGACGCTCGAGGACCCCTTAGTCCAGGACTCCCTCAGTAGCCCTTGAACCAGGCTTCAATGACAAGGTGTTCGGCGCGCAGATTGTCTTCGGCATTGCAAGGCGGGTTCCTCCTCTGAATACTCCAACACAACCTTCGAATATGACTAACATGTCTGGATCTGCAAAACAAGTACCACACACTACCGCAGAGAATATAATATTTCATGAGTCCAATCTGCTGACAATTTTTGACGTGACACCACGTCATCACCAGGTCATTATTTCGAGCCATTTTTGGCCTGCCGCTTCGAGATGCGGTCTCATTGGTACGTCTTATGAAAGCAGAGATCATGTCCCCTTATTACGGGATTCTCATCAATACGGGTACGTGTAATCCAACCGTGCCGCCCGCATGGCCCCTGGGGAATAGGCGAGTTTCATGGCGAGTGGGGAGGCATTTGATATTCACTGCCTTTATAAGGAGATAAGGATTCATCTCTTCCACCCACGCCTTCTCTCTTGCCGCCTACCCACTCTCGAGCTCCAGCGCCCAAGTTCTCATCTTTCCTACCCCAAGAAAGCACTCCAACCATGTCCGGAGCGCATGGCAAGTGGATGGCCTCCACCGTCAAGGAGAAGGACATCATCCAACTTTGGGAGGCCGAATATTTGGCTAGGGAAATCGCACATCGGCTTCCTGCTAAGGGACAGATCGTCCCCACTCCGGAGCCCCATGAGAGGGCCGTGTTTGATAACCCACAAGTATAGGGGATCGCAATAGTTTTCGAGGGTAGAGTATTAAACCCAAATTTATTGATTCAACACAAGGGGAGCCAAAGAATATTCTCAAGTATTAGCAGCTGAGTTGTCAATTCAACCACACCTGGAAACTTAATATCTACAGCAAAGTGTTCAGTAGCAAAGTAATATGATAGTGGTGATAACGGTAACAAAAGGTAACAGTAGTAAAAGCAATGTTTTTAGTATTTTGTAATGATGATAGCAATAGCAACGGAAAAGTAAATAAGTGAAGAACAATATATGGAAAGCTCGTAGGCAATGGATCGGTGATGGAGAATTATGCCGGATGCGGTTCATCATGTAACAGTCATAACCTAGGGTGAGACAGAACTAGCTCCAGTTCATTGATATAATGTAGGCATGTATTCCGAATATAGTCATGCGTGCTTATGGAAAAGAACTTGCATGACATCTTTTGTCCTACCCTCCCACGGCAGCGGGGTCCTTACGGAAACTAAGGGATATTAAGGCCTCCTTTTAATACAGAACCAGAGCAAAGCATTAACACATAGTGAATACATGAACTCCTCAAACTACGGTCATCACCGGTAAGTATCCTGATTATTGTCACTTCGGGGTTAACGGATCATAACACATAATAGGTGACTATAGACTTGCAAGATAGGATCAAGAACACTCATATATTGATGAAAACATAATAGGTTCAGATCTGAAATCATGGCACTCGGGCCCTAGTGACAAGCATTAAGCATAGCAAAGTCATAGCAACATCAATCTCAGAACATAGTGGACACTAGGGATCAAACCCTAACAAAACTAACTCGATTACATGATAGATCTCATCCAACCCATCACCGTCCAGCAAGCCTACGATGGAATTACTCACGCACGGCGGTGAGCATCATGAAATTGGTGATGGAGGATGGTTGATGATGACGATGGCGACAGATTCCCCTCTCCGGAGCCCGGACGGACTCCAGATCAGCCCTCCCGAGAGGTTTTAGGGCTTGGCGGCGGCTCCGTATCGTAAAACGCGATGATTTCTTCTCTCTGATTTTTTTCTCATCGAAACTCAATATATGGAGGTGGAGTTGGAGTCGGAGAGGCAACAGAGGGCCCACGAGGTAGGGGGCGCGCCCTAGGGGGGCAGGCGCGCCCCCCACCCTCATGGCAAGGTGGTGGGCCCCCTGGCCTTCATCTTTGGTAGGTGTTTTTTGTCGGTGTTCTGGGAACGGGGGTCCCCAGACTTGCCTGCATGCGGCCTGCGGCGTGGCTCAAGTGGGGGCCCAGCGCGGCCCATCTTCATCAGCTCAAGCTCAAGACCCTCGCGAGGGGCCAAGCCTCGCGGTGCGGACGACAGGAAGCTTCCTCAGAGGCAGCCTCATCAGGCAGGCTCGCGAGGAGGCGGAGAGATCAAGGCAGGGGTACCTCGCGAGGCGCCCGTGACGCAAGCCATGATGATCGAGACCAGGCAGGCGCCGGCCTACGCAGTGTCCTTGTTTCCCCTTTGGTGCAAATGGGGCAAGCATAGGCCGAGGCATCGGGCAAAGGTTGCCATTCCGGTGCAACGAGACCAAGACCAGAAGAGCGGCAGGACGGAGGTCACCGTGGAGCCCAAGATGGCGTCATCACCAGTACTTTTGGCAGCCGAAGACCACCTTTGGTCAAGATAACTTGTACTAGATGTTCCCCTTCAAAATGGCCAATTGTTGGCGCCCTTCCCGCTTAGTATTTGGGGAGAGGCCCAGGGCCCCTATAAAAGAGAGCTAGCCACCACAGAGAGGGGGAGGGCAGAGACATCTAGAGATCTGATAGAGCCCTAGCAGAGAGAGAGAGGCGACTGAACTCATCCAAGCAGTTCATCGCACCAGCTCAAGAACACCTCTCGTGAGGCTGTTCTTCCCTTGTACTGTTCATCATCAGCCCCTGAGGCAATCCACCACACCACACACTGGAGTAGGATATTACACCACAACGGTGGCTCAAACCAGTATAAACCTCGTGTCCCTTATGTTGTTCGTTGTTTTCAGCTTAGATCACGCGAGGAGATTGGGCGTAGATCGGTAGGGGAGAGATCTCCGCGCGCACCCCAGTGTTCGAACCTCGAGGGTCTGCCGGAACCCGAAATCCGACATTTTTCTTATTTTCTGAAAAGTGTCTCCATGAAGTTTCAGGTCATTCCGAGAACGTTTGCTCCTGCACATAAATAACACCATGGTAGTTCTGCTGAAAACAGCGTCAGTCCGGGTTAGTTCCATTCAAATCATGCAAGTTAGAGTCCAAATGGGCAAAAGTGTTTGGAAAAGTAGATACGTTGGAGACGTATCAACTCCCCCAAGCTTAAACCTTTGCTTGTCCTCAAGCAATTCAGTTGACAAACTGAAAGTGATAAAGAAAAACTTTTACAAACTTTGTTTGCTCTTGTTGTTGTAAATATGTAAAGCGAGCATTCAAGTTTTCAGCAAAGATTATAACTAACCACATTCGCAATAACACATAGGTCTCAAGTTACTCATATCAATAGCATAATCAACTAGCGAGCAATAATAATAAAACTCGGATGACAACACTTTCTCAAAACAATCATAATATGATATAACAGGATGGTATCTCGCTAGCCCTTTCTGAGACCGCAAAACATAAATGCAGAGCACCTTTAAAGACCAAGGACTGACTAGACATTGTAATTCATGGTAAAAGAGATCCAGTCAAGTCATACTCAATGTAAACTAACAATAATGAATGCAAATGATAGCGGTGCTCTCCAACTGGTGCTTTTTAATAAGAGGATGATGACTCAGCATAAAGGTAAATAGATAGGCCCTTCGCAGAGGGAAGCAGGGATTTGTAGAGGTGCCAGAGCTCGGTTTTGAAACAGAGGTGAATAATATTTTGAGCGGTATACTTTCATTGTCAACATAACAACCAAGAGATGGCGATATCTTCCATGCTACACACATTATAGGCGGTTCCCAAACAGAATGGTAAAGTTTATACTCCCCCTTCCACCACAAGCATCAATCCATGGCTTGCTCGAAACAACGAATGCCTCCAACTAACAAGAGTCCTAGGGGGAGTTTTGTTTGCAATTATTTTGATTTAGTTTGCATAAAGCATGGGACTGGGCATCTCGGTGACCAGCCATTTATCTCTTGAGTGAGGAGCGGAGTCCACTCCTCTTGAGAATAACCCGCCTAACATGGAAGATACAGACAGCCCTAGTTGATACATGAGCTATTCGAGCATACAAAACAGGATATTTATTTGAAGGTTTAGAGTTTGGCACATACAAATTTACTTGGAACGGCAGGTATATACCGTATATAGGTTGGTATAGCGGACTCATGTGGAATAACTTTGGGGTTTAAGGGATTTGGATGCACAAGCAGTATTCCCACTTAGTACAGGTGAAGGCTAGCAAAAGACTGGGAAGCGACTAGTTAGAGAGCGACAACAGTCATGAACATGCATTAAAATTAATCAACATCGAATGCAAGCATGAGTAGGATATAATCCACCATGAACATAAATATCGTGAAGGCTATGTTGATTTTGTTTCAACTACATGCGTGAACATGTGCCAAGTCAAGTCACTTAAATCATTCAGAGGAGGATACCACCCTATCATACCACATCATAACCATTTTAATAGCATGTTGGCACGCAAGGTAAACCATTATAACTCGTAGCTAATCAAGCATGGCACAAGAAACTATGATCTCTAGTTGTCATTGCAAACATGTTCATTCAGAATAGGCTGAATCAAGAATGATGAGCTAATCATATTTACAAAAACAAAAGAGGTCGAGTTCATACCAGCTTTTCTCATCTCAGCCAGTCCATCATATATCATCATAATTGCCCTTAACTTGCACGACCTAACGATGTGAATAATAATAATAGTGCATGTGCATTGGACTAAGCTGGAATCTGCAGGCATTCAATAAACAGGAGAAGACAAGGCAATATGGGCTCTTTTGTCAGATCGACAATAATGCATACAAGAGCCATTTCAACAATTTTTAATTATGGTATTCTCCTATCGACCCCCAAAGAAAAGAAAAGAAATAAAACTATTTACACGGGAAAGCTCCCAACAAGCAAAAGAAGAACATGAAATCTTTTTGGGTTTTCTTTTTAATTACTACTACAAGCATGGAAATTAAACTGATTAAAAGCTACAACTATTTTTTTTTGTTTTTCTTAAGGTTTATTAAACACACAAGAAGAAAGCATAAAAAGGAAAATAAACTAGCATGGATGATACAATGAAAAAGTATGAGCACCGACATCTAGCACTCAGTGTGTGAACATAAATGTAATGTCGGTGGGAAATACGTACTCCCCCAATGATGAGGACATCAATACCATTGTTACACCCACAGCCCCTACTGTTACATATACTGGACCAATTACTAGAGCTCGCGCACGCCAATTAAATTACCAGGTACTTTCGTTTCTTGGTAATGATTCTAATGTTCATGAGATTATGATGCTGCCTAAATTGGATACATTTGTTTTGCTTTCAAATGAAGGGCCTAGCTTGGAGAAGGATGAACATTGGAGCAAGAACACGCATGAAGTTGATGGCATGCGCAAGGGGATCAAGAACGGAGTTACAAGTGATGATTTCAGGACTTTGAAGCCGCCATAAGGAGTGCATGAAGCCATGGACGAAATATACAAGATGCCACTTCATAATATTCGTCCATAGGCTATTCTAGGTGCTGCGTCACCTTATTAATAGGCCAGGCCCATGTAATTTCGAAATACTTAAGTATAGGCTATTTTTAGAGTCCGTATGTGTGGGGAAACAAGAGTTAGGGTTGGTTTCGGACCCCACCCTCAAGGGCCACGAAATTCCCCTCTCTTCCTCCATATATACAGCCCTTAGGGCGTCGTTTAGACTTTGGGTTTTGTTTAGATTAAAAGTTCGCCATAGCTGCAACTTCGCGTACTTCGTTTGTGTCCAACGACCAGACCAAGACGTCACAGAACCCCACCTTGATCAATAAAGCTTTCATCTTATATTCGCAATATCCAGATTGCAATCTCAGTTTCTTGTTCTTCGTTTGCTCGCAGGAAACAGGCCCTCGTGGTCAGGTTGATCGTGCTCCGGCATGGTCAATAACCCCTCGGAAGTTGGTTTAGCGATTGCTAAGGCGCGACGTCTCGCACGTTCGTAGTCGGATCGTCAAGGTCGACTCCCACAGAAAACGATAGCCACCATCTCATCGAAACATCGGGACACCTTTGCCTCTATCAAGTGGTATCAGATTTCCAGGTTGCTCGGTGAGATTTTACAGTTTTTTGTAGATTAGATCGAGTCTGTTCTTCATACCTATAGTCCACGAAAAAGCCACACAAAAAAAGTTAGGGTTAGTTCATCATATCCGAACCAATCTGAGCCTTTGCATAATCTTTTTAGGGTTTTTGCTTTGTTGAATTTGCGGTTGCATCGTCGTGTCAAGTTGCTGGTCTTAGAGTCTAGTCTTTTAGAGTTTCGAGTTCTGGTCATATGTTGTCACGCCGCCGCCGCACCATCATCATCGCCCATCTACCACTTTTGCTTATCCGCCACCGCTCTGAATCCTTATCCATATACCACTACCAATCTGTATCCATATACCACCATCAATCTCTATCCATATACCACCACCGCTACCATATACCACCACCGCTGCCATATACTACAACCATATATCCACCACCAATCCGAGTTCTTCTCATATTAGGTTTGTTCTTGAGATCAATCTCAATTCCGATTCGTGTTTCCGTGCCTGCGTAGGTCTCGGAAAAAAAAAGAGTCTGGAGACCCCCGGGCAGTTTTTAGGCCAAAATTTTCACGGGCAAAAATATTTTTTCCCTATCCTATTTTTAGGCTTTTCTGAGTCTTTTGAGCCACGTGCCATCATAGTGATTTTTTGTCGCACTTTTTCGTCGTCGCTGCCCTGATTTCCGAAAAAAAAAGTGGAAAAAAAAATTTCGTGCCCATCCTATCAGTTTGACGAGGGAAGAGTTTTGAGACAATCGCCATTATAGTAATTTTTCACAAAAAAAAAGAGGAGCGCAAAAAAAAAAGAGGAGCGCAAAAAAAAACAAGCGAAAAAAAAAAGTTCCAGAGTGTGCTTTTCCCTTATTTACGTGCAGCGCCGTGATTTTGTTAGTGTTCTAGGCTCGCGTCTCTAGCACGGTCTAGCCTAGGACCAGCACAGTACCGTCGTTGAGCGTTTATTCAACTTTGCATCTCTGAATTGATTATTGCTGACCCTTTTTGCTACCATACTATAAGCCTTCCCAGCTCCACATACCTCTACGTCGTGCGTTTGACTCTCCCTGGCAATCGCTCTATCCAAGCTTTTGAGAGTTTTGACTACAACGGTTGCCGATCACCGCCTGCTGCTGGGTAAGAACTGGTAAGAATTTGAGATTTGCTTGACGGATTTGTGACACCCGCCACCACCACCTCTTGTTAGTATTCTGTAGGATCATATTCTTGTGTGTTTTCTATTGTTGCTAACCATGGCAGGATCACAAGCCGACGAGACTGACTGGGAGAACATGACGAATCAGGAGTTGCATGATAAATTTCAGCAAATGATGAATGGACAGGTGCAGGATGTGCTAAACAGATTTGAAGAGGCCATGGAGAAGATAGATGACATGGAGAAGACGTTCGAAACAAAGCTCGATGACAGGTTTAATGAATTGCTCGCGCGTCTTCCACCACCACCACCGGCTGCACCTAACGCACCTCTACAACAACAACAACAACGACGACTACCTACACATCGTGAAACAGCCCTTCGCCGAGCGAGCCGTCTCCCTCTTGCACCTGGCCAAACTGTTGGTGCTGCTGTTGCTACTTCTGTGGCTCCTGCTGCTGATGCGGAGGAGGATGATTTTGCTGGCGATTACGAGGATGAGGTTGATCAAAATCAGAACTACGTGCCACCACCAGCACAGCAACCATCAGGTCGTCCACATGCAAATAATGGCAATGGTAGGGCTCACCCTCAGGTACGAGATCATGACCATCTCCCTAAACTAAAATTGAATATTCCACCATTTGAGGGTAGATATGTTCCTGATATATATCTTACTTGGGAGTTAGAAACTGAACAACGATTTACATGTTTACAATATCCCGAGGAGAGACGTGTTCCTGCTGCTGTTTGTGCATTCACTAGTTTTGCATGTGTTTGGTGGTCTGAGCATTGTAGATTATATCCCATTCCTGCTACTTGGGCTGCTTTGAAAACTGCTATGCGTACTCGTTGGGTTCCACCATATTATCAACGTGAATTACTTCAAAAATTGCAGCGCTTAAGACAGGGAAAAAATTCTGTAGAAGAATATTATCAGGAATTACAAACTGGCATGATTAGATGTGGTATTGTTGAGGAGAATGAAGCTATGCTTGCACGTTTTATGGGTGGATTAAATAGAGAGATTCAGACGATTCTAGAGTATAAGGAGTATACTAATATCACTCGTTTATTCCATCTTGCTTGTAAAGCTGAACGTGAAGTGCAGGATCGACAGGCATTGGCGCGGACTAACTTTTCTGCAGGTCGACCTTCTTCATGGACACCACGTGCATCATCTACTTCCACACGTTCTGCTACACCGGCGCCTCCGTCGGCTGCCACCTCCAACCGTGATACAATAAAGCAGGCACAATCACCACTATCTTCCAAGAGCACACCTTCTGGGCCTGCAAAGAGCTCTTCTTCATCCATGGCATCAACAGGGCAAACACATGATATTATTTGTCGACGTTGCAAGGGTGGAGGTCATTATGCGAGAGAATGCCCATCTAAGCGTGTGATGATTGTTACTGAGGATGGTGGGTATGAGTCCGCTAGTGACTATGATGAGGAGACTTTGGCTCTTATTACACGTGACGAACACGGTGGAGACGATTCTGATCATGAGACGCAATACATGGCTCCTGAAGATGCTGACAGGTATGAATGTTTAGTTGCTCAACGTGTTTTGAGTGTGCAGGTTACACAAGCTGAGCAAAATCAGAGGCATAATTTGTTCCATACAAAGGGAGTTGTGAAGGAACGTTCTGTTCGCGTGATCATAGATGGAGGGAGTTGCAACAACTTGGCTAGCATCGAGATGGTGGAGAAGCTATCTCTCACCACAAGACCACATCCACATCCTTACTACATCCAATGGTTCAACAACAGCGGCAAGGTTAAGGTAACACGTACTGTTCGTGTGCATTTTAGTATCTCTACATATGCTGATTATGTTGATTGTGATGTGGTACCTATGCAAGCATGTTCCTTATTACTTGGTAGACCATGGCAATTTGATAAAAATTCTATTCACCATGGTAGAAACAATCAGTATACTCTTGTTCATAAGGATAAAAATATTACTTTGCTTCCTATGACTCCTGATTCCATTTTGAAAGATGATATTAATAGAGCTAATAAAGCAAAACAGGAGAAAACTAAGAGTGAAAATCAGATTGTGGCAAAAGAATTTGAGCAACAAATGCAGCCTAATAATAATAAACAATCTAGTGTTGCTTCTGAAATTAAATTGAAAAGTGCATGTTTACTTGCCACCAAATCTGATATTGATGATCTAGATTTTAGCAAATCTGTTTGCTATGCTTTTGTGTGCAAAGAGGCATTATTTTCATACGAGGACGTGCCTTCCTCTTTGCCTCCTGCTGTCACTAACATTTTGCAGGAGTTCGCCGACGTCTTTCCACAAGACGTGCCACCGGGATTACCACCTATTCGCGGGATTGAGCATCAAATTGACTTAATTCCCGGTGCATCATTACCCAACCGGGCACCATACCGTACCAATCCAGAGGAGACGGAGGAGATTATGCGTCAAGTACAAGAACTGCTCGACAAAGGTTATATACGCGAATCCCTTAGTCCTTGTGCTGTTCCTATCATTTTAGTGCCGAAAAAGGATGGTACGTCGCGTATGTGCGTTGATTGTAGAGGCATTAATAATATTACTATTCGTTATCGTCATCCTATTCCTAGGCTAGATGATATGCTTGATGAATTGAGTGGCTCTACAATATTCTCCAAAGTTGATTTGCGTAGTGGTTACCATCAAATTCGTATGAAATTGGGAGATGAATGGAAAACAGCATTTAAAACTAAGTTTGGATTATATGAGTGGTTAGTCATGCCTTTTGGGTTAACTAATGCACCTAGTACTTTCATGAGGTTAATGAACGAAGTTTTACGTGCTTTCATTGGACGATTTGTGGTAGTTTACTTTGATGACATATTGATTTATAGCAAATCTTTGGAGGAACATTTGGAACATTTACGTGTTGTTTTTATTGCTCTACGTGATGCATGTTTGTTTGGTAACCTTGGAAAGTGCACCTTTTGCACCGACCGAGTATCTTTTCTTGGCTATGTTGTTACTCCACAGGGAATTGAAGTTGATAAAGCCAAGATTGAAGCTATTGAGAGTTGGCCGCAGCCCAAAACGGTCACACAAGTGAGGAGTTTCCTTGGCCTCGCTGGTTTTTATAGGCGTTTTGTGAGAGATTTCAGCACCATTGCTGCACCTCTCAACGAGCTTACAAAGAAGGATGTACCTTTTGTTTGGGGTACCGCACAGGAAGAAGCCTTCACGGTATTGAAAGATAAGTTGACACATGCTCCTTTACTCCAACTTCCTAATTTCAATAAGACTTTTGAGCTTGAATGTGATGCTAGTGGAATTGGATTAGGAGGTGTGTTATTACAAGATGGAAAACCTGTTGCATACTTTTCTGAAAAATTGAGTGGGCCTAGTCTGAACTATTCTACTTATGATAAAGAATTATATGCTCTTGTTCGGACCTTAGAAACATGGCAACATTATTTATGGCCCAAGGAATTTGTTATACATTCTAATCATGAATCTTTGAAACACATTAAAAGTCAAGCAAAACTGAACCGTCGACATGCTAAATGGGTTGAATTCATTGAGACTTTCCCTTATGTGATTAAACACAAGAAGGGTAAAGAAAATGTTATTGCTGATGCCTTGTCTCGTCGTTATACTATGCTTTCACAACTTGACTTTAAAATATTTGGTTTGGAGACCATCAAGGATCAATATGTTAATGATGCTGAATTTAAAGATGTATTGCAGAATTGTAAGGAAGGGAGAACTTGGAACAAGTTCGTTCTTAACGATGGATTTGTGTTTCGTGCTAACAAGCTATGCATTCCAGCTAGCTCTGTTCGTCTTTTGTTGTTGCAGGAGGCGCATGGAGGAGGATTAATGGGACACTTTGGCGTCAAGAAGACGGAGGATATACTTGCTACACATTTCTTTTGGCCAAAGATGAGACGGGATGTTGAGCGTTTTGTTGCTCGCTGCACTACATGTCAAAGAGCTAAGTCACGACTCAATCCTCATGGTTTATATATGCCTTTGCCTGTACCTAGTGTTCCTTGGGAGGATATATCTATGGACTTTGTTTTAGGTTTACCTAGAACAAAGAAGGGGAGGGATAGCATATTTTGTCGTGGATAGGTTCTCGAAAATGGCACACTTTATACCATGTCATAAAAGCGATGATGCTGTTAATGTTGCTGATTTGTTCTTTCGTGAAATTATTCGCTTACATGGTGTGCCAAATACTATTGTTTCAGATCGTGATACTAAATTTCTTAGCCACTTTTGGAGATGTTTATGGGCTAAGTTGGGGACTAAGCTGCTTTTTAGTACTACTTGTCACCCCCAAACTGATGGACAAACTGAAGTAGTCAATAGAACATTGTCTACTATGCTTAGGGCTGTTTTGAAGAATAACAAGAAAATGTGGGAAGAATGCTTGCCTCATATTGAATTTGCTTATAATCGTTCATTGCATTCTACTACTAAGATGTGCCCTTTTGAAATTGTGTATGGTTTCCTACCTCGTGCACCTATTGATTTGTTGCCTCTTCCATCTTCGGAGAAGGTTAATTTTGATGCTAAAGAACGTTCTGAATTGATTTCAAAAATGCATGAGTTAACTAAGGAAAACATTGAGCGTATGAATGCTAAATATAAACTTGCTGGAGATAAGGGTAGAAAACATGTTGTGTTTGCACCTGGAGATCTTGTTTGGTTACATTTGCGTAAAGATAGATTTCCTAATCTGCGCAAATCAAAGCTAATGCCACGTGCTGATGGTCCTTTTAAGGTTTTAGAGAAAATAAATGATAATGCATATAAACTTGAGCTACCTGCAGATTTTGGGGTTAGTCCCACTTTTAATATTGCAGATTTGAAGCCTTATTTGGGTGAGGAAGATGAGCTTCCGTCGAGGACGACTTCATTTCAAGAAGGGGAGGATGATGAGGACATCAATACCATTGTTACACCCACAGCCCCTACTGTTACATATACTGGACCAATTACTAGAGCTCGCGCACGCCAATTAAATTACCAGGTACTTTCGTTTCTTGGTAATGATTCTAATGTTCATGAGATTATGATGCTGCCTAAATTGGATACATTTGTTTTGCTTTCAAATGAAGGGCCTAGCTTGGAGAAGGATGAACATTGGAGCAAGAACACGCATGAAGTTGATGGCATGCGCAAGGGGATCAAGAACGGAGTTACAAGTGATGATTTCAGGACTTTGAAGCCGCCATAAGGAGTGCATGAAGCCATGGACGAAATATACAAGATGCCACTTCATAATATTCGTCCATAGGCTATTCTAGGTGCTGCGTCACCTTATTAATGGGCCAGGCCCATGTAATTTCGAAATACTTAAGTATAGGCTATTTTTAGAGTCCGTATGTGTGGGGAAACAAGAGTTAGGGTTGGTTTCGGACCCCACCCTCAAGGGCCACGAAATTCCCCTCTCTTCCTCCATATATACAGCCCTTAGGGCGTCGTTTAGACTTTGGGTTTTGTTTAGATTAAAAGTTCGCCATAGCTGCAACTTCGCGTACTTCGTTTGTGTCCAACGACCAGACCAAGACGTCACAGAACCCCACCTTGATCAATAAAGCTTTCATCTTATATTCGCAATATCCAGATTGCAATCTCAGTTTCTTGCTTGTTCTTCGTTTGCTCGCAGGAAACAGGCCCTCGTGGTCAGGTTGATCGTGCTCCGGCGTGGTCAATAACCCCTCGGAAGTTGGTTTAGCAATTGCTAAGGCGCGACGTCTCGCACGTTCGTAGTCGGATCGTCAAGGTCGACTCCCACAGAAAACGATAGCCACCATCTCATCGAAACATCGGGACACCTTTGCCTCTATCACCCAAGCTTAGGCTTTTGGCCTAAGTTGGTCTATGGCCACGGCTAGCCTGGCTGATATCCATAATAATAGTTGTTGGGGTCGTACTGTGATGCAGCAGCTATCGCCTGCTGAGCTGTAGCGTGGCGACGAGCAGCCTCCTCTCTCCTCTCATACTCATCTGCCTCCTCTCTAGTAATAGTATATCCTCCTCTTGCCTGATAATCAAAGAAAGCAGGAGCAGGGAGAGTAATACGTACAGCACGACGTCTGTCAAAGATTAGTCGGTACTGGAGAGGTGATTCATTCCTCTCAACAAACTGGCGATGAACCATAGCATTAAAGTCTAGGTAAGCAGGTGGTAATTCAATATCATCTTCGCGTACATCTATACCAAGAAAATTAGCTATGCGGGTTGCATAAATTCCACCAAAGAAGTCTCCATTACGTCTATTAAGATGCAACCTACGTGCAACAATGGCTCCCAAATTACATGATTTGTCTCCTAACACAGCACTCCTAAGAATACTGAGGTCTGGGACACACACGTGACATGCCTCATCTTTACCATTTATGCATCTACCTATGAAGAGAGCAAAATAATGTATGGCAGGAAAGTGAATGCTCCCTATGGTAGCTTGTGTAATATCTCTAGATTCTCCCACAGTTATATTAGCGAGAAAATCTCTAAATTCAAATTTGCGAGGATCCCTTATACTACCCCATTGTGGAAGTTTGCATGTAGTGGTAAAATCCTCTAAGTCCATGGTATAAGATTTATCATAAAGATCAAACGGGACATTTGGAGAATTACATGAAGTTGAAAATTCAAACCTCCTCACAAAGGAACTAGTGAGATTATGATATTGACTGCACTTCTCTTCCTCAAAGCTCACAAGATCAGTGTTACGCAAATATGCGTTGAATTCTTCTTTTATTCCCGCTCGATCCATAAAATTTTCAGAAGGCCACTCACAAGGACGCACTGGAGTACCTCTTGTGGCTCTTCGTGAGCATCACGCATTGCAAGCCTGGGTCCTTGCTTCTTGGAAGAACCACCTTGGAACATTTTCCTAAGCATTTTTCTACCTCTGAAAATTCTGAAATTTTTTAGTAATTTCAAAATAAAAGTAAACCAAACTCAATAATATTGATAGCAACTACTCCTACAAGTGCCTAGGGCCTGTATCATGCATCAAAACTACTTTTGACCATATAAATTTGACATGCAAGCTCAAGAATAGGGTCACCTAAGCAGCAAAAATTTGCAATGAATAAAGCACTAGAACAAAAACTAATTGGACCAATGGAGGAGTCACATACCAAGGGACAATCTCCCCAAGCAGTTTTGTGAGAGGTGCTTTCAGCAAGGAGATCGAAAATGGCAGCAGAATGAGCTAGAACTCGTGCTTGAGCTGGTTATTCATGTTTGGGGGAGGAAGATGAAGTGTGTGGGTGCAGGAATAAGTGGAGGAGGGACACCGTGGGCCCACGAGGCAGGGGGCGCGCCCTCCACCCTCGTGGGCAGGTGCTTGACCCCCCTGGTGTGTTCTCAGTTCCATAAATCCTCAAATATTTTAGAAAAAATCATATTTAAATTTCAGGTCATTTCGAGAACTTCCATTTTTGAGGTATTTTTATATTGCACGGATAATCAAATAACAAACAGAAAAATATTTATTTTTGTTTCATCTAATATAAATAACAGAAAGTAAAAGTGGGGTACAGAAGGTTGTGCCTTCTAGTTTCATCCATCTCATGATCATAAAAAGGAATCCACTAACAAGGTTGATCAATAACAGCCCCTGCAGTATTCAAAAAGGGTCTTCCAAGAATAATAGACATACTATCGTCCTCGGGAATATCAAGAATAACAAAGTCCGTTAAAATAGTAACATTTGCAACTACAACAGGCACATACTCACAAATACCGACAGGTATAGCAGTTGATTTATTAGCCATTTGCAAAGATATTTCAGTAGGTGTCAACTTATTCAAATCAAGTCTACGATATAAAGTGAGAGGCATAACACTAACACCGGCTCCAAGATCACATAAAGCAGTTTTAACATAGTTTCTTTTAATGGAGCATGGTATAGTGGGTACTCCTGGATCTCCAAGTTTCTTTGGTATTCCACCCTTAAAAGTATAATTAGCAAGCATGGTGGAAATTTCAGCTTCCGGTATCTTTCTCTTATTTGTAATAATATCTTTCATATACTTAGCATAAGGATTGGTTTTGAGCATATCAGTTAATCGCATGCGTAAAAAGAGAGGTCTAATCATTTCAGCAAAGCGCTCAAAATCCTCATCATCCTTTTTCTTGGATGGTTTAGGAGGAAAGGGCATGGGTTTCTGAACCCATGGCTCTCTTTCCTTACCGTGTTTCCTAGCAACAAAATCTTTCTTATCATAACATTGATTCTTTGATTGTGGGTTATCAAGATCAACAGCAGGTTCAATTTCTATATCTGATAGAGGCAAAGGTGTCCCGATGTTTCGATGAGATGGTGGCTATCGTTTTCTGTGGGAGTCGACCTTGACGATCCGACTACGAACGTGCAAGACGTCGCGCCTTAGCAATCGCTAAACCAACTTCCGAGGGGTTATTGACCACGCCGGAGCACGATCAACCTGACCACGAGGGCCTGTTTCCTGCGAGCAAACGAAGAACAAGCAAGAAGCTGAGATTGCAATCTGGATATTGCGAATATAAGATGAAAGCTTTATTGATCAAGGTGGGGTTCTGTGACGTCTTAGTCTGGTCGTTGGACACAAACGAAGTACGCGAAGTTGCAGCTATGGCGAACTTTTAATCTAAACAAAACCCAAGTCTAGACGACGCCCTAAGGGCTGTATATATGGAGGAAGAGAGGGGAATTTCGTGGCCCTTGAGGGTGGGGTCCGAAACCAACCCTAACTCTTGTTTCCCCACACATACGGACTCTAAAAATAGCCTATACTTAAGTATTTCGAAATTACATGGGCCTGGCCCATTAATAAGGTGACGCAGCACCTAGAATAGCCTATGGACGAATATTATGAAGTGGCATCTTGTATATTTCGTCCATGGCTTCATGCACTCCTTATGGCGGCTTCAAAGTCCTGAAATCATCACTTGTAACTCCGTTCTTGATCCCCTTGCGCATGCCATCAACTCCATTCGTGTTCTTGCTCCAATGTTCATCCTTCTCCAAGCTAGGACCTTCATTTGTAAGCAAAACAAATGTATCCAATTTAGGCAGCATCATAATCTCATGAACATTAGAATCATTACCAAGAAACGAAAGTACCTGGTAATTTAATTGGCGTGCGCGAGCTCTAGTAATTGGTCCAGTATATGTAACAGTAGGGGCTGTGGGTGTAACAATGGTATTGATGTCCTCATCATCCTCCCCTTCTTGAAATGAAGTCGTCCTCGACGGAAGCTCATCTTCCTCACCCAAATAAGGCTTCAAATCTGTAATGTTAAAAGTGGGACTAACCCCAAAATCTGCAGGTAGCTCAAGTTTATATGCATTATCATTTATTTTCTCTAAAACCTTAAAAGGACCATCAGCACGTGGCATTAGCTTTGATTTGCGCAGATTAGGAAATCTATCTTTACGCAAATGTAACCAAACAAGATCTCCAGGTGCAAACACAACATGTTTTCTACCCTTATCTCCAGCAAGTTTATATTTAGCATTCATACGCTCAATGTTTTCCTTAGTTAACTCATGCATTTTTGAAATCAATTCAGAACGTTCTTTAGCATCAAAATTAACCTTCTCCGAAGATGGAAGAGGCAACAAATCAATAGGTGCACGAGGTAGGAAACCATACACAATTTCAAAAGGGCACATCTTAGTAGTAGAATGCAATGAACGATTATAAGCAAATTCAATATGAGGCAAGCATTCTTCCCACATTTTCTTGTTATTCTTCAAAACAGCCCTAAGCATAGTAGACAATGTTCTATTGACTACTTCAGTTTGTCCATCAGTTTGGGGGTGACAAGTAGTACTAAAAAGCAGCTTAGTCCCCAACTTAGCCCATAAACATCTCCAAAAGTGGCTAAGAAATTTAGTATCACGATCTGAAACAATAGTATTTGGCACACCATGTAAGCGAATAATTTCACGAAAGAACAAATCAGCAACATTAACAGCATCATCGCTTTTATGACATGGTATAAAGTGTGCCATTTTCGAGAACCTATCCACGACAACAAATATGCTATCCCTCCCCTTCTTTGTTCGAGGTAAACCTAAAACAAAGTCCATAGATATATCCTCCCAAGGAACACTAGGTACAGGCAAAGGCATATATAAACCATGAGGATTGAGTCGTGACTTAGCTCTTTGACATGTAGTGCAGCGAGCAACAAAACGCTCAACATCCCGTCTCATCTTTGGCCAAAAGAAATGTGTAGCAAGTATATCCTCCGTCTTCTTGACGCCAAAGTGTCCCATTAATCCTCCTCCATGCGCCTCCTGCAATAACAAAAGACGAACGGAGCTAGCTGGAATGCATAGCTTGTTAGCACGAAACACAAATCCATCGTTAAGAACGAACTTGTTCCAAGTTCTCCCTTCCTTACAATTCTGCAATACATCTTTAAATTCAGCATCATTAACATATTGATCCTTGATGGTCTCCAAACCAAATATTTTAAAGTCAAGTTGTGAAAGCATAGTATAACGACGAGACAAGGCATCAGCAATAACATTTTCTTTACCCTTCTTGTGTTTAATGACATAAGGGAAAGTCTCAATGAATTCAACCCATTTAGCATGTCTACGGTTCAGTTTTGCTTGACTTTTAATGTGTTTCAAAGATTCATGATCAGAATGTATAACAAATTCCTTGGGCCATAAATAATGTTGCCATGTTTCTAAGGTCCGAACAAGAGCATATAATTCTTTATCATAAGTAGAATAGTTCAGACTAGGCCCACTCAATTTTTCAGAAAAGTATGCAACAGGTTTTCCATCTTGTAATAACACACCTCCTAATCCAATTCCACTAGCATCACATTCAAGCTCAAAAGTCTTATTGAAATTAGGAAGTTGGAGTAAAGGAGCATGTGTTAACTTATCTTTCAATACCGTGAAGGCTTCTTCCTGTGCGGTACCCCAAACAAAAGGTACATCCTTCTTTGTAAGCTCGTTGAGAGGTGCAGCAATGGTGCTGAAATCTCTCACAAAACGCCTATAGAAACCAGCGAGGCCAAGGAAACTCCTCACTTGTGTGACCGTTTTGGGCTGCGGCCAACTCTCAATAGCTTCAATCTTGGCTTTATCAACTTCAATTCCCTGTGGAGTAACAACATAGCCAAGAAAAGATACTCGGTCGGTGCAAAAGGTGCACTTTCCAAGGTTACCAAACAAACGTGCATCACGTAGAGCAATAAAAACAGCACGTAAATGTCCCAAATGGTCCTCCAAAGATTTGCTATAAATCAATATGTCATCAAAGTAAACTACCACAAATCGTCCAATGAAGGCACGTAAAACTTCGTTCATTAACCTCATGAAAGTACTAGGTGCATTAGTTAACCCAAAAGGCATGACTAACCACTCATATAATCCAAACTTAGTTTTAAATGCTGTTTTCCATTCATCTCCCAATTTCATACGAATTTGATGGTAACCACTACGCAAATCAACTTTGGAGAATATTGTAGAGCCACTCAATTCATCAAGCATATCATCTAGCCTAGGAATAGGATGACGATAACGAATAGTAATATTATTAATGCCTCTACAATCAACGCACATACGCGACGTACCATCCTTTTTCGGCACTAAAATGATAGGAACAGCACAAGGACTAAGGGATTCGCGTATATAACCTTTGTCGAGCAGTTCTTGTACTTGACGCATAATCTCCTTCGTCTCCTCTGGATTGGTACGGTATGGTGCACGGTTGGGTAATGATGCACCGGGAATTAAGTCAATTTGATGCTCAATCCCGCGAATAGGTGGTAATCCCGGTGGCACGTCTTGTGGAAAAACGTCGGCGAACTCCTGCAAAATGTTAGTGACAGCAGGAGGCAAAGAGGAAGGCACGTCCTCGAATGAAAATAATGCCTCTTTGCACACAAAAGCATAGCAAACAGATTTGCTAAAATCTAGATTGTCAATATCAGATTTGGTGGCAAGTAAACATGCACTTTTCAACTTAATTTCAGAAGCAACACTAGATTGTTTATGATTATTAGGCTGCATTTGTTGCTCAAATTCTTTTGCCACAATCTGATTTTCACTCTTAGTTTTCTCCTGTTTTGCTTTATTAGCTCTATTAATATCATCTTTCAAAATGGAATCAGGAGTCATAGGAAGCAAAGTAATATTTTTATCCTTATGAACAAGAGTATACTGATTGTTTCTACCATGGTGAATAGAATTTTTATCAAATTGCCATGGTCTACCAAGTAATAAGGAACATGCTTGCATAGGTACCACATCACAATCAACATAATCAACATATGTAGAGATACTAAAATGCACACGAACAGTACGTGTTACCTTAACCTTGCCGCTATTGTTGAACCATTGGATGTAGTAAGGATGTGGATGTGGTCTTGTGGTGAGAGATAGCTTCTCCACCATCTCGATGCTAGCCAAGTTGTTGCAACTCCCTCCATCTATGATCACGCGAACAGAACGTTCCTTCACAACTCCCTTTGTATGGAACAAATTATGCCTCTGATTTTGCTCAGCTTGTGTAACCTGCACACTCAAAACACGTTGAGCAACTAAACATTCATACCTGTCAGCATCTTCAGGAGCCATGTATTGCGTCTCATGATCAGAATCGTCTCCACCGTGTTCGTCACGTGTAATAAGAGCCAAAGTCTCCTCATCATAGTCACTAGCGGACTCATACCCACCATCCTCAGTAACAATCATCACACGCTTAGATGGGCATTCTCTCGCATAATGACCTCCACCCTTGCAACGTCGACAAATAATATCATGTGTCTGCCCTGTTGATGCCATGGATGAAGAAGAGCTTTTTGCAGGCCCAGAAGGTGTGCTCTTGGCAGATAGTGGTGATTGTGCCTGCTTTATTGTATCACGGTTGGAGGTGGCAGCCGACGGAGGCGCCGGTGAAGCAGAACGTGTGGAAGTAGATGATGCACGTGGTGTCCATGAAGAAGGTCGACCTGCAGAAAAGTTAGTCCGCACTAATGCCTGTCGATCCTGCACTTCACGTTCAGCTTTACAAGCAAGATGGAATAAACGAGTGATATTAGTATACTCCTTATACTCTAGAATCGTCTGAATCTCTCTATTTAATCCACCCATAAAACGTGCAAGCATAGCTTCATTCTCCTCAACAATACCACATCTAATCATGCCAGTTTGTAATTCCTGATAATATTCTTCTACAGAATTTTTTCCCTGTCTTAAGCGCTACAATTTTTGAAGTAATTCACGTTGATAATATGGTGGAACCCAACGAGTACGCATAGCAGTTTTCAAAGCAGCCCAAGTAGCAGGAATGGGATATAATCTACAATGCTCAGACCACCAAACACATGCAAAACTAGTGAATGCACAAACAGCAGCAGGAACACGTCTCTCCTCGGGATATTGTAAACATGTAAATCGTTGTTCAGTTTCTAACTCCCAAGTAAGATATATATCAGGAACATATCTACCCTCAAATGGTGGAATATTCAATTTTAGTTTAGGGAGATGGTCATGATCTCGTACCTGAGGGTGAGCCCTACCATTGCCATTATTTGCATGTGGACGACCTGATGGTTGCTATGCTGGTGGTGGCACGTAGTTCTGATTTTGATCAACCTCATCCTCGTAATCGCCAGCAAAATCATCCTCCTCCGCATCAGCAGCAGGAGCCACAGAAGTAGCAACAGCAGCACCAACAGTTTGGCCAGGTGCAAGAGGGAGACGGCTCGCTCGGCGGAGGGCTGTTTCACGATGTGTAGGTAGTCGTCGTTGTTGTTGTTGTAGAGGTGCGTTAGGTGCAGCCGGTGGTGGTGGTGGAAGACGCGCGAGCAATTCATTAAACCTGTCATCGAGCTTTGTTTCGAACGTCTTCTCCATGTCATCTATCTTCTCCATGGCCTCTTCAAATCTGTTTAGCACATCCTGCACCTGTCCATTCATCATTTGCTGAAATTTATCATGCAACTCCTGATTCGTCATGTTCTCCCAGTCAGTCTCGTCGGCTTGTGATCCTGCCATGGTTAGCAACAATAGAAAACACACAAGAATATGATCCTACAGAATACTAACAAGAGGTGGTGGTGGCGGGTGTCACAAATCCGTCAAGCAAATCTCAAATTCTTACCAGTTCTTACCCAGCAGCAGGCGGTGATCGGCAACCGTTGTAGTCAAAACTCTCAAAAGCTTGGATAGAGCGATTGCCAGGGAGAGTCAAACGCACGACGTAGAGGTATGTGGAGCTGGGAAGGCTTATAGTATGGTAGCAAAAAGGGTCAGCAATAATCAATTCAGAGATGCAAAGTTGAATAAACGCTCAACGACGGTACTGTGCTGGTCCTAGGCTAGACCGTGCTAGAGACGCGAGCCTAGAACACTAACAAAATCACGGCGCTGCACGTAAATAAGGGAAAAGCACACTCTGGAACTTTTTTTTTCGCTTTTTTTTTTGCGCTCCTCTTTTTTTTTGCGCTCCTCTTTTTTTTTTGCGCTCCTCTTTTTTTTTTGCGAAAAATTACTATAATGGCGAGTGTCTCAAAACTCTTCCCTCGTCAAACTGATAGTATGGGCACGAAAAAAAAAATTTCCACTTTTTTTTTCGGAAATCAGGGCAGCGACGACGAAAAAGTGCGACAAAAAATCACTATGATGGCACGTGGCTCAAAAGACTCAGAAAAGCCTAAAAATAGGATAGGGAAAAAAAATTTTACCCGAGAAAATTTTGGTCTTAAGAATTTTTTTTTTTCCGAGACCTACGCAGGCAAGGAAACACGAATCGGAATTGAGATTGATCTCAAGAACAATCCTAATATGAGAAGAACTCGGATTGGTGGTGGATATATGGTTGTGGTATATGGCAGCGGTGGTGGTATATGGTAGCGGTGGTGGTATGTGGTATATGGATAAGGATTCAGAGCGGTGGCGGATAAGCAAAAGTGGTAGATGGGCGATGATGATGGTGCGGCGGCGGCGTGACAACTTATGACCAGAACTCGAAACTCTAAAAGACTAGACTCTAAGACCAGCAACTTGACACGACGATGCAACCGCAAATTCAACAAAGCAAAAACCCTAAAAAGATTATGCAAAGGCTCAGATTGGTTCGGATATGATGAACTAACCCTAAATTTTTTTTTTTGTGGCTTTTTCGTGGACTGTAGGTATGAAGAACAGACTCGATCTAATCTACGAAAAACTGTAAAATCTCACCGAGCAACCTGGAAATCTGATACCACTTGATAGAGGCAAAGGTGTCCCGATGTTTCGATGAGATGGTGGCTATCGTTTTCTGTGGGAGTCGACCTTGACGATCCAACTACGAACGTGCAAGACGTCGCGCCTTAGCAATCGCTAAACCAACTTCCGAGGGGTTATTGACCACGCCGGAGCACGATCAACCTGACATGAGGGCCTGTTTCCTGCGAGCAAACGAAGAACAAGCAAGAAGCTGAGATTGCAATCTGGATATTGCGAATATAAGATGAAAGCTTTATTGATCAAGGTGGGGTTCTGTGACGTCTTAGTCTGGTCGTTGGACACAAACGAAGTACGCGAAGTTGCAGCTATGGCGAACTTTTAATCTAAACAAAACCCAAGTCTAGACGACGCCCTAAGGGCTGTATATATGGAGGAAGAGAGGGGAATTTCGTGGCCCTTGAGGGTGGGGTCCGAAACCAACCCTAACTCTTGTTTCCCCACACATACGGACTCTAAAAATAGCCTATACTTAAGTATTTCGAAATTACATGGGCCTGGCCCATTAATAAGGTGACGCAGCACCTAGAATAGCCTATGGACGAATATTATGAAGTGGCATCTTGTATATTTCGTCCATGGCTTCATGCACTCCTTATGGCGGCTTCAAAGTCCTGAAATCATCACTTGTAACTCCGTTCTTGATCCCCTTGCGCATGCCATCAACTCCATTCGTGTTCTTGCTCCAATGTTCATCCTTCTCCAAGCTAGGACCTTCATTTGTAAGCAAAACAAATGTATCCAATTTAGGCAGCATCATAATCTCATGAACATTAGAATCATTACCAAGAAACGAAAGTACCTGGTAATTTAATTGGCGTGCGCGAGCTCTAGTAATTGGTCCAGTATATGTAACAGTAGGGGCTGTGGGTGTAACAATGGTATTGATGTCCTCATCAATATCATTATCATTACTAGGTTGAGCATCATCATGAACATTATCATTAACATTATCACTAGTTTTAGGTTCATTACCAGATTGAGTTTCAGCATCAGAAATAGAAATATCATTTGGATTCTCAGGTGTTTCAACAATAGGATCACTAGAAGCATGCAAAGTCCTATCATTTTTCTTTTTCTTCTTTTTAGAAGAGCTAGGTGCATCTATATTATTTCTCTGAGAATCTTGCTCGATTCTCTTAGGATGGCCTTCAGGATACAAAGGTTCCTGAGTCATTCTACCACCTCTAGTCATAACTCTAACAGCATTATCATTATTCTTACTATTCAATTCATTGAGCAAATCATTTTGAGCTTTAAGTACTTGTTCTACTTGAGTGGTAACCATCGAAGCATGTTTACTAATAAGTTTAACTTCACCTTTAACATTAGCCATATAATCACCCAAGTGTCCAAGCATATTTAAATTGTATTTCAATTGTCTACCAAAATAAGCATTAAAATCTTCTTGCTTAGCCATAAATTTATCAAACTCATCTAAGCATGGGCTAGCAATTCTAGTAAATGGGATTACAACTTTATCATATCTATAGAGAGAATTTACCTTTACTACCTGTGTCAGGTTATCAAGACCATGAGTTTCTTCAATAGGTAAAGGATTAAGATTATATGTTTCTTCAACAGGAGGTAAATTAAGACCATATATTTCTTCAATAGGAGGTAAATTCTTAACATCTTCAGCTTTAATACCCTTTTCTTTCATAGATTTCTTTGTCTCTTGCATATCTTCAGGACTGAGAAATAGAATACCCCTCTTCTTCGGAGTTGGTTTAGGAATAGGCTCAGGAATTGGCTCCAGAGGTGTCCAATTATTTTCATTTGTCAACATATTATTCAATAGAATTTCAGCTTCATCCGGTGTCCTTTCCCTGAAAACAGAACTAGCACAACTATCCAGGTAATCTCTGGAGGCATCGGTTAGTCCATTATAAAAGAAATCAAGTATTTCATTTTTCTTAAGAGGATGATCAGGAAAATCATTAAGTAATTGGAGAAGCCTCCCCCAAGCTTGTGGGAGACTCTCTTCTTCAATTTGCACAAAATTATATATATCCCTTAAAGCAGCTTGTTTCTTATGAGCAGGGAAATATTTAGCAGAGAAGTAATAAATCATATCCTGGGGATTACTCACACAACCAGGATCAAGAGAATTAAACCATATCTTAGCATCACCCTTTAATGAGAACGGAAATATTTTAAGGATGTAAAAGTAGCGAGTTTTCTCATCTTTAGTTAACAGGGTAGCTATATCATTCAATTTAGTAAGATGTGCCACAACAGTTTCAGATTCATAACCGTGAAAAGGATCAGATTCAACCAAAGTAATTATATCAGGATCAACAGAGAATTCATAATCCTTATCAGTAACAAAGATAGGTGAAGTAGCAAAAGCAGGGTCAGGTTTCGTTCTAGCATTTAGAGATTGCTTACTCCATTTAGCTAATAATCTTTTAAGTTCAGTTCTATTTCTGCAAGCTAAAATGGCTAAAGAAGCATCTTGATCAAATACATAACCCTTAGGAATAGCAAGTGGTTCTTCATCATCACTTTCATCAGTATCATCAGATTCAATATTTTCAATTTCCCTAGCCCTAGCAAGTTGTTCATCAAGAAAATCACTAAGTGGCATAGTAGTATCAGGCATAGAGGTAGTTTCATCATAAGTATCATGCATAGCAGAAGTGGCATCATCAATAACATGCGACATATCAGAACGAATAGCAGAAGCAGGTGTAGGTGTCACAAGCTTACTCAAAACAGAAGGTGAATCAAGTGCAGAGCTAGATGGCAGTTCCTTACCTCCCCTCGTAGTTGAGGGATAGATCTTGGTTTTTGGATCTCTCAAGTTCTTCATAATGATAAGCATATATATATCCCAAGTGACTCAAAGAATAGAGCTATACTCCCCGGCAACGGCGCCAGAAAATGGTCTTGATAACCCACAAGTATAGGGGATCGCAACAGTTTTCAAGGGTAGAGTATTCAACCCAAATTTATTGATTCGACACAAGGGGAGCCAAAGAATATTCTCAAGTATTAGCAGCTGAGTTGTCAGTTCAACCACACCTAGAAACTTAATATCTACAGCAAAGTGTTCAGTAGCAAAGTAATATGATAGTGGTGATAACGGTAACAAAAGGTAACAGTAGTAAAAGTAATGTTTTTGGTATTCTGTAATGATGATAGCAATAGCAACAGAAAAGTAAATAAGCGAAGAACAATATATGGAAAGCTTGTAGGCAATGGATCGGTGATGGAGAATTATGCCGGATGCGGTTCATCATGTAACAGTCATAACCTAGGGTGACACAGAACTAGCTCTAGTTCATTGATATAATGTAGGCATGTATTCCGAATATAGTCATGCGTGCTTATGGAAAAGAACTTGCATGACATCTTTTGTCCTACCCTCCCATGGCAGCGGGGTCCTTACGGAAACTAAGGTATATTAAGGCCTCCTTTTAATACAGAACCAGAGCAAAGCATTAACACATAGTGAATACATGAACTCCTCAAACTACGGTCATCACCGGTAAGTATCCCGATTATTGTCACTTCGGGGTTAACGGATCATAACGCATAATAGGTGACTATAGACTTGCAAGATAGGATCAAGAACACTCATATATTGATGAAAACATAATAGGTTCAGATCTGAAATCATGGCACTCGGGCCCTAGTGACAAGCATTAAGCATAGCAAAGTCATAGCAACATCAATCTCAGAACATAGTGGACACTAGGGATCAAACCCTAACAAAACTAACTCGATTACATGATAGATCTCATCCAACCCATCACCGTCCAGCAAGCCTACGATGGAATTACTCATGCACGGCAGTGAGCATCATGAAATTGGTGATGGAGGATGGTTGATGATGACAATGGCGACGGATTCCCCTCTCCGGAGCCCCGAACGGACTCCAGATCAGCCCTCCCGAGAGGTTTTAGGGCTTGGCGGTGGCTCTGTATCGTAAAACATGATGATTTCTTCTCTCTGATTTTTTTCTCATCAAAACTCAACATATGGAGGTGGAGTTGGAGTCGGAGAGGCAACAGGGGGCCCACAAGGTAGGGGGCGTGCCCTAGGAGGGCAGGCGCGCCCCCCACCCTCATGGCAAGGTGGTGGGCCCCCTGGCCTTCATCTTTGGCAGGTATTTTTCTTATTTTCTGAAAAGTGTCTCCATGAAGTTTTAGGTCATTCCGAGAACGTTTGCTCCTGCACATAAATAACACCATGGTAGTTCTGCTGAAAACAGCGTCAGTCCGGGTTAGTTCCATTCAAACCATGCAAGTTAGAGTCCAAAACAAGGGCAAAAGTGTTTGGAAAAGTAGATACATTGGAGACATATCAGTGTTCATCCCTCACTTCGTCCGCGGGCCGGGATTTCCTCTCCACCCATTCGTCCGCGGACCCATGTTCTACTATGGGCTGGATTTCCATGATCTGGCCCCCAATTCCTTCCTCACCATCTCGGCGTTTATCATCGTGTGTGAGGCCTTCCTCTGCATCCCCCCCACTTCGGACTGTGGCTGAAGACCTTCAATGTGAAGCCGAAGGTGGTGGGCGGCGAACACGCAGAATGCGAGGCGCCATGGTGAGCAAAATGTCCAACGTCCCGTGGCCCAAAGGCACCTTCGTGGAGACCATCAAGGGGTGGCAGAAGCTGTGGTTCTATGTCACTGAGCCCAGCGACGCTGCCTGGGCCGCGGGTCCCGAATTCAAATCCGGGGCCCCAATGTGGCTTACCTCCTGGCAGGAGAAGGGGCTAGATTGGTCTTCGTTGGACGAATTAACAGCACTTCAGATGCGCATCAGGAGCATGATGGACAAGAATGACAAGCTCGTCGATGTCATTCATGTGATGCTAATTCGACGGATCCTTCCATGCCAGAACCGGGCTTGCCATCTATGGGAGTTCGATCCGGCCAAGCACAAGACCCTGCGACAATTCTTCAGAACTACGCACGAAGACATCTGGAAGGTGCTCTTCAAGGCCAACGAGGCGTGGCCGGAGACAACCGAGGACTGCGGGCACGATCTGGCTCATCCCGCCAGTTCGGTAAGTTTTCTGTGCTTCAAGGCGTATCCCTTTCTGGCTTGCTCAAGGAGGATGTCCCAACTTCCCTATTTTGCCTTTTCAGGGTTGGACAAAGAAGGCAGAGCGAATTCGGTGTTCAGCTCCGCTGCCAGAGGAACCAGCCATCCCGCTTTTGACGAAGATGCTGGTTTCGGCGCCCTATGTGGCGCCGGAGAAGAAGGCTGATGACCCACAAGTATAGGGGATCTATCGTAGTCCTTTCGATCAGTAAGAGTGTCGAACCCAACGAGGAGCAGAAGGAAATGATAAGCGGTTTTCAGCAAGGTATTCTCTGCAAGTACTGAAATAAGTGGTAACAGATAGTTTTGTGATAAGATAGATTGTATGATGAGGACATCAATACCATTGTTACACCCACAGCCCCTACTGTTACATATACTGGACCAATTACTAGAGCTCGCGCACGCCAATTAAATTACCAGGTACTTTCGTTTCTTGGTAATGATTCTAATGTTCATGAGATTATGATGCTGCCTAAATTGGATACATTTGTTTTGCTTTCAAATGAAGGGCCTAGCTTGGAGAAGGATGAACATTGGAGCAAGAACACGCATGAAGTTGATGGCATGCGCAAGGGGATCAAGAACGGAGTTACAAGTGATGATTTCAGGACTTTGAAGCCGCCATAAGGAGTGCATGAAGCCATGGACGAAATATACAAGATGCCACTTCATAATATTCGTCCATAGGCTATTCTAGGTGCTGCGTCACCTTATTAATGGGCCAGGCCCATGTAATTTCGAAATACTTAAGTATAGGCTATTTTTAGAGTCCGTATGTGTGGGGAAACAAGAGTTAGGGTTGGTTTCGAACCCCACCCTCAAGGGCCACGAAATTCCCCTCTCTTCCTCCATATATACAGCCCTTAGGGCGTCGTTTAGACTTTGGGGGTTTTGTTTAGATTAAAAGTTCGCCATAGCTGCAACTTCGCGTACTTCGTTTGTGTCCAACGACCAGACCAAGACGTCACAGAACCCCACCTTGATCAATAAAGCTTTCATCTTATATTCGCAATATCCATATTGCAATCTCAATTTCTTGCTTGTTCTTCGTTTGCTCGCAGGAAACAGGCCCTCGTGGTCAGGTTGATCGAGCTCCGGCGTGGTCAATAACCCCTCGGAAGTTGGTTTAGCGATTGCTAAGGCGCGACGTCTCGCACGTTCGTAGTCGGATCGTCAAGGTCGACTCCCACAGAAAACGATAGCCACCATCTCATCGAAACATCGGGACACCTTTGCCTCTATCAAGTGGTATCAGATTTCCAGGTTGCTCGGTGAGATTTTACAGTTTTTCGTAGATTAGATCGAGTCTGTTCTTCATACCTACAGTCCACGAAAAAGCCACACAAAAAAAAATTAGGGTTAGTTCATCATATCCGAACCAATCTGAGCCTTTGCATAATCTTTTTAGGGTTTTTGCTTTGTTGAATTTGCGGTTGCATCGTCGTGTCAAGTTGCTGGTCTTAGAGTCTAGTCTTTTAGAGTTTCGAGTTCTGGTCATAAGTTGTCACGCCGCCGCCGCACCATCATCATCGCCCATCTACCACTTTTGCTTATCCGCCACCGCTCTGAATCCTTATCCATATACCACTACCAATCCGTATCCATATACCACCATCAATCTCTATCCATATACCACCACCGCTACCATATACCACCACCGCTGCCATATACCACAACCATATATACACCACCAATCCGAGTTCTTCTCATATTAGGTTTGTTTTTGAGATCAATCTCAATTCCGGTTCGTGTTTCCTTGCCTGCGTAGGTCTCGGAAAAAAAAAAGAAGAGTCTGGAGACCCCCGGGCAGTTTTTAGGCCAAAATTTTCACGGGCAAAATTTTTTTTTCCCTATCCTATTTTTAGGCTTTTCTGAGTGTTTTGAGCCACGTGCCATCATAGTGATTTTTTGTCGCACTTTTTCGTCGTCGCTGCCCTAATTTCCAAAAAAAAAGTGGAAAAAAAATTTTCGTGCCCATCCTATCAGTTTGACGAGGGAAGAGTTTTGAGACACTCGCCATTATAGTGATTTTTCGCAAAAAAAAAAAGAGGAGCGCAAAAAAAAAAGAGGAGCGCAAAAAAAAAGCAAAAAAAAAAGTTCCAGAGTGTGCTTTTCCCTTATTTACGTGCAGCGCCGTGATTTTGTTAGTGTTCTACGCTCGCGTCTCTAGCACGGTCTAGCCTAGGACCAGCACAGTACCGTCGTTGAGCGTTTATTCAACTTTGCATCTCTGAATTGATTATTGCTGACCCTTTTTGCTACCATACTATAAGCCTTCCCAGCTCCACATACCTCTACGTCGTGCGTTTGACTCTCCCTGGCAATCGCTCTATCCAAGCTTTTGAGAGTTTTGACTACAACGGTTGCCGATCACCGCCTGCTGCTGGGTAAGAACTGGTAAGAATTTGAGATTTGCTTGACGGATTTGTGACACCCGCCACCACCACCTCTTGTTAGTATTCTGTAGGATCATATTCTTGTGTGTTTTCTATTGTTGCTGACCATGGCAGGATCACAAGCCGACGAGACTGACTGGGAGAACATGACGAATCAGGAGTTGCATGATAAATTTCAGCAAATGATGAATGGACAGGTGCAGGATGTGCTAAACAGATTTGAAGAGGCCATGGAGAAGATAGATGACATGGAGAAGACGTTCGAAACAAAACTCGATGACAGGTTTAATGAATTGCTCGCGCGTCTTCCACCACCACCACCGGCTGCACCTAACGCACCTCTACAACAACAACAACGACGACTACCTACACATCGTGAAACAGCCCTCCGCCGAGCGAGCCGTCTCCCTCTTGCACCTGGCCAAACTGTTGGTGCTGCTGTTGCTACTTCTGTGGCTCCTGCTGCTGATGCGGAGGAGGATGATTTTGCTGGCGATTACGAGGATGAGGTTGATCAAAATCAGAACTACGTGCCACCACCAGCACAGCAACCATCAGGTCGTCCACATGCAAATAATGGCAATGGTAGGGCTCACCCTCAGGTACGAGATCATGACCATCTCCCTAAACTAAAATTGAATATTCCACCATTTGAGGGTAGATATGTTCCTGATATATATCTTACTTGGGAGTTAGAAACTGAACAACGATTTACATGTTTACAATATCCCGAGGAGAGACGTGTTCCTGCTGCTGTTTGTGCATTCACTAGTTTTGCATGTGTTTGGTGGTCTGAGCATTGTAGATTATATCCCATTCCTGCTACTTGGGCTGCTTTGAAAACTGCTATGCGTACTCGTTGGGTTCCACCATATTATCAACGTGAATTACTTCAAAAATTGCCGCGCTTAAGACAGGGAAAAAATTCTGTAGAAGAATATTATCAGGAATTACAAACTGGCATGATTAGATGTGGTATTGTTGAGGAGAATGAAGCTATGCTTGCACGTTTTATGGGTGGATTAAATAGAGAGATTCAGACGATTCTAGAGTATAAGGAGTATACTAATATCACTCGTTTATTCCATCTTGCTTGTAAAGCTGAACGTGAAGTGCAGGATCGACAGGCATTGGCGCGGACTAACTTTTCTGCAGGTCGACCTTCTTCATGGACACCACGTGCATCATCTACTTCCACACGTTCTGCTACACCGGCGCCTCCGTCGGCTGCCACCTCCAACCGTGATACAATAAAGCAGGCACAATCACCACTATCTGCCAAGAGCACACCTTCTGGGCCTGCAAAGAGCTCTTCTTCATCCATGGCATCAACAGGGCAAACACATGATATTATTTGTCGACGTTGCAAGGGTGGAGGTCATTATGCGAGAGAATGCCCATCTAAGCGTGTGATGATTGTTACTGAGGATGGTGGGTATGAGTCCGCTAGTGACTATGATGAGGAGACTTTGGCTCTTATTACACGTGACGAACACGGTGGAGACGACTCTGATCATGAGACGCAATACATGGCTCCTGAAGATGCTGACAGGTATGAATGTTTAGTTGCTCAACGTGTTTTGAGTGTGCAGGTTACACAAGCTGAGCAAAATCAGAGGCATAATTTGTTCCATACAAAGGGAGTTGTGAAGGAACGTTCTATTCGCGTGATCATAGATGGAGGGAGTTGCAACAACTTGGCTAGCATCGATATGGTGGAGAAGCTATCTCTCACCACCAGACCACATCCACATCCTTACTACATCCAATGGTTCAACAACAGCGGCAAGGTTAAGGTAACACGTACTGTTCGTGTGCATTTTAGTATCTCTACATATGCTGATTATGTTGATTGTGATGTGGTACCGATGCAAGCATGTTCCTTATTACTTGGTAGACCATGGCAATTTGATAAAAATTCTATTCACCATGGTAGAAACAATCAGTATACTCTTGTTCATAAGGATAAAAATATTACTTTGCTTCCTATGACTCCTGGTTCCATTTTGAAAGATGATATTAATAGAGCTAATAAAGCAAAACAGGAGAAAACTAAGAGTGAAAATCAGATTGTGGCAAAAGAATTTGAGCAACAAATGCAGCCTAATAATAATAAACAATCTAGTGTTGCTTCTGAAATTAAATTGAAAAGTGCATGTTTACTTGCCACCAAATCTGATATTGATGATCTAGATTTTAGCAAATCTGTTTGCTATGCTTTTCTGTGCAAAGAGGCATTATTTTCATTCGAGGACGTGCCTTCCTCTTTGCCTCCTGCTGTCACTAACATTTTGCAGGAGTTCGCCGACGTCTTTCCACAAGACGTGCCACCGGGATTACCACCTATTCGCGGGATTGAGCATCAAATTGACTTAATTCCCGGTGCATCATTACCCAACCGTGCACCATACCGTACCAATCCAGAGGAGACGAAGGAGATTATGCGTCAAGTACAAGAACTGCTCGACAAAGGTTATATACGCGAATCCCTTAGTCCTTGTGCTGTTCCTATCATTTTAGTGCCGAAAAAGGATGGTACGTCGCGTATGTGCGTTGATTGTAGAGGCATTAATAATATTACTATTCGTTATCGTCATCCTATTCCTAGGCTAGATGATATGCTTGATGAATTGAGTGGCTCTACAATATTCTCCAAAGTTGATTTGCGTAGTGGTTACCATCAAATTCGTATGAAATTGGGAGATGAATGGAAAACAGCATTTAAAACTAAGTTTGGATTATATGAGTGGTTAGTCATGCCTTTTGGGTTAACTAATGCACCTAGTACTTTCATGAGGTTAATGAACGAAGTTTTACGTGCTTTCATTGGACGATTTGTGGTAGTTTACTTTGATGACATATTGATTTATAGCAAATCTTTGGAGGAACATTTGGAACATTTACGTGCTGTTTTTATTGCTCTACGTGATGCACGTTTGTTTGGTAACCTTGGAAAGTGCACCTTTTGCACCGACCGAGTATCTTTTCTTGGCTATGTTGTTACTCCACAGGGAATTGAAGTTGATAAAGCCAAGATTGAAGCTATTGAGAGTTGGCCGCAGCCCAAAACGGTCACACAAGTGAGGAGTTTCCTTGGCCTCGCTGGTTTCTATAGGCGTTTTGTGAGAGATTTCAGCACCATTGATGCACCTCTCAACGAGCTTACAAAGAAGGATGTACCTTTTGTTTGGGGTACCGCACAGGAAGAAGCCTTCACGGTATTGAAAGATAAGTTGACACATGCTCCTTTACTCCAACTTCCTAATTTCAATAAGACTTTTGAGCTTGAATGTGATGCTAGTGGAATTGGATTAGGAGGTGTGTTATTACAAGATGGAAAACCTGTTGCATACTTTTCTGAAAAATTGAGTGGGCCTAGTCTGAACTATTCTACTTATGATAAAGAATTATATGCTCTTGTTCGGACCTTAGAAACATGGCAACATTATTTATGGCCCAAGGAATTTGTTATACATTCTGATCATGAATCTTTGAAACACATTAAAAGTCAAGCAAAACTGAACCGTCGACACGCTAAATGGGTTGAATTCATTGAGACTTTCCCTTATGTGATTAAACACAAGAAGGGTAAAGAAAATGTTATTGCTGATGCCTTGTCTCGTCGTTATACTATGCTTTCACAACTTGACTTTAAAATATTTGGTTTGGAGACCATCAAGGATCAATATGTTAATGATGCTGAATTTAAAGATGTATTGCAGAATTGTAAGGAAGGGAGAACTTGGAACAAGTTCGTTCTTAACGATGGATTTGTGTTTCGTGCTAACAAGCTATGCATTCCAGCTAGCTCCGTTCGTCTTTTGTTGTTGCAGGAGGCGCATGGAGGAGGATTAATGGGACACTTTGGCGTCAAGAAGACGGAGGATATACTTGCTACACATTTCTTTTGGCCAAAGATGAGACGGGATGTTGAGCGTTTTGTTGCTCGCTGCACTACATGTCAAAGAGCTAAGTCACGACTCAATCCTCATGGTTTATATATGCCTTTGCCTGTACCTAGTGTTCCTTGGGAGGATATATCTATGGACTTTGTTTTAGGTTTACCTAGAACAAAGAAGGGGAGGGATAGCATATTTGTTGTCGTGGATAGGTTCTCGAAAATGGCACACTTTATACCATGTCATAAAAGCGATGATGCTGTTAATGTTGCTGATTTGTTCTTTCGTGAAATTATTCGCTTACATGGTGTACCAAATACTATTGTTTCAGATCGTGATACTAAATTTCTTAGCCACTTTTGGAGATGTTTATGGGCTAAGTTGGGGACTAAGCTGCTTTTTAGTACTACTTGTCACCCCCAAACTGATGGACAAACTGAAGTAGTCAATAGAACATTGTCTACTATGCTTAGGGCTGTTTTGAAGAATAACAAGAAAATGTGGGAAGAATGCTTGCCTCATATTGAATTTGCTTATAATCGTTCATTGCATTCTACTACTAAGATGTGCCCTTTTGAAATTGTGTATGGTTTCCTACCTCGTGCACCTATTGATTTGTTGCCTCTTCCATCTTCGGAGAAGGTTAATTTTGATGCTAAAGAACGTTCTGAATTGATTTTAAAAATGCATGAGTTAACTAAGGAAAACATTGAGCGTATGAATGCTAAATATAAACTTGCTGGAGATAAGGGTAGAAAACATGTTGTGTTTGCACCTGGAGATCTTGTTTGGTTACATTTGCGTAAAGATAGATTTCCTAATCTGCGCAAATCAAAGCTAATGCCACGTGCTGATGGTCCTTTTAAGGTTTTAGAGAAAATAAATGATAATGCATATAAACTTGAGCTACCTGCAGATTTTGGGGTTAGTCCCACTTTTAATATTGCAGATTTGAAGCCTTATTTGGGTGAGGAAGATGAGCTTCCGTCGAGGACGACTTCATTTCAAGAAGGGGAGGATGATGAGGACATCAATACCATTGTTACACCCACAGCCCCTACTGTTACATATACTGGACCAATTACTAGAGCTCGCGCACGCCAATTAAATTACCAGGTACTTTCGTTTCTTGGTAATGATTCTAATGTTCATGAGATTATGATGCTGCCTAAATTGGATACATTTGTTTTGCTTTCAAATGAAGGGCCTAGCTTGGAGAAGGATGAACATTGGAGCAAGAACACGCATGAAGTTGATGGCATGCGCAAGGGGATCAAGAACGGAGTTACAAGTGATGATTTCAGGACTTTGAAGCCGCCATAAGGAGTGCATGAAGCCATGGGCGAAATATACAAGATGCCACTTCATAATATTCGTCCATAGGCTATTCTAGGTGCTGCGTCACCTTATTAATGGGCCAGGCCCATGTAATTTCGAAATACTTAAGTATAGGCTATTTTTAGAGTCCGTATGTGTGGGGAAACAAGAGTTAGGGTTGGTTTCGGA
Source organism: Triticum urartu (assembly GCF_056163025.1). NCBI lineage: Eukaryota > Viridiplantae > Streptophyta > Magnoliopsida > Poales > Poaceae > Triticum > Triticum urartu. Next base: position 275,194,881 of record NC_141876.1, read on the forward strand.
CCCCACCCTCAAGGGCCACGAAATTCCCCTCTCTTCCTCCATATATACAGCCCTTAGGGCGTCGTTTAGACTTTGGGGGTTTTGTTTAGATTAAAAGTTCGCCATAGCTGCAACTTCGCGTACTTCGTTTGTGTCCAACGACCAGACCAAGACGTCACAGAACCCCACCTTGATCAATAAAGCTTTCATCTTATATTCGCAATATCCAGATTGCAATCTCAATTTCTTGCTTGTTCTTCGTTTGCTCGCAGGAAACAGGCCCTCGTGGTCAGGTTGATCGAGCTCCGGCGTGGTCAATAACCCCTCGGAAGTTGGTTTAGCGATTGCTAAGGCGCGACGTCTCGCACGTTCGTAGTCGGATCGTCAAGGTCGACTCCCACAGAAAACGATAGCCACCATCTCATCGAAACATCGGGACACCTTTGCCTCTATCATTGTAACGAGCAACAACAATAGTAAATAAAGTGCAGCAAAGTGGCCCAATCCTTTTGTAGCAAAGGACAAGCCGGAACAAACTCTTATAATAGGAAAAACGCTCCCGAGGACACATGGGAATATCGTCAAGCTAGTTTTCATCACGTTCATATGATTCGCGTTCGATACTTTGATAATTTGATATGTGGGTGGACCGGTGCTTGGGTGCTATTCTTACTTGAACAAGCATCCCACTTATGATTAACCTCTATTGCAAGCATCCGCAACTACAACAAAAGTATTAAGGTAAACCTAACCATAGCATGAAACATATGGATCCAAATCAGCCCCTTACGAAGCAACGCATAAACTAGGGTTTAAGCTTCTGTCACTCTAGCAACCCATCATCTACTTATTACTTCCCAATGCCTTCCTCTAGGCCCAAATAATGGTGAAGTGTTATGTAGTCGACGTTCACATAACACCACTAGAGGCTAGACAACATACATCTTATCAAAATATCAAACGAATACCAAATTCACATGACTACTCATAGCAAGACTTCTCCCTTGTCCTCGGGAACAAACGTAATTACTCACAAAGCATATTCATGTTCATAATCAGAGGGGTAATAATATGCATATAGGATCTGAACATATGATCTTCCACCAAATAAACCAATTAGCATCAACTACAAGGAGTAATCAACACTACTAGCAACCTACTAGCACCAATCCCGGACTTTGAGACAAGAATTGGATACAAGAGATGAGCTAGGGTTTGGAGATGAGATGGTGTTGGTGAAGATGTTGATGGAGATTGCCCTCTCCCGATCATAGGAGCGTTGGTGATGACGGTGGTGATGATTTCCCCCTCCGGGAAGGAAGTATCCCCGGCAGAACAGCTCTACCGGAGCTCTAGATTGGATCCGCCAAGGATCCGCCTCGTGGCGGCGGAGTCTCGTCCTGAAAAGATCCTTCCTATTTTTTCTCATCGAAAGACCTCATATAGGAGAAGATGGACGTCGGAGAGCCACCAGGGGGCCCACGAGGTAGGGGGCGCGCCCCCCACCCTCGTGAGAAGGGTGTGGGCCCCCTGGCCTTCATCTTTGGCGAGGATTTTTCTTTATTTCTTTTAAGATGTCCCGTGAAGTTTCAGGACTTTTGGAGTTGCGCAGAATAGGTCTCTAATATTTGCTCCTTTTCCAGCCCAGAATTCCAGCTGCCGGCATTCTCCCTCCTTCTGTAAACCTTGTAAAATAAGAGAGAATAGCCATAAGTATTGTGGCATAAAGTGAAATAACGGTCCATAATGCAATAAATATCGATATAAAAGCATGATACAAAATGGACGTATCAACTCCCCCAAGCTTAGACCTCGCTTGTCCTCAAGCGAAAAGCCGATAACAATAAATATGTCCTTATGTTTAGAGGTAGAGGCGTCGATAAAAATAAAATATGGACATGAAGGCATCATGATTATTCTTATAACAGCAACATATATAGATTTTGTCATATGATTACTTATGTTCAAGTGATGATCTATTCACAAAGCAAAAGTATAAATCATAAACCTTATCAAGCTCCGACAAACTATAATCTCAGTCATTGAAGCAATTGCAATTTATCATAACATCGGAAAGAGTCTATGTCAGAGCTAAAAAACAAGTCCACATACTCAACTATCATTTAGTCCTCCATAATTGCTAACACTCACGCAATACTTGTGGTTACGGAGTTTTAATCGGACATAGAGAAACATAGGGGCTTATAGTTTTGCCCCACAACCTTTTACCTCAAGGGTAATGTCAACAATAATGGTTCATGCTCCCCCACATCCAATTAGGTATATATATCATGTTCTTTCCAACATGCTGAGCTTGCCAAAGGATAAAATGAGAAAGAAAAGGTGAAGATCACCATGACTCTTGCATAAGGTAGAAGATAATAATAAAGGATAGGCCCTTCGCAGAGGGAAGCAGAGGTTGCCATGCGCTTTTATGGTTGGATGCATAAAATCTCAATGAGAAAGAACGTCACTTTATATTGCCACTTGTGATATGAACCTTCATTATGCAGTCTGTCGCTTTTATTACTTCCACATCACAAGATCGTATAAAGCTTATTTCTCCCACACCAATAAATCATACATATTTAGAGCAATTTTTATTGCTTTGCACCGATGACAACTTACTTGAAGGATCTTACTCAATCCATAGGTAGATATGGTGGACTCTCATGGCAAAACTGGTTTAAGGGTATTTGGAAGCACAAGTAGTATTTCTACTTGGTGCTGAGAATTTGGCTAGCATGAGGGGGAAAGGCAAGCTCAACAAGTTAGAGGATCCATGACAACATACTTTATCTCAGATATAAGAAAGACATAACTCATTACGTTGTCTTCCTTGTCCAACATCAACTCTTTAGCATGTCATATTTTAATGAGTGCTGCCAATCATAAAAGATGTCAATGATAATATATCTATATGTGAAAACCTCTCTTTCCTTATTACTTCCTATTAATTGCAACAATGACCAAAGCTATGTCTGCCAACTCCCAACAACTTTTAATCATCATACTCTTTCTATGTGAAGTCATTACTCTCAATAAGATCAATATGAACTTTTTGTTTCTTTTTATTCTTTTCTTCTTTCTTTTATTCACCCAAGATCATGGCAAAATAATCAAGCCCTTGACTAAAAACTAATCTTTATTATATATAGCTCACGGACTCGATTACATAGAGAGATCATAAAGCAAAACTCAAAACTAGATCATGCCATAAACTTCATTCTACTAGATCAAGATACTACTAATAGGATCGAACTAAGAAACAGGTAAAGATAGGAGTTGTGATTGTGATACGATACCGGGGCACCTCCCCCAAGCTTGGCAGTTGCCAAGGGCAGTGCCCATACCCATGTGATTATGTCTCCTTTGTTGTTGGTGTAATATTCTTGGCGATGATTCCCCTCAGGATGCGGTTCTCCTCCTCAAGCTTATTGACTTGATGTTTGAGGTCCATTATTTCCTTACGAAGCTTTCCTGTGACAGCTAAAGCTCCTTGCACCCAAGGGTGTTGCATAGCTGCGGGAGAACAAGTGATACTCCTCTTCATATTTTCATAAGAAATCTAACATTAGAAGGGATAACCGAGTTTGGAATAGCTGAGCTCTGTGGTTCCCCCATCGTGAACCCAGCTCGGAGGCGAGAGGTGACTTCTTGATCCTCCATGGCATCTACTCTCATCAAGTCAGCCTCCGTCGCTTCCTCCGTTGCTGGCCCAAAGTGGTCAGCGTCGCTGTTTGCCCTTGGTTCTGGTGCCAGATTAGATACCCGGCTCTCCTCGATTGTGATAGGGGCTAAGGTGTCCCGATGTTTCGATGAGATGGTGGCTATCGTTTTCTGTGGGAGTCGACCTTGACGATCCGACTACGAACGTGCGAGACGTCGCGCCTTAGCAATCGCTAAACCAACTTCCGAGGGTTATTGACCACGCCGGAGCACGATCAACCTGACCACGAAGGTCTGTTTCCTGCGAGCAAACGAAGAACAAGCAAGAAACTGAGATTGCAATCGGGATATTGCGAATATAAGATGAAAGCTTTATTGATCAAGGTGGGGTTTTATGACGTCTTGGTCTGGTCGTTGGACACAAACGAAGTACGCGAAGTTGCAGCTATGGTGAACTTTTAATCTAAACAAAACCCCAACGAAAAAGCTACTAGATGGATCTACTTATATAGGAGCAAGGGGTGGCGGCCAAGGAGGTGGGAGGACGTCCCAAGGCAGCCTAAAACTAACCCTAGGTCGTACAAGGCTCATGGGCCCAAGTGGAGGTGATACAACACCTTTGGGCTTGTAGTTTGACTCAGATTCTGCTGCAACATCAAATTGTTTCGTCCGTAACTCAACGCTCCGGACGAATTTGAAGGTGAATCCAATTGGGTTGGAAAGAGCACGAAATCTAGTTTCCAACAAAAAAGAATCACCCAATTCGGAGTCCGTATGAAAAAGTTGTTGGCGTTTTGAGTCAGGTATGTCTGTGCAGTCCGAATCTGAATTCAGAACGTGAAAGACTTGGACTCTATCTTCTCTTGGCCCAAAAGTGACGTGAGAGGACTTTTTGAACACCACATAAACTTCTCCTTTTCCCTTATCTTCATATGTGTATTGTACAAATGTCCCATACACCTGCAATTAGACAAAACACAAAAGTGTGTAAAGTATTTTTGTTCTAGATAACATAAATAGATTATTGAATAGTTTGCATTAGAAATCACCTGACAAATATGCATGTATGCAATATTTTTGGTCGTATCCAAGGTAGTCATGTCCTCATCATCCTCCCCGTTTTGAAAACAAAGCCGTCCTCGGCGTTGCTTAATCTGAAATGTGGCTAACAAAAGAGACAAGGTGTACATGTTGTATATGTATATGCCATCCAGTTTAACTTCCCTTGATTTTTGCACGTATGACACATGTATACATGAGTAACTTTCATAGTTCATAAAAACTAAAGCCAAAAAATTATCACAAGAAGTAGAAGGCATGGAAATATTAAAACTCAGTTTGCACATATAAGTGAAGCTCTTATTCATTTCAAAAGATAATTCAACTATGCAAGCAATGAAAAGAAAATTGCAAAGGCTCAGACTGGCTTGGACCAAGGATGAATAGATCTAACTCTTTTTTGTGGCTTTCTTTTGGACAATAGGTAAGAAAATAAATCTAATCTAGGAAAACTGGAAATTCTCACCGAGCAACCTGAAAACTGATACCACTTGATAGGGGCTAAGGTGTCCCGATGTTTCGATGAGATGGTGGCTATCGTTTTTTGTGGGAGTCGACCTTGACGATCCGACTACGTATGTGCGAGACGTCGCGCCTTAGCAATCGCTAAACCAACTTCCGAGGGTTATTGACCACGCCGGAGCACGATCAACCTGACCACGAAGGTCTGTTTCCTGCGAGCAAACGAAGAACAAGCAAGAAACTGAGATTGCAAACGGGATATTGCGAATATAAGATGAAAGCTTTATTGATCAAGGTGGGGTTCTGTGACGTCTTGGTCTGGTCGTTGGACACAAACGACGTACGCGAAGTTGCAGCTATGGCGAACTTTTAATCTAAACAAAACCCCAACAAAAAAGCTACTAGATGGATCTACTTATATAGGAGCAAGGGGTGGCGGCCAAGGAGGTGGGAGGACGTCCCAAGGCAGCCTAAAACTAACCCTAGGTCGTACAAGGCTCATGGGCCCAAGTGGAGGTGATGCAACACCTTTGGGCTTGTAGTTTGACTCGGATTCTGCTGCAACGTCAAATTGTTTCGTCCGTAACTCAACGCTCCGGACGAATTTGAAGGTGAATCAAATTGGGTTGGAAAGAGCACGAAATCTAGTTTCCAACAAAAAAAGAATCACCCAATTCGGAGTCCGTATGAAAAAGTTGTTGGCGTTTTGAGTCAGGTATGTCTGTGCAGTCCGAATCTGAATCCAGAACGTGAAAAACTTGGACTCTATCTTCTCTTGGCCCAAAAGTGACGTGAGAGGACTTTTTGAACACCACATAAACTTCTCCTTTTCCCTTATCTTCATATGTGTATTGTACAAATGTCCCATATACCTGCAATTAGACAAAACGCAAAAGTGTGTGAAGTATTTTTGTTCTGGATAACATAAATAGATTATTGAATAGTTTGCATTAGAAATCACCTGACAAATATGCATGTATGCAATATTTTTGGTCGTATCCAAGGTAGTCATGTCCTCATCAGATTGACTCTTGAGAAGACATCTTGCTCTAATCTGTAGCAGCAACAGCTCAAAAACAAAAACAGAGAAAATTTGCGTGATACGGGAGTCAAAACTTTCGGGAGAATATATAATGAATTTTTACCGACCAAAATACGTAAAGTGCAAGAAAACGGAGTCCGGAAGGCACACGAGGTGCTCACGAGGTAGGGGGCACGCCCAAGGGGGTAGGGCGCGCCCACCACCCTCGTGAGGCCCTCGTGTCCTTCCCGGACTGCTACTTATTTTTCTATTTTTCTAAATATTCCAAAACGGAGAAATATTGCCTTAAAAATTTTTTTGGAGTCGGTTTACTTACCGTACCACATACCTATTCCTTTTCAAAGTCTGAAATGTTCCGGAAAGTGTCCCTTATGTATTCCTCCGGGGTTACGGTTTTAATAATATTGGTTTCAACATTTATGGGATTACCTGAGATATAATGTTTGATTCTTTGACCATTTACCACCTTCGGATTTGTGCCCTCGAAGTTGTTGATTTTTATGGCACCGGAACGATAGACCTCTTCGATAACATAGGGGCCTTCCCATTTAGAGAGAAGTTTTCCTGCAAAAAATCTTAAACGAGAGTTGTATAGCAATACATAATCACCTACATTAAACTCACGCCTTTGTATCCTTTTGTCATGCCATCTTTTAACTTTTTCTTTAAACAACTTGGCATTTTCATAAGCTTGGGTTCTCCATTCATCAAGTGAGATAATATCAAATAACCTCTTCTCACCGGCAAGTTTAAAATCATAGTTGAGCTCTTTAATAGCCCAATATGCCTTATGTTCTAGTTCGAGAGGTAAGTGACAGGCTTTTCCATAAACCATTTTATACGGAGATATACCCATAGGATTTTTGTATGCAGTTCTATAAGCCCATAATGCATCACCAAGTTTCTTAGACCAATTCTTTCTAGACCTATTAACAGTCTTTTGCAAAATTAATTTGAGCTCTCTATTGCTCAACTCTACTTGACCACTAGACTGAGGATGATAAGGAGATGCAATTCTATGATTAACATCATATTTAGCAAGCATTTTACGGAAGGCACCATGAATAAAGTGTGAACCACCATCAGTCATTAAATATCTAGGGACTCCAAACCTTGGGAAAATAACTTCCTTAAGAATTTTAATAGAGGTGTTATGATCAGCACTACTAGTTGGAATAGCTTCTACCCACTTAGTAACGTAATCAACATCAACTAGAATATGTGTGTATCCATTAGAGGTAGGAAAAGGTCCCATATAGTCAAAGCCCCAAACATCAAACGGTTCAATAACAAGTGAATAATTCATAGGCATTTCTTGACGTCTACTAATATTACCAATTCTTTGACATTCATCACAAGACAAGACAAACTTACGGACATCCTTGAAGAGAGTAGGCCAATAAAAACCAGATTGCAATACCTTATGTGCAGTTCTATCTCCAGCGTGGTGTCCTCCATAAGACTCGGAATGACACTTGCGTAGGATCTGTTCCTGTTCATGCTCAGGTACACAACGTCTAATAACACCATCTACTCCTTCTTTATAAAGATGTGGGTCATCTCAAAAGTAATGTCTCAAGTCATAGAAAAACTTTTTCTTTTGCTGATATGTGAAGCTAGGTGGTATAAACTTAGCAACAATATAATTAGCATAATCAGCATACCATGGAGTACTACGAGAAGTACTTATAACATTTAATTGTTCATCAGGAAAGTCATCATTACTAGGTATTGGGTCATCAAGAATATTTTCTAACCTAGATAAGTTGTCTGCAACGGGGTTCTCAGCTCCCTTTCTATCAACAATATTCAAATCAAATTCTTGTAGCAAGAGAACCCATCTAATAAGTCTAGGTTTAGCATCTTTCTTTTCCATAAGATATTTAATAGCAGCATGATCAGTGTGAATAGTTACTTTAGAATCAACAATATAAGATCTGAACTTATCACAAGCAAATACAACTGCTAAAAGCTCTTTTTAAGTAGTAGCATAATTTCTTTGAGCATTGTCTAGAGTCTTACTAGCATAATGAATAACATTTAATTTCTTATCAACTCTTTGACCTAGAACAGCACCTACAACATAATCACTAGCATCACACATAATTTCAAAGGGTAAATTCCAATCAGGTGGCTGAACAACAGGTGCAGAGACTAATGCTTTCTTAAGTATTTCAAATGCTTCTACACAATCATCATCAAAGAAAAATGGTATATCTTTTTGCAATAAATTAGTCAGAGGCCGAGAAATTTTTGAGAAGTCCTTAATGAACCTCCTGTAAAATCCGGCGTGACCAAGGAAACTTCTTATACCTTTGATGTCCTTGGGACATGGCATCTTTTCAATAGCATCAACCTTGGCTTTATCAACTTCAATACCTCTTTCAGAAACTTTATGCCCTTCATTAACCATAAAGTGGCACTTTTCCCAATTCAAGACAAGATTAGTTTCTTCACATCTCTGCAAAACTCGATCAAGATTGCTCAAACAATCATCAAAAGAGGAACCATAGACGAAAAAGTCATCCATGAAAACCTCACAAATCTTTTCACAAAAGTCAGAGAATATAGACATCATGCATCTTTGAAAGGTAGTGGGTGCATTACATAGACCAAAAGGCATACGTCTATAAGCAAAAGTACCAAAAGGGCATGTAAAAGTAGTCTTTGATTGATCTCTAGCCGACACAGGTATTTGAGAGAAACCAGAATAACCATCTAGAAAGCAATAGTGTGTATGTTTGCATAATCTTTCTAGCATTTGATCAATAAAAGGTAAGGGGTAATGATCTTTCTTAGTAGGTTTATTTAATTTGCAGAAATCAATTACCATCCTATAACCTGTGATAATTCTTTGTGGAATCAATTCATCTTTATCATTAGGAACAACAGTAATACCTCCCTTCTTAGGGACACAATGGACAGGACTTACCCACTCACTATCAGCAACGGGATAAATTATACCTGCCTCCAGAAGCTTGAGTATTTCTTTTCTTACCACTTCTTTCATTTTAGGATTCAGACGTCGTTGAGGATCACGAACTGGTTTGGCATCTGCTTCCAAATTTATTTTATGTTGACATAGAGTGGGACTAATGCCCTTAAGATCATTGCTCTGAAAGGTTAGCACTAATAATAACAGGATATATCTTCTTTTCATCAAGATAAGCATATTTAAGATTATCAGGCAACGGTTTAAGCTCAAACACGGGATCACCCTTACGTGGAGGAGGATCCCCTAGGATTTCAACAGGCAAATTGTGTTTTAGCATAGGTTCTTGTTTAAAGAATACTTTATCTATTTCCCTTTTTTCATTCATGAACATATCATTTTCATGGTCTAGCAAATAGTGTTCTAAAGGATCACTAGGAGGTACGGCAATAGAAGCAAGACCAATAATTTCATCCTTACTAGGTAATTCTTCCTCACGATGTTGTTTACTAAATTTAGAAAAATTAAACTCATGAACCATATCATCCAAGCCAATAGTAACAACATTCTTTTCGCAATCTATCCTAGCATTAACAGTGTTCAAGAAGGGTCTACCAAATATAATGGGACAAAAGCTATCTTGCGGAGAAGTAAGAACAAGAAAATCAGCAGGATATTTAGTTTTCCCACACAAGACTTCAACATCTCTAACAATTCCCATCGCTGAAATAGTATCTCTATTGGCAAGTTTAATTGTGACATCAATATCTTCTAATTCAGCAGGTGCAATTTCATGCTTGATTTCTTTATACAAGTCATAAGGTATAACACTAGCACTAGCACCCATACCACATAAGCCATGATAACAATGATCTCCTATTTTAACAGAAATAACAGGCACGCCTACCACAGGTCTATGTTTATCTTTAGCACAAGGTTTAGCAATTCTAGCAGTTTCACCTTCGAACTGAATAACATGCCCATCAATATTATCAGACAAGAGATCTTTAACAATAGCAATATTAGGTTCTACTTTAACTTGCTCAGGAGGTGTATAAGTTCTAATATTGCTTTTACGAACAACAGTTGAAGCTTTAGCATGATCCTTTATTCTAACAGGGAAAGGTGGTTTCTCAACATAAGAAGTAGGAACAATAGGATCATTATAAGTGACAGTCTTTTCTTCAACTTTAATAGGTGCAGCTACTTTTACTTCTATGGGAGGATGATATTTAAACCACTTCTCCTTGGGGAGATCAACATAAGTAGCAAAAGATGCACAGAAAGAAGCTACCATCTCAGAGTCAAGTCCATATTTAGTGTTAAACTTACAGAAAACATCGGTATCCATAAAAGATTTAATACAATCAAACTTAGGTGTCATACCTGACTCCTTACCTTCATCGAGGTCCCAATCTTCAGAGTTGCGTTTAATTCTATCCAATAAATTCCATCTGAATTCAATAGTCTTCATCATAAAAGAGCCAGCAGAAGAAGTATCAAGCATGGTGCGATTATTTTTAGAAAGCCGAGCATAAAAACTTTGCATAATTATTTCTCTCGAGAGCTCATGATTGGGGCATGAATATAACATTGATTTAAGCCTCCCCCAATCTTGAGTGATGCTTTCTCCTTCGCGAGGCCAGAAATTATATATATAATTGCGATCACGATGAACAAGACGCATAGGGTAATACTTTTGATGAAATTCCAGCTTTAATCTTTTATAGTCCCATGATTTCATATCATCACATAGCCTATACCATATCAATGTGTCTCCCTTCAAAGATAAAGGGAAGACCTTCTTCTTAGCAACATCATCGGGTATACCTGCAAGCTTAAATAATCCACAAACTTCATCCACATATATTAAGTGCTCATCAGGATGCTTTGTTCCATCTCCTGTAAAAGGGTTAGCTAGCAGTTTTTCCATTATACCCGAAGGAAATTCAAAAGGAGTTTCATTTTCAATAGGTTCAGTAGGTTGAGGAGCAACTCTTGCTCTACTGGACGGGGTGAAGATACCCCGAACAAGCCCCTCAGAGAATTACTTTCCATAGTAATAAGTGACAGTAAATTTCAGCACACTATATAAATTTTTCCTTACCAAATTCCACCTACCAAAGGCGCTACACTCCCCGGCAACGGCGCCAGAAAAGAGTCTTGATGACCCACAGGTATAGGGGATCTATCATAGTCCTTTCGATAAGTAAGAGTGTCAAACCCAACGAGGAGCAGAAGGAAATGATAAGCGGTTTTCAGCAAGGTATTCTCTGCAAGTACTGAAATAAGTGGTAACAGATAGTTTTGTGATAAGATAGATTGTAACGAGCAACAAGTAACAATAGTAAATAAAGTGCAGCAAAGTGGCCCAATCCTTTTGTAGCAAAGGACAAGCCGAAACAAACTCTTATAATAGGAAAAACGCTCCCGAGGACACATGGGAATATCGTCAAGCTAGTTTTCATCACGTTCATATGATTCGCGTTCGATACTTTGATAATTTGATATGTGGGTGGACCGGTGCTTGGGTGTTGTTCTTACTTGAACAAGCATCCCACTTATGATTAACCTCTATTGCAAGCATTCGCAACTACAACAAAAGTATTAAGGTAAACCTAACCATAGCATGAAACATATGGATCCAAATCAGCCCCTTACGATGCAACGCATAAACTAGGGTTTAAGCTTCTGTCACTCTAGCAACCCATCATCTACTTATTACTTCCCAATGCCTTCCTCTAGGCCCAAATAATGGTGAAGTGTTATGTAGTCGACGTTCACATAACACCACTAGAAGCTAGACAACATACATCTTATGAAAATATCAAACGAATACCAAATTCACATGACTACTCATAGCAAGACTTCTCCCTTGTCCTCGGGAACAAACGTAATTACTCACAAAGCATATTCATGTTCATAATCAGAGGGGTAATAATATGCATATAGGATCTGAACATATGATCTTCCACCAAATAAACCAATTAGCATCAACTACAAGGAGTAATCAACACTACTAGCAACCTACTAGCACCAATCCCGGACTTTGAGACAAGAATTGGATACAAGAGATGAACTAGGGTTTGGAGATGAGATGGTGCTGGTGAAGACGTTGATGGAGATTGCCCTCTCCCGATGAGAGGAGCGTTGGTGATGACAATCGTGATGATTTCCCCCTCCGGGAGGGAAGTATCCCCGGCAGAACAGCTCTGCCGGAGCTCTAGATTGGATCCACCAAGGTTCCGCAGTCTCGTCCTGAAAAGTTCCTTCCTATTTTTTTCTCATCGAAAGACCTCATATAGGAGAAGATGGACGTCGGAGAGCCACCAGGGGGGCCCACGAGGTAGGGGAGCGCCCTGGGGGGGGGCGCCCCCCACCCTCGTGAGAAGGGTGTGGGCCCCCTAGCCTTCATCTTTGGCAAGGATTTTTCTTTATTTCTTTTAAGATGTCCCGTGAAGTTTCAGGACTTTTGGAGTTGCGCGGAATAGGTCTCTAATATTTGCTCCTTTTCCAGCCCAGAATTCCAGCTGCCGGCATTCTCCTTCCTTCTGTAAACCTTGTAAAATAAGAGAGAATAGCCATAAGTATTGTGGCATAAAGTGAAATAACAGTCTATAATGCAATAAATATTGATATAAAAGCATGATGCAAAATGGACGTATCAAAGGCCAAGAAGAAGGCCAAGGGGACCAAAGGAGGCCTCCATCCCAAGGGTACTTCGGACGCGGCGTCCGAAGACGCCGAAACTCACTCCGCCGCCGAATATGACAGAGAGGAGGAACAGGAGGAAGAAAGCAACTTCCCCGTCCCCGAGGGGGAAAAGAAGAGGGCAGCCTCCACAGATCTGGAAGTAGAGGCGTCCAAGAAGGGAAAGGCTTCCTTCGCGGATAGCTTCACGTGGGACGTCGATAGCAGCCCAGAGTGGCGCCCTCGAAACAAGCCCCTGGCCGAATCGTGAGTATCCAAAGACCCTGATGCATTCATATATCCTCCTCTTTCACTTCATAATTCTAACATGTTGAATCATGCATTTGTAGTCCGGATCGTTCCGCCCTCGAGCGATCCTCGTCTTCGGGGAACTCGCTGGATCCGAAGGTGATGGACAGCGGGTCCCTTCCAACGGCCTCCTCTCCCAAGGCCATGGACGACGCCAGGTGTTGTCCCGAAGGACCCCCGGCCAGGGAGAGACGCAGGAGGCCGTCAGGATGGTGCCAGAGGGCGAGACCTCGGCCGCCGGACACATGGGGGAGCAGATCCCCATGGAGACTGGCGATGGGGGCCATGTCCAATTCGGCCCCCAACCGAATATGGTCCCGGAGACCTATACGGTGATGAGGACATCAATACCATTGTTTCACCCACAGCCCCTACTGTTACATATACTGGACCAATTACTAGAGCTCGCGCACGCCAATTAAATTACCAGGTACTTTCGTTTCTTGGTAATGATTCTAATGTTCATGAGATTATGATGCTGCCTAAATTGGATACATTTGTTTTGCTTACAAATGAAGGGCCTAGCTTGGAGAAGGATGAACATTGGAGCAAGAACACGCATGGAGTTGATGGCATGCGCAAGGGGATCAAGAACGGAGTTACAAGTGATGATTTCAAGACTTTGAAGCCGCCATAAGGAGTGCATGAAGCCTTGGACGAAATATACAAGATGCCACTTCATAATATTCGTCCATAGGCTATTCTAGGTGCCGCGTCACCTTATTAATGGGCCAGGCCCATGTAATTTCGAAATACTTAAGTATAGGCTATTTTTAGAGTCCGTATGTGTGGGGAAACAAGAGTTAGTGTTGGTTTCGGACCCCACCCTCAAGGGCCACGAAATTCCCCCCTCTTCCTCCATATATATAGCCCTTAGGGCGTCGTTTAGACTTTGGGGTTTTGTTTAGATTAAAAGTTCGCCATAGCTGCAACTTCGCGTACTTCGTTTGTGTCCAACGACCAGACCAAGACGTCACAGAACCCCACCTTGATCAATAAAGCTTTCATCTTATATTCGCAATATCCCGATTGCAATCTCAGTTTCTTGCTTGTTCTTCGTTTGCTCGCAGGAAACAGACCCTCGTGGTTAGGTTGATCATGCTCCGGCGTGGTCAATAACCCTCGGAAGTTGGTTTAGCGATTGCTAAGGCGCGACGTCTCGCACGTTCGTAGTCGGATCGTCAAGGTCGACTCCTACAGAAAACGATAGCCACCATCTCATCGAAACATCGGGACACCTTAGCCTCTATCATACGGCTCCGGAATCCGGCAAACAGACTCCTTCATCGGAAGGAGGTGTGCCCATTCCGCCGATGATCTCTGTCCAACCAGAGGCGCCGGATACTCTACTGGAGGCGCTGCGAAGCGCTTCTATCGTTGAGGAACACCGTACCCTCATGGGTGCGGTGATTGAGAAGATTCAGTCCGCGAAGAGCGGATTGACCGAAGCCTGCATGACGAGGACATCAATACCATTGTTACACCCACAGCCCCTACTGTTACATATACTGGACCTATTACTAGAGCTCGCGCACGCCAATTAAATTACCAGGTACTTTCGTTTCTTGGTAATGATTCTAATGTTCATGAGATTATGATGCTGCCTAAATTGGATACATTTGTTTTGCTTACAAATGAAGGGCCTAGCTTGGAGAAGGATGAACATTGGAGCAAGAACACGCATGGAGTTGATGGCATGCGCAAGGGGATCAAGAACGGAGTTACAAGTGATGATTTCAGGACTTTGAAGCCGCCATAAGGAGTGCATGAAGCCTTGGACGAAATATACAAGATGCCACTTCATAATATTCGTCCATAGGCTATTCTAGGTGCTGCGTCACCTTATTAATGGGCCAGGCCCATGTAATTTCGAAATACTTAAGTATAGGCTATTTTTAGAGTCCGTATGTGTGGGGAAACAAGAGTTAGGGTTGGTTTCGGACCCCACCCTCAAGGGCCACGAGATCCCCCCCCCCTCTTCCTCCATATATACAGCCCTTAGGGCGTCGTTTAGACTTTGGGTTTTGTTTAGATTAAAAGTTCGCCATAGCTGCAACTTCGCGTACTTCGTTTGTGTCCAACGACCAGACCAAGACGTCACAGAACCCCACCTTGATCAATAAAGCTTTCATCTTATATTCGCAATATCCAGATTGCAATCTCAGTTTCTTGTTCTTCGTTTGCTCGCAGGAAACAGGCCCTCGTGGTCAGGTTGATCGTGCTCCGGCGTGGTCAATAACCCTCGGAAGTTGGTTTAGTGATTGCTATGACGCGACGTCTCGCACGTTCGTAGTCGGATCGTCAAGGTCGACTCCCACAGTAAACGATAGCCACCATCTCATCGAAAGATCGGGACACCTTAGCCTCTATCAAGTGGTATCAGATTTCTAGGTTGCTCGGTGAGATTTTACAGTTTTTCGTAGATTAGATCGAGTTTGTTCTTCATACCTACAGTCCACGAAAAAGCCACAAAAAAATTAGGGTTAGTTCATCATATCCGAACCAATCTGAGCCTTTGCATAATCTTTTTAGGGTTTTTGCTTTGTTGAATTTGCGGTTGCATCGTCGTGTCAAGTTGCTGGTCTTAGAGTCTAGTCTTTTAGAGTTTCGAGTTCTGGTCATAAGTTGTCACGCCGCCGCTGCACCATCATCATCGCCCATCTACCACTTTTGCTTATCCGCCACCGCTCTGAATCCATATCCATATACCACCACCAATCCGTATCCATATACCACCACCAATCTGTATCCATATACCACCACCGCTACCATATACCACAACCGCTGCCATATACCACAACCATATATCCACCACCAATCCGAGTTCTTCTCATATTAGGTTTGTTCTTGAGATCAATCTAAATTCCGATTCGTGTTTCCTTGCCTGTGTAGGTCTCGGAAAAAAAAATAAGAGTCTGGAGACCCCCGGGCAGTTTTTAGGCCAAAATTTTCACGGGCAAAATTTTTAACCTATCCTATTTTTAGGCTTTTCTGAGTATTTTGAGCCACGTGCCATCATAGTGATTTTTTGTCGCACTTTTTCGTCGTCGCTGCCCTGATTTCCGAAAAAAAAAAGTGAAAAAAAAATTTCGTGCCCATCCTATCAGTTTGACGAGGGAAGAGTTTTGAGACACTCGCCATTATAGTGATTTTTCGCAAAAAAAAAGAGGAGCGCAAAAAAAAGGAGCGCAAAAAAAAGGAGCGCAAAAAAAAGAGCGAAAAAAAAGAGTTCCAGAGTGTGCTTTTCCCTTATTTACGTGCAGCGCCGTGATTTTGTTAGTGTTCTAGGCTCGCGTCTCTAGCACGGTCTAGCCTAGGACCAACACAGTACTGTCGTTGAGCGTTTATTCAACTTTGCATCTCTGAATTGATTATTGCTGACCCTTTTTGCTACCATACTATAAGCCTTCCCAGCTCCACATACATCTACGTCGTGCGTTTGACTCTCCCTGGCAATCGCTCTATCCAAGCTTTTGAGAGTTTTGACTACAACGGTTGCCGATCACCGCCTGCTGCTGGGTAAGAACTGGTAAGAATTTGAGATTTGCTTGACGGATTTGTGACACCCGCCACCACCACCACCACTTGTTAGTAGTCTGTAGGATCATATTCTTGTGTGTTTCTATTGCTGCTAACCATGCCAGGATCACAATCCGACGAGACTGACTGGGAGAACTTGACGAACAAGGAGCTTCATGATACGTTTCAGCAAATGATGACTGTACAGGTGGAAGATGTGATAAACAGATTTGAAGAGGCTAAGGTGCAAATGATGAGTATCAAGTGGTATCCGATTTCCAGGTTGCTCGGTGAGATTGTACAGTTTTTCGTAGATTAGATCGAGTCTGTTCTTCATACCTACAGTCCACGAAAAAGCCACAAAAAAAATTAGCGTTAGTTCATCATATCCGAACCAATCTGAGCCTTTGCATAATCTTTTTAGGGTTTTTGCTTTGTTGAATTTGCGGTTGCATCGTCGTGTCAAGTTGCTGGTCTTAGAGTCTAGTCTTTTAGAGTTTCGAGTTCTGGTCATAAGTTGTCACGCCGCCGCCGCACCATCATCATCGCCCATCTACCACTTTTGCTTATCCGCCACCGCTCTGAATCCATATCCATATACCACCACCAATCCGTATTCATATACCACCACCAATCTGTATCCATATACCACCACCGCTACCATATACCACCACCGCTGCCATATACCACAACCATATATCCACCACCAATCCGAGTTCTTCTCATATTAGGTTTGTTCTTGAGATCAATCTAAATTCCGATTCGTGTTTCCTTGCCTGTGTAGGTCTCGGAAAAAAAAGAGTCCGGAGACCCCCGGGCAGTTTTTAGGCCAAAATTTTCACGGGCAAAATTTTTTTTCCCTATCCTATTTTTAGGCTTTTTTGAGTATTTTGAGCCACGTGCCATCATAGTGATTTTTTGTCGCACTTTTTCGTCGTCGCTGCCCTGATTTCCGAAAAAAAAAGTGAAAAAAAAAATTTCGTGCCCATCCTATCAGTTTGACGAGGGAAGAGTTTTGAGACACTCTGATAGAGGCGAGGGTGTCCCGATGTTTCGATGAGATGGAGGCTATCGTTTTCTGTGGGAGTCGACCTTGACGATCCGACTACGAACGTGCGAGACGTCGCGCCTTAGCAATCGCTAAACCAACTTCCGAGGGGTTATTGACCACGCCGGAGCACGATCAACCTGACCACGAGGGCCTGTTTCCTGCGAGCAAACGAAGAACAAGCAAGAAACTGAGATTGCAATCTGGATATTGCGAATATAAGATGAAAGCTTTATTGATCAAGGTGGGGTTCTGTGACGTCTTGGTCTGGTCGTTGGACACAAACGAAGTACGCGAAGTTGCAGCTATGGCGAACTTTTAATCTAAACAAAACCCAAAGTCTAAACGACGCCCTAAGGGCTGTATATATGGAGGAAGAGAGGGGAATTTCGTGGCCCTTGAGGGTGGGGTCCGAAACCAACCCTAACTCTTGTTTCCCCACACATACGGACTCTAAAAATAGCCTATACTTAAGTATTTCGAAATTACATGGGCCTGGCCCATTAATAAGGTGACGCAGCACCTAAAATAGCCTATGGACGAATATTATGAAGTGGCATCTTGTATATTTCGTCCATGGCTTCATGCACTCCTTATGGCGGCTTCAAAGTCCTGAAATCATCACTTGTAACTCCGTTCTTGATCCCCTTGCGCATGCCATCAACTCCATGCGTGTTCTTGCTCCAATGTTCATCCTTCTCCAAGCTAGGCCCTTCATTTGTAAGCAAAACAAATGTATCCAATTTAGGCAGCATCATAATCTCATGAACATTAGAATCATTACCAAGAAACGAAAGTACCTGGTAATTTAATTGGCGTGCGCGAGCTCTAGTAATTGGTCCAGTATATGTAACAGTAGGGGCTGTGGGTGTAACAATGGTATTGATGTCCTCATCCTCCTCCCCTTCTTGAAATGAAGTCGTCCTCGACGAAAGCTCTTCTTCCTCACCCAAATAAGGCTTCAAATCTGCAATGTTAAAAGTGGAACTAACCCCAAAATCTGCAGGTAGCTCAAGTTTATATGCATTATCATTTATTTTCTCTAAAACCTTAAAAGGACCATCTGCACGTGGCATTAGCTTTGATTTGCGCAGATTAGGAAATCTATCTTTACGCAAATGTAACCAAACAAGATCTCCAGGTGCAAACACAACATGTTTTCTACCCTTATCTCCAGCAAGTTTATATTTAGCATTTATACGCTCAATGTTTTCCTTAGTTAACTCATGCATTTTTAAAATCAATTCAGAACATTCTTTAGCGTCAAAATTAACCTTCTCCGAAGATGGAAGAGGCAACAAATCAATAGGTGCACGAGGTAGGAAACCATACACAATTTCAAAAGGGCACATCTTAGTAGTAGAATGCAATGAACGATTATAAGCAAATTCAATATGAGGCAAGCATTCTTCCCACATTTTCTTGTTATTCTTCAAAACAGCCCTAAGCATAGTAGACAATGTTCTATTGACTACTTCAGTTTGTCCATCAGTTTGGGGGTGACAAGTAGTACTAAAAAGCAGCTTAGTCCCCAACTTAGCCCATAAACATCTCCAAAAGTGGCTAAGAAATTTAGTATCACGATCTGAAACAATAGTATTTGGCACACCATGTAAGCGAATAATTTCACGAAAGAACAAATCAGCAACATTAACAGCATCATCGCTTTTATGACATGGTATAAAGTGTGCCATTTTCGAGAACCTATCCACGACAACAAATATGCTATCCCTCCCCTTCTTTGTTCGAGGTAAACCTAAAACAAAGTCCATAGATATATCCTCCCAAGGAACACTAGGTACAGGCAAAGGCATATATAAACCATGAGGATTGAGTCGTGACTTAGCTCTTTGACATGTAGTGCAGCGAGCAACAAAACGCTCAACATCCCGTCTCATCTTTGGCCAAAAGAAATGTGTAGCAAGTATATCCTCCGTCTTCTTGACGCCAAAGTGTCCCATTAATCCTCCTCCATGCGCCTCCTGCAACAACAAAAGACGAACGGAGCTAGCTGGAATGCATAGCTTGTTAGCACGAAACACAAATCCATTGTTAAGAACGAACTTGTTCCAAGTTCTCCCTTCCTTACAATTCTGCAATACATCTTTAAATTCAGCATCATGAACATATTGATCTTTGATGGTCTCCAAACCAAATATTTTAAAGTCAAGTTGTGAAAGCATAGTATAACGACGAGACAAGGCATCAGCAATAACATTTTCTTTACCCTTCTTGTGTTTAATGACATAAGGGAAAGTCTCAATGAATTCAACCCATTTAGCATGTCTACGGTTCAGTTTTTCTTGACTTTTAATGTGTTTCAAAGATTCATGATCAGAATGTATAACAAATTCCTTGGGCCATAAATAATGTTGCCATGTTTCTAAGGTCCGAACAAGAGCATATAATTCTTTATCATAAGTAGAATAGTTCAGACTAGGCCCACTCAATTTTTCAGAAAAGTATGCAACAGGTTTTCCATCTTGTAATAACACACCTCCTAATCCAATTCCACTAGCATCACATTCAAGCTCAAAAGTCTTATTGAAATTAGGAAGTTGGAGTAAAGGAGCATGTGTCAACTTATCTTTCAATACCGTGAAGGCTTCTTCCTGTGCGGTACCCCAAACAAAAGGTACATCCTTCTTTGTAAGCTCGTTGAGAGGTGCAGCAATGGTGCTAAAATCTCTCACAAAACGCCTATAGAAACCAGCGAGGCCAAGGAAACTCCTCACTTGTGTGACCGTTTTGGGCTGCGGCCAACTCTCAATAGCTTCAATCTTGGCTTTATCAACTTCAATTCCCTGTGGAGTAACAACATAGCCAAGAAAAAATACTCGGTCGGTGGAAAAGGTGCACTTTCCAAGGTTACCAAACAAACGTGCGTCACGTAGAGCAATAAAAACAGCACGTAAATGTTCCAAATGTTCCTCCAAAGATTTGCTATAAATCAATATGTCATCAAAGTAAACTACCACAAATCGTCCAATGAAAGCACGTAAAACTTCGTTCATTAACCTCATGAAAGTACTAGGTGCATTAGTTAACCCAAAAGGCATGACTAACCACTCATATAATCCAAACTTAGTTTTAAATGCTGTTTTCCATTCATCTCCCAATTTCATACGAATTTGATGGTAACCACTACGCAAATAAACTTTGGAGAATATTGTAGAGCCACTCAATTCATCAAGCATATCATCTAGCCTAGGAATAGGATGACGATAACGAATAGTAATATTATTAATGCCTCTACAATCAACGCACATACGCGACGTACCATCCTTTTTCGGCACTAAAATGATAGGAACAGCACAAGGACTAAGGGATTCGCGTATATAACCTTTGTCGAGCAGTTCTTGTACTTGACGCATAATCTCCTTCGTCTCCTCTGGATTGGTACGGTATGGTGCCCGGTTGGGTAATGATGCACCGGGAGTTAAGTTAATTTGATGCTCAATCCCGCGAATAGGTGGTAATCCCGGTGGCACGTCTTGTGGAAAGACGTCGGCGAACTCCTGCAAAATGTTAGTGACAGCAGGAGGCAAAGAGGAAGGCACGTCCTCGAATGAAAATAATGCCTCTTTGCACACAAAAGCATAGCAACCAGATTTGCTAAAATCTAGATCATCAATATCAGATTTGGTGGCAAGTAAACATGCACTTTTCAATTTAATTTCAGAAGCAACACTAGATTGTTTATTATTATTAGGCTGCATTTGTTGCTCAAATTCTTTTGCCACAATCTGATTTTCACTCTTAGTTTTCTCCTGTTTTGCTTTATTAGCTCTATTAATATCATCTTTCAAAATGGAATCAGGAGTCATAGGAAGCAAAGTAATATTTTTATCCTTATGAACAAGAGTATACTGATTGTTTCTACCATGGTGAATAGAATTTTTATCAAATTGCCATGGTCTACCAAGTAATAAGAACATGCTTGCATCGGTACCACATCACAATCAACATAATCAGCATATGTAGAGATACTAAAATGCACACGAACAGTACGTGTTACCTTAACCTTGCCGCTGTTGTTGAACCATTGGATGTAGTAAGGATGTGGATGTGGTCTTGTGGTGAGAGATAGCTTCTCCACCATCTCGATGCTAGCCAAGTTGTTGCAACTCCCTCCATCTATGATCACGCGAATAGAACGTTCCTTCACAACTCCCTTTGTATGGAACAAATTATGCCTCTGATTTTGCTCAGCTTGTGTAACCTGCACACTCAAAACACGTTGAGCAACTAAACATTCATACCTGTCAGCATCTTCAGGAGCCATGTATTGCGTCTCATGATCAGAATCGTCTCCACCGTGTTCGTCATGTGTAATAAGAGCCAAAGTCTCCTCATCATAGTCACTAGCGGACTCATACCCACCATCCTCAGTAACAATCATCACACGCTTAGATGGGCATTCTCTCGCATAATGACCTCCACCCTTGCAACGTCGACAAATAATATCATGTGTTTGCCCTGTTGATGCCATGGATGAAGAAGAGCTCTTTGCAGGCCCAGAAGGTGTGCTCTTGGCAGATAGTGGTGATTGTGCCTGCTTTATTGTATCACGGTTGGAGGTCGCAGCCGACGGAGGCGCCGGTGAAGCAGAACGTGTGGAAGTAGATGATGCACGTGGTGTCCATGAAGAAGGTCGACCTGCAGAAAAGTTAGTCCGCGCCAATGCCTGTCGATCCTGCACTTCACGTTCAGCTTTACAAGCAAGATGGAATAAACGAGTGATATTAGTATACTCCTTATACTCTAGAATCGTCTGAATCTCTCTATTTAATCCACCCATAAAACGTGCAAGCATAGCTTCATTCTCCTCGACAATACCACATCTAATCATGCCAGTTTGTAATCCTGATAATATTCTTCTACAGAATTTTTTCCCTGTCTTAAGCGCTGCAATTTTTGAAGTAATTCACGTTGATAATATGGTGGAACCCAACGAGTACGCATAGCAGTTTTCAAAGCAGCCCAAGTAGCAGG
Source organism: Triticum urartu (assembly GCF_056163025.1). Taxonomy (NCBI): domain Eukaryota; kingdom Viridiplantae; phylum Streptophyta; class Magnoliopsida; order Poales; family Poaceae; genus Triticum; species Triticum urartu. The sequence goes on from NC_141876.1 coordinate 275,217,585, forward strand.
AATGGGATATAATCTACAATGCTCAGACCACCAAACACATGCAAAACTAGTGAATGCACAAACAGCAGCAGGAACACGTCTCTCCTCGGGATATTGTAAACATGTAAATCGTTGTTCAGTTTCTAACTCCCAAGTAAGATATATATCAGGAACATATCTACCCTCAAATGGTGGAATATTCAATTTTAGTTTAGGGAGATGGTCATGATCTCGTACCTGAGGGTGAGCCCTACCATTGCCATTATTTGCATGTGGACGACCTGATGGTTGCTGTGCTGGTGGTGGCACGTAGTTCTGATTTTGATCAACCTCATCCTCGTAATCGCCAGCAAAATCATCCTCCTCCGCATCAGCAGCAGGAGCCACAGAAGTAGCAACAGCAGCACCAACAGTTTGGCCAGGTGCAAGAGGGAGACGGCTCGCTCGGCGGAGGGCTGTTTCACGATGTGTAGGTAGTCATCGTTGTTGTTGTTGTAGAGGTGCGTTAGGTGCAGCCGGTGGTGGTGGTGGAAGACGCGCGAGCAATTCATTAAACCTGTCATCGAGCTTTGTTTCGAACGTCTTCTCCATGTCATCTATCTTCTCCATGGCCTCTTCAAATCTGTTTAGCACATCCTGCACCTGTCCATTCATCATTTGCTGAAATTTATCATGCAACTCCTGATTCGTCATGTTCTCCCAGTCAGTCTCGTCGGCTTGTGATCCTGCCATGGTCAGCAACAATAGAAAACACACAAGAATATGATCCTACAGAATACTAACAAGAGGTGGTGGTGGCGGGTGTCACAAATCCGTCAAGCAAATCTCAAATTCTTACCAGTTCTTACCCAGCAGCAGGCGGTGATCGGCAACCGTTGTAGTCAAAACTCTCAAAAGCTTGGATAGAGCGATTGCCAGGGAGAGTCAAACACACGACGTAGAGGTATGTGGAGCTGGGAAGGCTTATAGTATGGTAGCAAAAAGGGTCAGCAATAATCAATTCAGAGATGCAAAGTTGAATAAACGCTCAACGACGGTACTGTGCTGGTCCTAGGCTAGACCGTGCTAGAGACACGAGCCTAGAACACTAACAAAATCACGGCGTTGCACGTAAATAAGGGAAAAGCACACTCTGGAACTTTTTTTTTCGCTTTTTTTTTGCGCTCCTCTTTTTTTTTGCGCTCCTCTTTTTTTTTGCAAAAAATTACTATAATGGCGAGTGTCTCAAAACTCTTCCCTTGTCAAACTGATAGGATGGGCACAAAATTTTTTTTTCACTTTTTTTTTCGGAAATCAGGGCAGCGACGACAAAAAAGTGCGACAAAAAATCACTATGATGGCACGTGGCTCAAAAGACTCAGAAAAGCCTAAAAATAGGATAGGGAAAAAATATTTTTGCCCGTGAAAATTTTGGCCTAAAAACTGCCCGGGGGTCTCCAGACTCTTTTTTTTTCCGAGACCTACGCAGGCAAGGAAACACGAATCGGAATTGAGATTGATCTCAAGAACAAACCTAATATGAGAAGAACTCGGATTGGTGGTGGATATATGGTTGTGGTATATGGCAGCGGTGGTGGTATATGGTAGCGGTGGTGGTATATGGATAGAGATTGATGGTGGTATATGGATACGGATTGGTGGTGGTATATGGATATGGATTCAGAGCGGTGGCGGATAAGCAAAAGTGGTAGGTGGGCGATGATGATGGTGCGGCGGCGGCATGACAACTTATGACCAGAACTCGAAACTCTAAAAGACTAGACTCTAAGACCAGCAACTTGACACGACGATGCAACCGCAAATTCAACAAAGCAAAAACCCTAAAAAGATTATGCAAAGGCTCAGATTGGTTCGGATATGATGAACTAACCCTAATTTTTTTTGTGTGGCTTTTTCATGGACTGTAGGTATGAAGAACAGACTCGATCTAATCTACGAAAAACTGTAAAATCTCACCGAGCAACCTGGAAATCTGATACCACTTGATAGAGGCGAGGGTGTCCCGATGTTTCGATGAGATGGAGGCTATCGTTTTTTGTGGGAGTCGACATTGACGATCCGACTACGAACGTGCGAGACGTCGCGCCTTAGCAATCGCTAAACCAACTTCCGAGGGGTTATTGACCACGCCGGAGCACGATCAACCTGACCACGAGGGCCTGTTTCCTGCGAGCAAACGAAGAACAAGCAAGAAACTGAGATTGCAATCTGGATATTGCGAATATAAGATGAAAGCTTTATTGATCAAGGTGGGGTTCTGTGACGTCTTGGTCTGGTCGTTGGACACAAACGAAGTACGCGAAGTTGCAGCTATGGCAAACTTTTAATCTAAACAAAACCCAAAGTCTAAACGATGCCCTAAGGGCTGTATATATGGAGGAAGAGAGGGGAATTTCGTGGCCCTTGAGGGTGGGGTCCGAAACCAACCCTAACTCTTGTTTCCCCACACATACGGACTCTAAAAATAGCCTATACTTAAGTATTTCGAAATTACATGGGCCTGGCCCATTAATAAGGTGACGCAGCACCTAGAATAGCCTATGGACGAATATTATGAAGTGGCATCTTGTATATTTCGTCCAAGGCTTCATGCACTCCTTATGGCAGCTTCAAAGTCCTGAAATCATCACTTGTAACTCCGTTCTTGATCCCCTTGCGCATGCCATCAACTCCATGCGTGTTCTTGCTCCAATGTTCATCCTTCTCCAAGCTAGGCCCTTCATTTGTAAGCAAAACAAATGTATCCAATTTAGGCAGCATCATAATCTCATGAACATTAGAATCATTACCAAGAAACGAAAGTACCTGGTAATTTAATTGGCGTGCGCGAGCTCTAGTAATTGGTCCAGTATATGTAACAGTAGGGGCTGTGGGTGTAACAATGGTATTGATGTCCTCGTCACACTCGCCATTATAGTGATTTTTCGCAAAAAAAAAGAGGAGCGCAAAAAAAAGGAGCGCAAAAAAAAAGAGCGAAAAAAAGAGTTCCAGAGTGTGCTTTTCCCTTATTTACGTGCAGCGCCGTGATTTTGTTAGTGTTCTATGCTTGCGTCTCTAGCACGGTCTAGCCTAGGACCAGCACAGTACCGTCGTTGAGCGTTTATTCAACTTTGCATCTCTGAATTGATTATTGCTGACCCTTTTTGCTACCATACTATAAGCCTTCCCAGCTCCACATACATCTACGTCGTGCGTTTGACTCTCCCTGGCAATCGCTCTATCCAAGCTTTTGAGAGTTTTGACTACAACGGTTGCCGATCACTGCCTGCTGCTGGGTAAGAACTGGTAAGAATTTGAGATTTGCTCGACGGATTTGTGACACCCGCCACCACCACCACCACTTGTTAGTAGTCTGTAGGATCATATTCTTGTGTGTTTCTATTGCTGCTAACCATGCCAGGATCACAATCTGACGAGACTGACTGGGAGAACTTGACGAACAAGGAGCTTCATGATACGTTTCAGCAAATGATGAGTGTACAGGTGCAAGATGTGATAAACAGATTTGAAGAGGCCATGGAGAAGATAGATGGCATGGAGAAGACGTTTGAAACAAAGCTCGATAACAAGTTTGCTGAATTGCTTTCGCGTTTTCCACCACCACCACCGGCTGCTCCTGCCGCACCTCTGCAACAACAGCAACAACACCGATTACCTCCACGTCGGGAAACAGCCCTCCGTCGAGCAAGCCGTGTCCCTCTTCAGTCGGGCCAAACTGCTGGTGCTGCTGTTGATACTTCTGTGGCTCCTACTGCTGATGTGGAGGAGGATGCTTATGTGGGAGATTATGAGGATGAGGTTGATCAAAATCAGAACTACGTGCCACCACCAGCACAGCAACCACCAGGTCGTCCACATGCAAATAATGGCAATGGTAGGGCTCACCCTCAGGTACGAGATCATGACCATCTCCCCAAACTAAAATTGAATATTCCACCATTTGAGGGTAGATATGTTCCTGATATATATCTTACTTGGGAGTTAGAAACTGAACAACGATTTACATGTTTACAATATCCCGAGGAGAGACGTGTTCCTGCTGCTGTTTGTGCATTCACTAGTTTTGCATGTGTTTGGTGGTCTGAGCATTGTAGATTATATCCTATTCCGGCTACTTGGGCTACTTTGAAAACTGCTATGCGTACTCGTTGGGTTCCACCATATTATCAACGTGAATTACTTCAAAAATTGCAGCGCTTAAGACAGGGAAAAAATTCTGTAGAAGAATATTATCAGGAATTACAAACTGACATGATTAGATGTGGTATTGTTGAGGAGAATGAAGCTATGCTGATGAGGACATCAATACCATTGTTACACCCACAGCCCCTACTGTTACATATACTGGACCAATTACTAGAGCTCGCGCACGCCAATTAAATTACCAGGTACTTTCGTTTCTTGGTAATGATTCTAATGTTCATGAGATTATGATGCTGCCTAAATTGGATACATTTGTTTTGCTTACAAATGAAGGGCCTAGCTTGGAGAAGGATGAACATTGGAGCAAGAACACGCCTGGAGTTGATGGCATACGCAAGGGGATCAAGAACGGAGTTACAAGTGATGATTTCAGGACTTTGAAGCCGCCATAAGGAGTGCATGAAGCCTTGGACGAAATATACAAGATGCCACTTCATAATATTCGTCCATAGGCTATTCTAGGTGCTGCGTCACCTTATTAATGGGCCAGGCCCATGTAATTTCGAAATACTTAAGTATAGGCTATTTTTAGAGTCCGTATGTGTGGGGAAACAAGAGTTAGGGTTGGTTTCGGACCCCACCCTCAAGGGCCACGAGATTCCCCCCTCTTCCTCCATATATACAGCCCTTAGGGCGTCGTTTAGACTTTGGGTTTTGTTTAGATTAAAAGTTCGCCATAGCTGCAACTTCGCGTACTTCGTTTGTGTCCAACGACCAGACCAAGACGTCACAGAACCCCACCTTGATCAATAAAGCTTTCATCTTATATTCGCAATATCCCGATTGCAATCTCACTTTCTTGCTTGTTCTTCGTTTGCTCGCAGGAAACAGACCCTCGTGGTCAGGTTGATCATGCTCCGGTGTGGTCAATAACCCTCGGAATTTGGTTTAGCGATTGCTAAGGCGCGACGTCTCGCACGTTCGTAGTCGGATCGTCAAGGTCGACTCCCACAGAAAACGATAGCCACCATCTCATCGAAACATCGGGACACCTTAGCCTCTATCAAGTGGTATCAGATTTCCAGGTTGCTCGGTGAGATTTTTCAGTTTTTCGTAGATTAGATCGAGTCTGTTCTTCATACCTACAGTCCACACAAAAGCCACACAAAAAAATTAGGGTTAGTTCATCATATCCGAACCAATCTGAGCCTTTGCATAATCTTTTTAGGGTTTTTGCTTTGTTGAATTTGCGGTTGCATCGTCGTATCAAGTTGCTGGTCTTAGAGTCTAGTCTTTTAGAGTTTCGAGTTATGGTCATAAGTTGTCACGCCGCCGCCGCACCATCATCAATCTCTATCCATATACCACCACCGCTACCATATACCACCACCGCTGCCATATACCACAACCATATATCCACCACCAATCCGAGTTCTTCTCATATTAGGTTTGTTCTTGAGATCAATCTAAATTCCGATTCGTGTTTCCTTGCCTGCGTAGGTCTCGAAAAAAAAAGAAAAAAAAAGAGTCTGGAGACCCCCGGGCAGTTTTTAGGCCAAAATTTTCACGGGCAAATTTTTTTTCCCTATCCTATTTTTAGACTTTTCTGAGTCTTTTGAGCCACGTGCCATCATAGTGATTTTTTGTCGCACTTTTTCGTCGTCGCTCCCCTGATTTCCGAAAAAAAAAGTGAAAAAAAAAAATTTCGTGCCCATCCTATCAGTTTGACGAGGGAAGAGTTTTGAGACACTCGCCATTATAGTGATTTTTCGCAAAAAAAAAAGAGGAGCGCAGAAAAAAAAGGAGCGCAAAAAAAAGAGGAGCGTAGAAAAAAAAAGGAGCGCAAAAAAAAGGAGCGCAAAAAAAAGAGAGAGTTCCAGAGTGTGCTTTTCCCTTATTTACGTGCAGCGCCGTGATTTTGTTAGTGTTCTAGGCTCGCGTCTCTAGCACGGTCTAGCCTAGGACCAGCACAGTACCGTCGTTGAGCGTTTATTCAACTTTGCATCTCTGAATTGATTATTGCTGACCCTTTTTGCTACCATACTATAAGCCTTCCCAACTCCACATACATCTACGTCGTGCGTTTGACTCTCCCTGGCAATCGCTCTATCCAAGCTTTTGAGAGTTTTTGACTACAACGGTTGCCGATCACCGCCTGCTGCTGGGTAAGAACTGGTAAGAATTTGAGATTTGCTTGACGGATTTGTGACACCCGCCATCACCACCACTTGTTAGTAGTCTGTAGGATCATATTCTTGTGTGTTTCTATTGCTGCTAACCATGCCAGGATCACAAGCCGACGAGACTGACTGGGAGAACTTGACGAACAAGGAGCTTCATGATACGTTTCAGCAAATGATGAATGGACAGGTGCAAGATGTGATAAACAGATTTGAAGAGGCCATGGAGAAGATAGATGGCATGGAGAAGACGTTTGAAACAAAGCTCGATAACAAGTTTGCTGAATTGCTGTCGCGTTTTCCACCACCACCACCGGCTGCTCCTGCCGCACCTCTGCAACAACAGCAACAACACCGACTACCTCCACGTCGGGAAACAGCCCTCCGCCGAGCGAGCCGTGTCCCTCTTCAGTCGGGCCAAACTGCTGGTGCTGCTGAATATAAGATGCAAATAATGGCAATGGTAATGGTCACCAACAGCACAGCAACCACCAGGTCGTCCACATGCAAATAATGGCAATGGTAGGGCTCACCCTCAGGTACGAGATCATGACCATCTCCCTAAACTAAAATTGAATATTCCACCATTTGAGGGTAGATATGTTCCTGATATATATCTTAGTTGGGAGTTAGAAACTGAACAACGATTTACATGTTTACAATATCCCGAGGAGAGACGTGTTCCTGCTGCTGTTTGTGCTTTCACTAGTTTTGCATGTGTTTGGTGGTCTGAGCATTGTAGATTATATCCTATTCCGGCTACTTGGGCTGCTTTGAAAACTGCTATGCGTACTCGTTGGGTTCCACCATATTATCAACATGAATTACTTCAAAAATTGCAGCACTTAAGACAGGGAAAAAATTCTGTAGAAGAATATTATCAGGAATTACAAACTGGCATGATTAGATGTGGTATTGTTGAGGAGAATGAAGCTATGCTTGCACGTTTTATGGGTGGATTAAATAGAGAGATTCAGACGATTCTAGAGTATAAGGAGTATACTAATATCACTCGTTTATTCCATCTTGCTTGTAAAGCTGAACGTGAAGTGCAGGATCGACAGGCATTGGCGCAGACTAACTTTTCTGCAGGTCGACCTTCATCATGGACACCACGTGCATCATATACTTCCACACGTTCTGCTACACCGGCGCCTCCGTCGGCTGCCACCTCCAACCGTGATACAATAAAGCAGGCACAATCACCACTATCTGCCAAGAGCACACCTTCTGGGCCTGCAAAGAGCTCTTCTTCATCCATGGCTTCAACAGGGCAAACACATGATATTATTTGTTGACGTTGCAAGGGTGGAGGTCATTATGTGAGAGAATGCCCATCTAAGCGTGTGATGATTGTTACTGAGGATGGTGGGTATGAGTCCGCTAGTGACTATGATGAGGAGACTTTGGCTCTTATTACACGTGACGAACACGGTGGAGACGATTCTGATCATGAGACGCAATACATGGCTCCTGAAGATGCTGACAGGTATGAATGTTTAGTTTCTCAACGTGTTTTGAGTGTGCGGGTTACACAAGCTGAGCAAAATCAGAGGCATAATTTGTTCCATACAAAGGGAGTTGTGAAGGAACGTTCTGTTCGCGTGATCATAGATGGAGGGAGCTGCAATAACTTGGCTAGCATGGAGATGGTGGAGAAGCTATCTCTCACCACAAGACCACATCCACATCCTTACTACATCCAATGGTTCAACAACAGCGGCAAGGTTAAGGTAACACGTACTGTTCGTGTGCATTTTAGTATCTCTACATATAATGATTATGTTGATTGTGATGTGGTACCTATGCAAGCATGTTCCTTATTACTTGGTAGACCATGGCAATTTGATAAAAATTCTGTACACCATGGTAGAAACAATCAGTATACTCTTGTTCATAACGATAAAAATATTACTTTGCTTCTTATGACTCCTGATTCCATTTTGAAAGATGATATTAATAGAGCTAATAAAGCAAAACAGGAGACAAATAAGAGTGAAAATCAGATTGTGGCAAAAGAATTTGAGCACCAAATGAAGCGTAATAATAAACCATCTACTGTTGTTTCTGAAATTAAATTGAAAAGTGCATGTTTACTTGCCACCAAATCTGATATTGATGAGCTAGATTTCAGCAAATCTGTTTGCTATGCTTTTGTGTGCAAAGAGGCATTATTTTCATTCGAGGACGCGCCTTCCTCTTTGCCCCCTGCTGTCACTAACATTTTGCAGGAGTTCGCTGACGTCTTTCCACAAGACGTGCCACCGGGATTACCACCTATTCGAGGGATTGAGCATCAAATTGACTTAATTCCCGGTGCTTCGCTACCCAACCGTGCACCATACCGTACCAATCCAGAGGAGACGAAGGAGATTATGCGTCAAGTACAAGAACTGCTCGACAAAGGTTATATACGCGGATCCCTTAGTCCTTGTGCTGTTCCTATCATTTTAGTGCCGAAAAAGGATGGTACGTCGCGTATGTGCGTTGATTGTAGAGGCATAAATAATATTACTATTCGTTATTGTCATCCTATTCCTAGGCTAGATGATATGCTTGATGAATTGAGTGGCTCTACAATATTCTCCAAAGTTGATTTGCGTAGTGGATACCATCAAATTCGTATGAAATTGGGAGATGAATGGAAAACAGCATTTAAAACTAAGTTTGGATTATATGAGTGGTTAGTCATGCCTTTTGGGTTAACTAATGCACCTAGTACTTTCATGAGGTTAATGAACGAAGTTTTACGTGCTTTCATTGGACGATTTGTGGTAGTTTACTTTGATGACATATTGATTTATAGCAAATCTTTGGAGGAACGTTTGGAACATTTACGTGCTGTTTTTATTGCTCTACGTGATGCACGTTTGTTTGGAAACCTTGGAAAGTGCACCTTTTGCACCGACCGAGTATCTTTTCTTGGCTATGTTGTTACTCCACAGGGAATTGAAGTTGATAAAGCCAAGATTGAAGCTATTGAGAGTTGGCCGCAGCCCAAAACGGTCACACAAGTGAGGAGTTTCCTTGGCCTCGCTGGTTTCTATAGGCGTTTTGTGAGAGATTTCAGCACCATTGCTGCACCTCTCAACGAGCTTACAAAGAAGGATGTGCCTTTTGTTTGGGGTATCGCACAGGAAGAAGCCTTCACGGTATTGAAAGATAAGTTGACACATGCTCCTTTACTCCAACTTCCTAATTTCAATAAGACTTTTGAGATTGAATGTGATGCTAGTGGAATTGGATTAGGAGGTGTGTTATTACAAGATGGAAAACCTGTTGCATACTTTTCTGAAAAATTGAGTGGGCCTAGTCTGAACTATTCTACTTATGATAAAGAATTATATGCTCTTGTTCGGACCTTAGAAACATGGCAACATTATTTATGGCCCAAGGAATTTGTTATACATTCTGATCATGAATCTTTGAAACACATTAAAAGTCAAGCAAAACTGAACCGTAGACATGCTAAATGGGTTGAATTCATTGAGACTTTCCCTTATGTCATTAAACACAAGAAGGGTAAAGAAAATGATATTGCTGATGCCTTGTCTCGTCGTTATACTATGCTTTCACAACTTGACTTTAAAATATTTGGTTTGGAGACCATCAAAGATCAATATGTTCATGATGCTGAATTTAAAGATGTATTGCAGAATTGTAAGGAAGGGAGAACTTGGAACAAGTTTGTTCTTAACGATGGATTTGTGTTTCGTGCTAATAAGCTATGCATTCCAGCTAGCTCCGTTCGTCTTTTGTTGTTGCAGGAGGCGCATGGAGGAGGATTAATGGGACACTTTGGCGTCAAGAAGACAGAGGATATACTTGCTACACATTTCTTTTGGCCAAAGATGAGACGGGATGTTGAGCGTTTTGTTGCTCGCTGCACTACATGTCAAAGAGCTAAGTCACGACTCAATCCTCATGGTTTATATATGCCTTTGCCTGTACCTAGTGTTCCTTGGGAGGATATATCTATGGACTTTGTTTTAGGTTTACCTCGAACAAAGAAGGGGAGGGATAGCATATTTGTTGTCGTGGATAGGTTCTCGAAAATGGCACACTTTATACCATGTCATAAAAGCGATGATGCTGTTAATGTTGCTGATTTGTTCTTTCGTGAAATTATTCGCTTACATGGTGTGCCAAATACTATTGTTTCAGATCGTGATACTAAATTTCTTAGCCACTTTTGGAGATGTTTATGGGCTAAGTTGGGGACTAAGCTGCTTTTTAGTACTACTTGTCACCCCCAAACTGATGGACAAACTGAAGTAGTCAATAGAACATTGTCTACTATGCTTAGGGCTGTTTTGAAGAATAACAAGAAAATGTGGGAAGAATGCTTGCCTCATATTGAATTTGCTTATAATCGTTCATTGCATTCTACTACTAAGATGTGCCCTTTTGAAATTGTGTATGGTTTTCTACCTCGTGCACCTATTGATTTGTTGCCTCTTCCATCTTTAGAGAAGGTTAATTTTGATGCTAAAGAACGTTCTGAATTGATTTTAAAAATGCATGAGTTAACTAAGGAAAACATTGAGCGTATGAATGCTAAATATAAACTTGCTGGAGATAAGGGTAGAAAACATGTTGTGTTTGCGCCTGGAGATCTTGTTTGGTTACATTTGCGTAAAGATAGATTTCCTAATCTGTGCAAATCAAAGCTAATGCCACGTGCTGATGGTCCTTTTAAGGTGTTAGAGAAAATAAATGATAATGCATATAAACTTGAGCTACCTGTAGATTTTGGGGTTAGTCCCACTTTTAACATTGCAGATTTGAAGCCTTATTTGGGTGAGGAAGATGCGCTTCCGTCGAGGACGACTTCATTTCAAGAAGGGGAGGATGATGAGGACATCAATACCATTGTTACACCCACAGCCCCTACTGTTACATATACTGGACCAATTACTAGAGCTCGCGCACGCCAATTAAATTACCAGGTACTTTCGTTTCTTGGTAATGATTATAATGTTCATGAGATTATGATGCTGCCTAAATTGGATACATTTGTTTTGCTTACAAATGAAGGGCCTAGCTTGGAGAAGGATGAACATTGGAGCAAGAACACGCATGGAGTTGATGGCATGCGCAAGGGGATCAAGAACGGAGTTACAAGTGATGATTTCAGGACTTTGAAGCCGCCATAAGGAGTGCATGAAGCCTTGGACGAAATATACAAGATGCCACTTCATAATATTCGTCCATAGGCTATTCTAGGTGCTGCGTCACCTTATTAATGGGCCAGGCCCATGTAATTTCAAAATACTTAAGTATAGGCTATTTTTAGAGTCCGTATGTGTGGGGAAATAAGAGTTAGGGTTGGTTTCGAACCCCACCCTCAAGGGCCACGAAATTCCCCCCCTCTTCCTCCATATATACAGCCCTTAGGGCGTCGTTTAGACTTTGGGTTTTGTTTAGATTAAAAGTTCGCCATAGCTGCAACTTCGCGTACTTCGTTTGTGTCCAACGACCAGACCAAGACGTCACAGAACCCCACCTTGATCAATAAAGCTTTCATCTTATATTCGCAATATCCAGATTGCAATCTCAGTTTCTTGCTTGTTCTTCGTTTGCTCGCAGGAAACAGACCCTCGTGGTCAGGTTGATCGTGCTCCGGCGTGGTCAATAACCCTCGGAAGTTGGTTTAGCGATTGCTAAGGCGCGACGTCTCGCACGTTCGTAGTCGGATCGTCAAGGTCGACTCCCATAGTAAACGATAGCCACCATCTCATTCAAACATCGGGACACCTTAGCCTCTATCACTGCGCGAGCCTTCTAACAGGCTTTGAGGTAAGCATTGCATTTATGTGAAAAGAAAGTTAGAGTATAGACAGTAGCCCCTGAGACTCTGTCCGGTGTTTGGAAAGAAAATCCGAACAGAGGATTAAATAGTCTTTCATAGGAGACTAATCATATATGTTTTTTGTAAATAAGCAGGCGTCGCTGCTGGCCGCGACTTCTCATGCTGCCGAAGTCTTCGGACTTACGCAGAGGCTGGAACGGACCGAGGAAGAGCTCGGCCATGCGAAAGAGCAGCTGGAGGGTACCCAAGGTATGCAATGATCTTGTGTATGTCCGGAAGGGATGAATGATGTAAGATGATCATAGTGCCATTACATTTATTAGGGGCGGCGACCGAGGTAGAGGCCCTCAAGAAGGCGATGGCCAAGGACGAGGAGAGAGCGATAAAGGAAAAAGCCGCCCGAGAAAAGCATGATGCCAGGGTTGGTGAGGTCCAACAGGAGCTCCAGGACGCAGTGAAGAAATGCGAGTCCTTGGAGCGCCAGAGTGCGGAGCAAGAGTCCAAACTCGCTAAGGCCCGCCAAAGCGCACAAGAGGCCCGGGCCGAATCCCAAGGCGCCCTCCGGGAGATCCAAGAGGCCAAGAAGATCGCGGCGGGTAAGGCCTTTATTATGCAAAGCAAGTATGTGAGCCAGAGGTATCTCTTACTGACCCGGATTTGGAGTTCTCCAGGGATGTTTGCGGATTTGCCGCGCAGTGTTTCTGATGCTGCGGAATTCTTCCGGGCCAAAGAGGGGAGCTCAACGGAGAAGCTGTTCTGGTCGCAATACCTTGCACCAGAACATCCGGTGCCCTTTAGCGACCAGCTAAAACAGTTGGTCGAGCTGCATAGGGTGGCCGAACTAGCCATGAAGGATTTAATAATCCGGCCGTGGTCTGTCGAAGCTATACCCGGCAGCTACTTCGGCCTCGTGAAGCGGCTGGTCAATGCCTGCCCTCGGCTTGACGCCATCAAGCGATCGGTCTGCATAGAAGGTGTGCGAATGGCCTTCGCCCGCGCCAAGATACAATGGGCAAAGATGGATGCCGTCAAGCTTGCGACCGAAGGACCGCCTGCGGGCAAGGAGCACTGCATGCCCGAGCGGTATTTTGAAGATGTTCTGAAGGGATCCCGCATTATGGCGGAGCAATGTGCTAAGGACATTATTTTTGAATGAATACATTCATGTAATCCCGTCTTGTATGATGAAAACAAGGCTTGATATGTAATATAATGCTTTGCTGTTTTGTTTATTTAAAATTTTACCTCCTGTGCGGCCGTTTTTATTAAATCTGAGGGTTGGCCAGTCGTCGGCTTCAGCCCCCACGTAGGTAGTACGGGGGTGTTCGGGATGAATCTAAACACTCTTTATCCCAACATTTGGTCCTTAAAGGAGGTGTTTAGCGCTACCAACCAGGCAATTAGACTATGTGGCTTTATCACTCTCAGTTAGCCATAGGAGTTTGACAATAAAAGTTTAGGCGCAGCCCCTAGTATCTGAACTAGGGTGCTGTAAACACCTGATCGGATAAGAACCTACTCATCGCATAATGCGGAAAAAATCGCTAAAGATTTGAAACCTCCAAAGAGCTGACCGGCTCACGCCGCATCATGACAGTCGGTTTTCGGCTTTCTCTACTGAGGTGCTCATCCGGATAAACCAGGACACAATCGCAGTAGTTCTCCCTTTACTACCATAGCTGATATAGCAGAACGTAAGGTAGTAAGCACAGGAGCCGGGCAACCCAACTATTGACCAAAGACATGATTCGGAGCCGATGCATATAATGCTAAATTTGGGGTGTCGAACTGTACTATAAAAAGTGTTTGGACTTTGTTGCCGTGTTATGGGGCACAATGAAGCCCCTGGCGGAATAAAGCGTACCAAAGTGTACGAGTGCGATTTGATAAGATTATCAAAAGAACAAACTAGTGCCGCAGAAGTTGGGCTGCAAACTATTTCCATTATAGTTTGATTAATGCGTCAAAGCATATTTTGTACAAGTAGTGCGATAAGCAATAGTGGCTATTTAACATGCCAAGACCAAGGAGGAGCTGCGTATGGGTCATGGAAACTGGTAGAGTGATCGCCAAGAAGGACATCTAGAGATTCCCCCGCACGTATGTGCTACTTGCCACCTTGGTGTGTCCGTCCTTCGAAAGGACTGATTATGAGGCCGGCGAGAGGGGCCTGCGGAAAGGAAACCTGAAGAGGAAAAAATAAAAAGTGGAAGTATGTGTATCCAGGGGAGGTCGAGCCTTATTATGGATCACAATCTAGTTAAGCCTCTGTCTATGCCCATGGTATTTTGAGTGCGTAGTTATGTACGCGCGGCGCGAATGCCGCCACTTGGTGTGGTCTAGGACGGAGGCCGAATTGCTAGTTGAGCTCTTGACGAGCTGGGCTATCCCGGCGCATGGTAGTTCGGACTCGTTTGACAGTGTCCAGGAGTATGGCTGCCGAATTAAGGTTCTGCTTGTGGAGGCCGCTCTGTACTACTGCTGCCAGGGCAGCGGTGTGCTCCTCGGTACGAAGGGAGCACTCCATACTTCCATTGACTATTATGACACCGCGTGGTCCGGGCATCTTCAGCTTGAGATAAGCATAGTGCGGCACCGCATTGAATCGGGAAAACGCAGTTCGTCCGAGCAGTGCGTGATAACCACTACGGAAGGGGACGATATCGAAGATTAACTCCTCACTTCAGAAGTTGTCCGGAGATCCGAAGACGACCTCCAATGTGATTGAGCCCGAGCAGCGGGCCTCTACACCTGGTATAACTCCTTTAAAGGTAGTTTTGGTGGGCTTGATCCTTGATGGATCGATGCCCATTTTGCACACTATATCCTGGTAAAGCAGGTTGAGGCTACTGCCGCCGTCCATGAGGACTCGTGTGAGGTGAAATCCATCAATTATTGGGTCGAGGACTAGTGCGGCTGACCCTCCATGACGAATACTGGTCGGATGATCCCTACGATCGAAAGTGATCGGGCATGACGACCATGGGTTGAATTTTGGGGCGAGTGGCTCTATCGCATAGACGCCCCTGAGTGTGCGTTTGCGCTCCCTCTTGGGGATATGGGTGGCGTATATCATGTTCACCGTTTTGATTTGAGGGGGAAACTTCTTCTACCCCCTGTGTTCGGTGGACGGGGCTCCTCGTCGTCTTCTCGCTTTGCGACCCCTTCTTCTTGTCTTCGGCATTTAACTTGCCGGCCTGTTTGAAGACCCAACAACTCCTGTGGGTATGATTGGCTGGTTTATCAGGGGTGCCATGGATCTGACATGGGCGATCGAGTATGCGGTCCAGGCTGGAAGGGCCCTGATTATTTCTTTTATATGGCTTCTTCCGCTGACCGGACATGGAGCCACTGAATCTGGCGTTGACCGTCGTGTCCTTGGTATTATCACCGTTGCTTCGACGCTTATGTCTGTTGTGTCGGGGCTTGCCGTTGCTATTTCTGGCTTTCGAAGTGCCAGGTTCGCTTGTATTGTTATTACTACGGGCTAGCCAGCTATCTTCGCCCATGCAAAAGCGGGTCATGAGTGTCGTGAGGGCTGCCATGGACTTCGGCTTTTCTTGGCCGAGGTGTGGGGTGAGCCATTCATCCTGGATGCTATGTTTAAATGCCGCTAGGGCTTCAGCGTCCGGACAGTCGACGATCTGGTTCTTTTTGGTTAAGAATCTAGTCCAGAATTTCCTAGCTGACTCTCCGGGCTGTTGGATTATGTGACTTAAGTCGTCGGCATCCGGAGGTCAAACATATGTACCTTGGAAGTTGTCAAGGAAGGCTTCTTCCAAGTCCTCCTAGCTGCCAATGGAGTTTTCAGGCAGGCTGTTCAGCCAGTGTCGGGCTGGCCCCTTGAGTTTTAGGGGGAGGTATTTGATGGCATGAAGATCATCGCCGCTCGCCATGTGAATATGGAGAATAAAGTCTTCAATCCATACCGCAGGATCTGTGGTTCCATCATATGATTCAATATTCACGGGTTTGAACCCTTCTGGGAATTCATGTTCCACTACTTCGTCAGTGAAGCAGAGGGGGTGTGCGGCGCCTCTATATCGGGCCAGGTCGCGACGTATTTCAGATGGAGTCCGTCTGCGATTTTCGGCTCGAACGTAACTATGCTTGCCATGTTCGGCTCGATAGCTGTCGTCGCGCATCGGGGCACGCCCCCAGGATCCATAGATCGATCTGGCCGGACCTGCTTTATTCTTCAGACCCTGCCGGAGATCATATGTGTATCCCTGAGCAGTTTTGTCTCTGTCTTTACGGCGAGGTGGTATGGGCTGGTGTTCGGCTTGGGTTGCCGCTTTTGTCCCAGCGAGGTGGTGGTCGGTCAGCCGCATTGTGTGCTGATGGCGCGGGCTCCAACGCCTCATCATCGAATTGAGGTAGTAATTTGCGCTTTGGGTAACTTTTGAGTGGTCGCTTGAGGCCGTACTCCTCGGCTTCCAAGATGTTAGTCCATCTGTCATTAAGCAGATCTTGATCAGCTTGTAGCTGTTGCTGCTTCTTTTTCAGGCTACTTGCAGTGGCTATTAGCCGACGCTTGAAGCGCTCCTACTCGAGAGGTTCCTCAGGCACGATAAAATCCTCATTGCCGAAGCTCACCTCATCCTCGGAGAGTGGAAGATAATTGATGTCCTCCGAGTCTTCGTGCGCGGCATGTTCATCAGGGCTGACTCGCCCATCTTCCCATTCATCTTGTTCAGAAGTTGCCTCAACGGGGTCTTCATTGTCTTTGGCACCATTCAGAGTGTTATCTTCTCCTGTGCCGGTGTTGCTATCTTTGCTACGGCGTGATTTAGAGCGGCGCCATTGACGCCAGCGTTTTGGTTGTATCTCAGGAGGTTTATCCTCAACTGGATCTTCCTTGTCATCGCCACTATTCTCTTTTGGTGCATCTACCATGTATACATCGTATGAGGAGGTGGCCGTCCATCGTCCGGTGAACGGTGGGTTTTCGGCCTGCTCCTCTCCAGCATCGCCGTCCATACCGTCGATGTCTTCGGAGCCGTAATCGAGCATGTCGGTTAAGTCTTTGACAGTGGCTATTAAATGGGTGGGGGTGGGAAGCGGAATTCTCCGTCGTCAGCCTCCAGTTCAAACCGGATATAATTCGGCTGAGAGTCCCCCACTAAGGAGAGTGTTTTTAATGAGTTTAGCATGTCGCGCAAAGGCGAGTGCCGAAAGATGTCCACGGAGCTAAATTCTAAGATCGATGCCTGAACAAGCTTGTCGTGCGCGGACGCACATGGTTCGGAACTTGTAGTGGGAAACGGGTCCGGGGTTCCGGTGACACGGATCCCACTCAAGGTTGGGTCGGTGTGCGGCTCTGACGCTGCTGAGTCTGCGATTTCTGTGGCGGGGTTGAGCCTCCCGTCTTTGGATGGCTCAATCTGCTCAGGATCCAGGCCGAAGCAGTTACCGGCGCTATCCCCTGGGCATGGTCCGATGAAAGATTTAAGTCATGTTCATCATGGTGGCAGGGAGCGGCTGCCATGGTCTTGAATCCGTTGAAGATCAAGTCTCCGTGGATATCCGTGACATAGTTCAAGCTTCCAAATCTGACCTGACGGCCAGGGGCGTAGCTATCGATCTGCTCTAGATGGCCACGCGAGTTGCCCGTAGTGCGAAGCCGCAGAATACGAAGATTTGTCCGGGGAGGAAGGTTTCTCCCTGGACAACATTGTTGTAGACGATTGACGGGGCCATCAAACCTCCTGACGACGACACAGCAGAACTCTCAATGAAAGCACCAATGTCGGTGTCAAAACCGGCGGATCTCGGGTAGGGGGTCCCGAACTGTGCGTCTGAGGTTGATGGTAACATGAGACAGGGAACACAATGTTTACCCAGGTCCGAGCCCTCTCGATGGAGGTCAAACCCTATGTCCTGCTAGATTAATATTGATGAGTATGGGGGTTACAAGAGTTGATCTACCACGAGATCGTAATGGCTAAAACCCTAGAAGTCTAGCCTATCTAATTATGATTGTCTCTACGGACTACGCCGGGCCATCCATAACTGAAGATAGAGAACAACTTAGAACAGAAAATAAAAACTAGTTAGTGATAAAGCAAACAAGCACACACGAGAATATTCACCCCACGCTATTGCTCCCCGGCAACGGCGCCAGAAAAAGTTCTTGATAACCCACAAGTATAGGGGATCGTTTGTAGCCTTTTTGATAAATAAGAGTGTCGAACCCAATGAGGAGCTAAAGGTAGAACAAATATTCCCTCAAGTTCTATCAACCACCGATACAACTCTACGCACACTTAACGTTTGCTTTACCTAGAACAAGAATAAAACTAGAAGTACTTTGTGAGAATAAAACTAGAGTAATTTGCAAGATAATAAAAGTTAGTTGTTTAGTAAATAGCTTTTTGTCACACAAGAAGGTCATTTGTCCCTAGGCAATCGATAACTAGACAGGTAATCATTATTGCAATTTAGGGAGAGGCATGAGCTAACATACTTTCCGCACTTGGATCATGTGCACTTATGATTGGAACTCTAGCAAGCATCCACAACTACCAAAGATCATTAAGGTAAAGTCCAACCATATCATTAAGTATCAAGTCCTCTTTACTCCCATACGCAACAACCCCCTTACTCGGGCGTAAGCTTGTGTCACTCTAGCCACCCACCATAAGAGAACGATGAACGTATTGCAACACCCTACAGCGGAGATCCATCACGTTGGCGCAACACAGAGGGCGACAACACCAAAATAAAATATACAACTCAAACCAATCATGATCATCAATTAATCCATTGGACAAAACAGATTTACTCAAACATCATAGGATAACCACATATCATTGGATAATAATATAGTGTTGAGCACCATGTTTAAGTAGAGAATTGCAGCGGGAATAGAGAGGTTACACCGCTGCATAAAGGGGGAGAAATTTGGTGTTGACGGTAGCAAGATTGTTGATGTAGATCGTCGTCATGATCCTTGCCCCAGTGGCACTCCGACGCCATCGGGAGAGAGGGGGAGAGAGCCCCCTCCTTATTCTCCTTCCATGGCCTCCCCCCTAGATGGGAGGAGGATTTCCCCTCTGGTCCATGGCCTCCATGGCGGCGGAGGGGCGAGAGCCCGTCCGTGATTGGATCTGTCACTCTATTCTCTTCTGTTTCACGTTCCTATTTTCTGGCTGAAAACCGTTTCTTAACTATCCGGAGACCCGTAACTCCGATTGCGCTAAGATTTTAACACGATTTTTTCCGGATATTATATTTCTTGCGGCGAAAGAAGGGCAGCAACCGCCTTACAAGGTGTCCACTACCCACCACCACGCGCCTGGGGGCGTGCCCTGGTGCCTAGTGGAGGTTGTGGGCCTCCGTTTGCATTGATTCCACCTCCCAAAAATCACATATATTCCAAAGTAATTCTCCGTCAATTTTTATTGCATTTGGACTTCATTTGATATGGATATTCTATGAAAAAAACATGCAACAAATGGAATTGGCACTGGGCACTGGATCAATATGTTAGTCCCAAAAAATCTTATAAATTGTTGCCAAAAGTATGTAAAAGTTGTATAGTACTGGCATGGAACAATCAAAAATTATAGATATGACGGAGACGTATCAGGGAGTAATTGTGGTTTAGTAAAAATATTGGTGTTAAGGTTTGTGATTCCCGTAGCATGCATGTATGGTCTCCCGTTATGCTAAGAAGCTGGAGCATGGTTTATTATTGATTATCTTCCTTATGAGTGGCGGTAGGGGACGAGCGATGGTCTTTTCCTACCAATCTATCCCCTTAGGGGCATGCGTAGTAGTACTTCGCTTCGAGGGCTAAAAATTTTGTACAATAAGTATTTGAGTTCTTTATGACTAATGTGAGTCCATGGATTATACACACTCTCACCTTTCTGCAATTTACTAGCCTCTTCGGTACCGTGAAATACCCTTTCTCACCTCAAGATGTGGTGCAAACTTCGTCGGCGCATGCAAACCCCGTGATATGATACACTCTATCACACATAAGCCTCCTTATATCTTCCTCAAAACAACCATCATACCTACCTATTATGGCATTTCCATAGCCATTTCAAGATATATTGCCATGCAACTTCCACCGTTTCGTTTTATTATGACACACACCATCGTTGTCATATTGCTTTTCATGATTATATAGCTGACATAGTATTTATGGCTCAACCACTATTCATCATTTTTTATACATGTTATGCTAGATCATTGCACATCCCGGTACACCACCGGAGGTATTCATATAGAGTCATATTTTGTTCTAGTATCAAGTTGTAATTTTCTTTCGGGTTGTAAGTACTCCCTTCGGTCCTTTTTAGGAAAATTTAACAAATCTAACCTTGTGACGAAAATATTTCACAAACTAAACTGCTCAAAAAATAATTTTACTCAGCTGACCTTTTTTGTAGCGCCCGACATCCAGGCGCCACACTACACTGTGCAGCGCCTGGCTCTCAGGCGCGACACATCTGACCAGCATGGAGCACATCTGTTGTCTAAAAATTGCTAAGTCAGTATGTAGCGCCTAAGAGCTAGGCGCTACACAGTGTAGCGTCTGGCGTCTGGACGCTACACAATTGAGCTGCCTCTGCCCGCGGATTGCATGGCTAATGTGAAGCTCCAATCACATGCACATGGCTTGTTCATCAACGTACGTATAGGTAGTAGATTTTGTTAATTTGACAGGACACGTATCCATAGTAGACTAGACTTGATGAGACGATCATGTGCTAAGCCGGTCGACTGCAATACATGCATGCCCGCGCGGGTCTAGCTCGGCTGAGCAGCGACCACGCCATGGGCCATGCAGGTTGACACATCCTCCTCTCTTTGACCGTCAACAACGGACTTCGTTTAGGTTTCTCTCCTTGCAGAGTGCATCGAGGCGCAGTGGAGGCAGCTCAATTGTGTAGCGCCCAGACGTCAGGCGCTACACTATATAGTGTAGCGCCTAGCTCTTAGGCGCTACACACTGACTTAGCAATTTTTAGACAACAGATATGGTTCATGTTGTTCAGATGTACAGTGCCTGAGAGTTAGGCGCTGCACAATGTAGTGTGGCGCCTGGATGTCGGGCACTACACAAAAAGGTGAGCTGAGTGAATTTTTTCACGAACAGTTCAGTTTGTGAAATACTTTCGTCTCGAGGTCAGATTTGTCCATTCTGCCTCCTTTTTACTTCGTGTATTAGATTTGTGTCAAGTCAAACATTATAAACTTTGACCAAATTTATACTAAAAAATATCAACATATACAATACCATATATATATTATGAAACTACATTTCATAATGAATCTAACAATATTGTTTTGACAGAGTGCATGTTGATATATATTTTCAATAAGTTTGGTCAAAGTACAGATACTTTGACAACGGACAAAATTTATATGCAGACTAAAAAAACCGGAGGGAGTAGATAAAAGTGTGATGATCATCATATTCATTATTAGAGCATTGTGCCAAGTGAGAAATAAAAGAGGCCAAAAAGTGCCCACAAAAAAGAGGCCAAACAGAACAAAAAAATGAGAAAATAAAAAAAAATGAGAAGAAAAAGAGAGAAGGGGCAATGTTACTTGTAACGCCCCGGATATAACTTTCCCAATTTGTACTCCAACTCTTGCCGTTTCCGGCGTTAAGTTATATTTATTTCTCGGGTTCGAGTCTTTGTCTCCGTGTGTTGTTTTCTTTGTCATGCATCTCATATCATGTCATCATGTGCATTGCATTTGCATACGTGTTCATCTCATGCATTCGAGCATTTTCCCCGTTGTCCGTTTTGCATTCCGGCGCTTCGTTCTCCTCTGGTGGTCATTTCTAGCTTTGTTTCATGTGTGGGGTTTAAACATTTCCGGATTGGACCGAGACTTGTCATGCGGCCTTAGTTTACTACCGGTAGACCACTTGTCAAGTTTCGTATCATTTGGACTTCGTTTGATACTCCAACGGTTAACCGAGGGACCGAAAAGGCCTCGTGTGTGTTGCAGCCCAACACCCCTCCAATTTGGCCCAAAAACCCACCAAACTCTGCTCCATCATCTAGAGCGTTCGATCACGATCGCGTGGTCGAAAACCGCACCTCATTTGGACTCTCCTAGCTCCACTTATGCCTATAAATACACCCCCTCCGTTTTCGGATCTCCTCCCCCACGAAACCCTAAAAAAAAACCTCTCCGCCGCCGCCGGACAACGTCCGCGCGAGCCGGACGTGTCCGTCCGCTGCCGCCTCAGCCACTCTCCTCCCGCCACGTGGCCTCCCCGCCGGCGCCTCCCCGCGCGGCCCGCCCGGCCCGCGTTGGGCCCCCGAGGCCCGGGCCACCGCCGCCGCCGCCCGGGACCTCATCCCCGACGCCGATCCGCCCCGCCGCCGTCCTCCGCCGCCCGCGCCGCCGTCCTCCGCCGCCTCGCGCCCGGCTGCCGCCGCCGCCGCGCCACACCACCTCGCCTCGCCGCCGCCTCGGGCACCACCGCCACCGACCGCCGCCTCCACGCGCCACCGCCGCCGCCTCCACGCGCCGCCGCCGCCGCATCCACGCCGGCCGGAGCTGCCTCGGCTTCTCCTCCCCTCGGCGGCCACCATCTCCGGCGAACAGGTCTTCTCCGGCGAGCTCGGATCTCGCCTCGGTTCGCGCGCCCGCGAGGAACCCTAGATCTGGGTTGACTTTTTTCCCCCTCCCTTATAATTTTGTGCATACTTTGACCTGCCGTAACTTTGCATCCGTAGCTCCGATTTGGACATATAGTATGTCAAAATGTTTGTCTCGACGAGTACATCATTTCTTTACATTGCATCATTTTCATTTGAGCTCATCTTGATGCCCGAAATGCTGTTAGAAGGAGGCTTCGTGAGTTAATTGTCAGATCTGCTAGTTCATCTTAGACTTTTGTCATTTTTGCCATGATTGTTGTGTGCATGCTATGCCTGTGAGTCCTTCATATGTTTTGTTAAGCATTTTGTTATCTTTCCAGAGGTGCAACCCGTGCATTTTTAGGATGTGTGTGGTGACTTGTGCAAGCTTGCAAAGTGAGGCACCCGGTAAATCTGTTTTCAGGGACTTAGTAGTTTTCACTAAGTCTGGGATTATTTGGTTCATGATGCCATATGTTCAGCTTGTTTCCTAGTGACCCGTGCCTCTTTTGAGGATGATTAGTAAAAGAGTTTTGTTAATCATGTTATACTCTATCCATCCATGTTTTTTTGCAATTATGGAGCACCCTAGCTTGAGTCAATCGGGCTCTACTTTTGCTTCGTGGTGAATCTGGGCAGATCGTCAACTCGTTTGCGATTTTGCCGATGCTATTGTAGTTGATCCGTGCATGCTATGCCATTGTTCTTGCCATGTCTAGCTAGAATTTTGTGCCTTATTAATGGGTGTGTGCTTTCCTTTCCATGACTTGCACCATAGTGAGTGCATCGAGCTCGTTTACATGCCTTCATGAGTTATGTTTCAGCATGTCCCAGTTTTCACTAAGTCTGAAAACTGATTGTGTTTTAGCTATGTTCGTGTGCCCGTTAGTATATTTTGTGAACCCTTTTGGCCCCAGGTCACTTTGGGTCTTTTGTTAAGCTTGTTGAGTAGCTTCATGCCATGTTCTTACTTGTCTTAATCAGGTCATGTATCATGTTGTTTTGCTGCTCTGAAGAGGGCTTCGTGGTCTGAAATTTCAGACAAGTGTTAATTTCACTAAGTCTGAAATCTGTTTTGCATTTGCGTTTTTGACATGCTTGTTTGAACCTCATAATGGATGAATTGGCCGTAGCTCAGTGCTAGACTTTTGTTAAGCATCTTGTGTACATCCCTGCCATGCATTTTGTTGTCATGCTTGGGTGCTGTAGCATGTTCATCTCATTGCATTTAGATGCCTACTTGCTGTAAATGCAGACCGGTGTCATTTTTGAAACGCTTGCCATTTCCAAACCGTAACTCCGATTCTGGCGTTCTTTATATCGTTTTCAAGCGATTTCATCTCATCTTTCCAGTGGCACCCTTGGAATTCTAAGTTGAGGCCAGGTTCATGCATTTCCTGTCATATCTTGCATTTTGCATCCCGCATCGCATCCCGCATAGCATATCATCATTGCATCGTATCGCTTGATCCTTGCACGTGGTTGATTGTATCCTTGTTGCTTGTTTGTCTTGTTTGGGTAGAGCCGGGAGACGAGTTCGCCAACGAGGAGCCCGTTGAGTTTGCTCTTGAGGATCCAGTCACCTCTAACAACTGTGCAGGCAAGATGATCATACCCTCAAAATCACTACTATCTTTGCTATGCTAGTTTGCTCGCTCTTTTGCTTGCCAACGCTACGATGCCTACCTTTTGCTTGTCAGCCCCCCAATTGCCTTGTTGAACCTCTAACCCACCATGTCCTAGCAAACCGTTGATTGGCTATGTTACCGCTTTGCTCAGCCCCTCTTATAGCGTTGCTAGTTGCAGGTGAAGATTGGAGCCGTTCCTTGTTGGAACATTTAATTACTTGTTGGGATATCATTATATTGCTATGTTATCTTAATGCATCTATATACTTGGTAAAGGGTGGAAGGCTTGGCCTCTCGCCTAGTGTTTTGTTCCACTCTTGTCGCCCTAGTTTCCGTCATATCGGTGTTATGTTCCCGGATATTGCGTTCCTTACGCGCTTGGGTTATAATGGGAACCCCTTGATAGTTCGCCTTGATTAAAGCTTTTCCAGCAATGCCCAACAGTGGTTTTACCTTTCGCCACCTAGCCTCTCTTTTCCCTTGGGTTACCGGAGCCCAAGGGTCATCTTATTTTAACCCCCCCCCCCCCGGGCCAGTGCTCCTCTGAGTGTTGGTCCGACCGAGTAGACTGCGGGGCCACCTCGGGGCAACTTGAGGATTGGTTTTACTCGTAGGATGTCTCATCTGAGTGTGCCCTGAGAAAGAGATATGTGCAGCTCCTATCGGGATTTGTCGGCACATTCGGGCGGTGTTTGTAACACCCCGGATGTAACTTTCCATATTTGTATCCAACTCTTGCTGTTTCCGGCATTAAGTTATATTTATTTCTCGGGTTCGGGTCTTCGTCTCCGTGTGTTGTTTTCGTTTTTCGTGCATCGCATATCATGGCATCTCGTGCATTGCATTTGCATACATGTTCATCTCATGCATTCGAGCATTTTCCCCGTTGTCCGTTTTGCATTCCGGCGCTTCGTTCTCCTCCGGTGGTCATTTCTAGCTTTCTTTCGTGTGTGGGGATTAAACATTTCCGGATTGGACCGGGGCTTGTCATGCGGCCTTGGTTTACTACCGGTAGACCGCCTGTCAAGTTTCGTATCATTTGGACTTCGTTTGATACTCCAACGGTTAACCAAGGGACCGAAAAGGCCTCGTGTGTGTTGCAGCCCAACACCCCTCAAATTTGGCCCAAAACCCACCAAACTCTGCTCCATGTCCTAGAGCGTTCGATCACGATCGCGTGGGCGAAAACCGCACCTCATTTGGACTCTCCTAGCTCCACTTATGCCTATTTAAACACCCCCCATTTCGAATCTCGTCTTCCTCCCCGTCCTCCTCGTTTCTAAAAAAAAAACAGATCAAACCCCCCCGCCGACGGACGTGTCCGGATCGGACCGGACACCGTCCGCCCCGCCGCCGCCAGCCAACCGCGAGCCGCCACGCGTCCCCGCGGGACCAGATCGCCGCCGCCGACGCCCGGGGCCCGCCAGGCCCACGAGGGGCCCTCCCGGCCCGCAGTTCCCCCGCCGCCTCCTCCTCCTTACGCCGCCGCCACCTCCGGCGCCGGTGGCCGGCGCCGCCACGGGCCGCCGCGCCCCGACCGGGCCTCGTCGCCGGCAGCCGCCGCGGCTCCCCGGCCCCGCGCGCGCGCGCCGCCCCACGGCACCGCCGTCGTCTCGTCGCCAGCCGGCCGCCGCCCCGCCCTCCGGTCCCCTCGTCGCCGGCCGCTGCCTTCTTCCCCGTCGTCGCCGGTGAACAGTACCACCGCTGCCTCGGTATCCGTGCATGATCCAGATCTGGATCTGGGATATTTCGGTTGACTTTCTCCTCCCGAAACCCTAATTTTCGAGCAATCTTTAACTGCTTGTATCCCCGCAACCGTAGCTCCGTTTTGGGCGTACGATATATCAAAATCTTCGCCTCGACATTTACATCATTTCGTTCCATTGAATCATTTGCATTTGAGGTCATCTTGTTGCCCAAAATGCTGTTAGAAGGAGCCTTCGTGAGTTAAATTGCAGATCCGTTAGTTCATCATGCACTTTTGTCATTTTTGCCATGTTTAATTCGTGCATGATATGCCTGTGCCCCTTTGGGATGAATTGTTAAGCATTTTGTCTTCTTTCCAGTGGTGCCACCCATGCATTTTTAGGATGTGTGTGTTGTCTTGTGCAAGCTTGCGAAGAGAGGTACCTGAGATTGCTGATTTCAGGGACTTAGTGATTTTCACTAAGTCTGGGATATTTTAGTCCATGATGCTATATGTCCAGCTTGTTTCCTAGTGATCCGTGCCTCTTTTGAGGATGATCAGTAAGGGAGTTTTGATATCTATGTTATGCTCTATCCATCCATGTCTTTGTTTGCATATGTGGAGTGCTCTAGGTTGACTCAGTCGAGCTCAACTTTTGCTTCGTTGTTAATCTGGGCAGATCGTCAACTTGTTTGCGATTTTGCCGATGCTACCGTTAGTGTTCCATGCATGCTATGCCATTGTTCTTGCCATGGGTAGCTAGCGTACTGTGTCTTCTTTCTGGTTATATGCTTGCCTTGCCATGACTTGCACCGTAGTGAGTGCATCGAGCTCGTTTACATGCCTTCGTGAGTTAAATTTCTGCATGTCTCAGTTTTCACGAAGTCTGAAAACTGATTGTGTTCGAGCTATGTTCGTGAGCTCGGTAGAGTATTTTGTGAACCCTTTTGGCCCCAGGTCACTTTGGGTGTTTTGTTAAGCTTGTTGGGTAGCTCCATGCCATATTCTTACTTGTCATGTTCAGGTCATTTATCATGTTATTTTGCTGCTCCAAAGAGAGCATCATGATCTGAAATTTCAGGCTAGTGTTAATTTCACAAAGTCTGGAATCTGTTTTGCATATTCATTTTTGCCATGCTTGTTTGAACCTCTTAATGGATGAATTTGCCTATGGCTCAGTGCTAGTGTTTTGTTAACCATCTTGTGTGCATCACTGCCATGTATTTTGTTTTCATGTTTGGTGGCTGTAGCATGTTCATTTCGTTGCATTTAGATGCCTACTTGCTGTAAATCGCAGACCGGTGTCATATCTTAAAACGCTTGCCATTTCCAAACCGTAACTCCGATTCCAATGATCTTTATATCGTTTTCAAGCGATTTCATCCCCTCTATCCAGTGGCACCCTTGGAATTCCAAGTTGAGGCCAGGTTCATGCATTTCCTGTCATATCTTGCATTTTGCATCCCGCATCACATCCCGCATAGCATGTCATCATTTCATCACATTGCTTGGTCTTGCACGTGGTTGATTGTATCCTTGTTGCTTGTTTGTCTTTTTGGGTAGAGCCAGGAGACGAGTTCGCCACCGAGGAGCCCGTTGAGTTTGCTTGTGAGGATCCAGTCAACTCTGACAATTGTGCAGGCAAGATGATCATACCCTCGAAATCACTACTATCTTTGCTATGCTAGTTTGCTCGCTCTTTTGCTTTGCCACTGCTACGATGCCTACCACTTGCTTGTCAGCCTCCCAATTGCATGATTGAACCTCTAACCTACCATTGTCCTAGCAAACCGTTGATTGGCTATGTTACCGCTTTGCTCAGCCCCTCTTATAGCGTTGCTAGTTGCAGGTGAAGATTGGAGGCCGTTCCTTGTTGGAACATTTATTTACTTGTTGGGATATCACTATATCACTATGTTATTTTAATGCATCTATATACTTGGTAAAGGGTGGAAGGCTCGGCCTCTCGCCTAGTGTTTTGTTCCACTCTTGCCGCCCTAGTTTCCGTCATATCGGTGTTATGTTCCCGGATTTTGCGTTCCTTACGCGGTTGGGTTATAATGGGAACCCCTTGATAGTTCGCCTTGTTTAAAGCTTTTCCAGCAATGCCCAACCTTGGTTTTACCATTTGCCTCCTAGCCTTTTCTTTCCCTTGGGTTCTGCAGACTCAAGGGTCATCTTATTTTAACCCCCCCCCCCCCGGGCCAGTGCTCCTCTGAGTGTTGGTCCCACTGAGCGATGTCCGAGGCTACCAGGGGCAACTCTGGGCTGGCTTACCCGACGTCTGGCTCATCTGAGTGTGCCCTGAGAAAGAGATATGTGCAGCTCCTATCGGGATTTGTCGGCACATTCGGGCGGTGTTGCTGGACTTGTTTTAACCTGTCGAATCATCTTGTTGTACCGAGATACCGAGTCTGATTGGTGTGTCTTGGGTGGAGGTCTATTCCTTCGTTGACCGTGAGAGCTTGTTATGGGCTAAGTTGGGACTCCCCTGCAGGGATTGAACTTTCGAAAGCCGTGCCCGCGGTTATGGGCAGATGAGAATTTGTTAATGTCCGGTTGTAGATAACTTAAACCTTAATTAATTAAGATGAATCAACTGAGTGTGTTGCCGTGATGGCCTCTTCTCGGCGGAGTCCGGGAAGTGGACACGGTGTTGGAGTAATGCTTGCGCAGGTTGTTCCCTCTAGTTTCTCGCTCGTGCTTTGCCTCCTCTTCTCGCTCTCCTTTGCGAATAAGTTAGCCACCCTATATGCTAGTCGCTTGCTGCAACTCCACATATATCTGCCTTATTCATTCCTATTAGCTTAAATAGTCTTGATCGCATGGGTGTGAGATTGCTGAGTCCCTGTGGCTCACAGGTACTACAACTCCAAATGCAGGTCCAGGTGATTCCGCTCCAGGTGACGAGTACGAGCTCAAGTGGGAGTTCGACGAGGACTCTCAGCGTTATTATGTTTCTTTCCCCGATGATCAGTAGTGGTGCCTAGTTGGGGTTCGATTCAGGGCCTTGTCGCATGTTGGGCTCTTTTCCATTTTGGCGCCGTGGTCGGGCCATGAGTGATTGCTTGATGGATGTTATTTATGTACTCTGATGTGACGTGGCGAGTGTAAGCCAACTATGTTATCTCCCCCTTTTAGTATGTATTACATGGGATGTTGTAATGATTGCCTGACTTGCGACATTGCTTTCAATGCGGTTATGTCTCTAAGTCGTGCCTCGACACGTGGGAGCTATAGCCGCATCGAGGGCGTTACAAGTTGGTATCAGAGCCTTCCCCGACCTTAGGAGCCCCCATTGCTTGATCGCTTTTAGCAGCCGAGTTGTGTCTAGAAAAATGTTTTGAGTCATTTAGGAATTATATATCGGAGAGCTTAGGAATTCTTTATACTTCCCAGTCTCCTCATCGCTCTGGTAAGGCATCCTGATGTAGAGTTTTGACTCTTCTCTTCTCAAATTTCACTAAAAAAAATTTTTAGGATCACGCGAGTATCTTGGTTTTGTTCCGATGGTTTTGTGATGAGAACATTGTTCTTGGTGCCTCCTGTCTTTAGGGGTTGTGGCAGTGTCCCGGGGAGTTGAGCTCCGAGGTGTTGTCGTCACAATTTTATCGTTGCAATTCTGGTATACTTGAGATATGTGAGCGACATCGAAAAACTCCTTTATGCAGTTCGTTGGTGAGATAACCTCGACGCCACCCAGTACTGGGGCAGGAGTTCGGGAGTATCGCCATAACTTGTATAACGGATGCTTTTCGAAGGTTGAGATAGATGGTTTCCGAAGGTTTCTTGGTTATGTGTTGAAGGATGGATACAGCTGGATGTAGGATTGCTAGCTTGAGTGAGATATTATGCTCCCCTGTATCCCCAACACCTGATTGCATAACCGGGAAAATTTCGGGAATTTCATAGGAGGGAATTCAAGTAGCCTTAGGATATCTTTCCGACAGATGTATGATATGAAATTGGGGTTCGACGTCTAGTGGTTCGCCTATTCACGGTCGATTTTACAGTGGTCTCGTTGTGTCTTAAAGAGTCCTTGGCTATGCTGACTCGGGGACGCTTCGTATGTCATGTGCACTGCCTTGTACATGATGGTGTTGTACGATCGAGCCCGTGTAGGTCCCACCACGAAAACTTCGGACGAAATTTCTATCATGTATTTGTTCCGGCTTATTCCGCAAGCCAACCCTTGGTTTTATTTCGAGTTGTGGCATTCGTTTTGCTTCGACGTCATATGTTGATTCCATCCCTCGTTGATGTACCCCTTCTACCTGATTCTTCGTGGCTTCGCAATTTAGGAATATGTGACCACTTCAAGAGAAATGCATTCGTTCATTTTGTTCGGATGTGAAGACTTTATGTTGCAATTTTCATTCCGTTGGATTCAGCTTCAATATTTGTCTACTTGTGTGCTAATGGTGGTCAACCTGTTCAGGATGGCTCCTCCAACGCGCACAACTCCGAATCCTGATCCGCCACCACCTCCACCTCCTCCAGAGGCATGGCAAGCTGTGATGGCCGCAACCAATGCAAACACTCAGCTGATCATGCAAATTCTCCAAGAGCGCAATCAAGGCAGTCAAGGGAATCAAGGCAGCAACCAGGGTCACTTTGCTACACTCAACCAGTTCCTTGCTAACGGGCCAAAGACTTTCAGCAATTGTGTTGAGGCAACCGATGCTGACGATTGGCTTGTGGATCTGTGTAAGCATTTCGAGTGCAGCAACGTCAGGCCTGAGGACTTTGTGAAATTCGCTTCCTTCCAACTCAAAGATCAGGCTGCAGAGTGGTTCCAGCAGTACAAGGATTCCAGAGGTGGACGTGTTATCACTTGGGATGATTTCCGTCAAGATTTCCGCGCTCATCACATTCCGCAGAGCGTGGTTGAAAGCAAGCGTGAGGAATTCCGCAATCTGAAGCAAGGCTCTTTGTCTGTCTATGACTACAACAAATTGTTCCAGAAACTTGCCCGCTTTGCCAAGCAGGACATGCCTGATGAGAAGAGCATGATATATCAGTTCAGGGGTGGTCTCAGAGAAGATATTCAGCTCGCTCTTGTCCTCTTTGAGCCGTTGAGATACGATGAGTTCTACAACATGGCACTGAAGCAAGAGGCTGCTCAGTTGAGATGTGATGCTTCCAGGAAGCGAGTCAGAGATGTTACTCCTTCTTCCTCTACTCAAGTGGCCAAGCAGCAGAAGTTTTGGCTTCCTCCTCCTCCGTTCCGTCAGCCGTATCAGCAGAAGAGCAAAGGTGGTAGTGGTTCTTCCCACCCACCCAACCCAGGCTTTCAGAACAAGGCTTCGTCTCAACCTCCAAGACCGAGTGCTCCGTATCACCGTCCGCTTTCAGAGGTCACATGCAACAAGTGCCAACAGAAGGGTCACTATGCCAACAAGTGTTTCAACCAGAGGCGTCTTCCTCCTCCTCCTCCTGTGAGATCGGCAAGTACAGCTGTGGTCAAGCATAACCCCAAGTCCGCCAAGGTCAATTTGATGAATGCAGCTCAGGCAGAGGACTTGTCAGATGTGATCATGGGTAACCTTCCTGTTAACAATATTCCTGCAAAAGTTCTTTTTGACACGGGTGCATCGCATTGTTTCATCTCGAGGCCATTTGTTTCTAAGCATGAGTTGCCTTTGCAAGATTTGCCTAGTCAGTTATCTGTGGTTTCTCCGGGTAAATTTATGAATGCAAGCGCGTTTGCCCCAGATGTTTCTATCACATTGGGCGATTACAAGTTTCTCTCTTCTCCGGTGGTTCTTGGCAATTCTGACATTCATCTTATTCTTGGGATGGACTGGCTCTCTAAACACAAGGCTCACCTCGATTGTGCAGCCAGGCAGATTCAACTGACGCATTCGTCTAAGGATGTCATTGTCTTTGCCGCTCGGGATAATACCATCCGGTTGTTTTCTCTCAATGAGAAGGGTGAATTGGATGCTATCTCGCAGATTCCGGTTGTTTGTGAGTATCAAGACGTTTTTCCAGAAGAACTCCCAGGCATGCCTCCAAACCGGCCGGTTGAATTTGTTATTGAACTTGAGCCCGGTACGAAACCTGTGTGCAAACGTCCCTACAAGCTCGGCCCCGAAGAGTTGAAGGAGCTGAAGAAGCAACTCAATGAGCAAGAAAGATTGGGTCTTATCCGGCCTAGTACTTCTCCGTGGGGTTGTGGTGTTCTTTTTGTGAAGAAGAAGGATGGATCGAGTCGACTTTGTGTTGACTACCGTCCAGTGAACAAGAAGACCATCAAGAACAAATACCCACTTCCCAACATCAATGAGCTGTTCGAACAACTCAAGGGTGCCCAAGTATTCTCCAAGCTTGATCTCCGTATGGGTTATCACCAGATTCGCATTCGTGAAGAAGATATTCCCAAGACAGCATTCAGAACAAGCTTTGGTTCATATGAATACACTGTCATGTCTTTTGGCCTCACCAACGCTCCTCCGACGTTCTCTCGCATGATGAACTTCATCTTCAACGCCTACACCAATGACTTTGTTTTGGTCTATCTCGATGACATTCTGGTTTTCTCGAAGAACAAGGAAGATCATGCCAAGCACTTGCGTTTGGTTCTTGACAAGCTCAGGGAACATCAGTTCTACGCCAAGTTCTCCAAGTGTGAATTTTGGCTCGATGAGGTCCTTTATCTTGGCCATATCATCTCTGCCAAGGGCATTTCCGTCAATCCTGAGAAGGTGTCTGCAATTGTGAATTGGGAACCTCCTCAGAATGTGAAGCAACTCCGCAGTTTTCTCGGTCTCGCAAGCTATTGCCGAAGATTTGTTGAAAACTTTTCCAAGATCGCGAAGCCTCTCTCAAATCTTCTTCAGAAGCACGTCAAGTACGTTTGGTCTCCGGAGTGTGATATTGCTTTCAACACTTTGAAAGAGAAGTTGATCACTGCTCCCGTTCTGACTCCGCCTGACGAATCCAAGCCGTACGAGGTCTTTTGTGATGCCTCTCTCCAAGGTCTCGGTGCAGTTTTGATGCAAGAGAAGAAAGTTGTTGCTTATACCTCTCGCCAGTTGAAGCCTAATGAGAAGAACTACCCCACTCATGATCTCGAGTTGGCGGCAGTTGTGCATGCTCTTTTGACTTGGAGACATCTTCTATTGGGAAGAAAAGTGGACATTTTCACTGATCACAAGAGTCTCAAGTACATCTTCACTCAGCCTAATCTCAACCTCAGGCAAACTCGATGGGTCGAAATGATTCAAGAGTACAATCCGAGTATTGAGTATACTCCAGGCAAGGCTAATGTGATTCCTGACGCTTTGAGCAGAAAAGCATATTGCAACAGTCTGATTCTCAAGCCCTATCAACCCGAGCTTTGTGAAGCTTTCCGCAAGCTGAATCTGCAAGTTGTTCCTCAAGGTTTCCTCGCCAACCTTCAAGTCTCTCCTACCTTAGAAGACCAGATTCGCCAAGCCCAGCTTCTTGATGCTATGGTGAAAAAGGTGAAGATTGGGATTGCCAAGAGTCAGTCCAAGTACAAGTGCTACCGCCTTGATGACAAGGACACTCTCTTCTTCGAGGATCGAATTGTTGTGCCCAAAGGTGAACTTCGTAAAGTGATCATGAACGAGGCTCACAACTCTCTCCTCTCCATCCTGATGAGGACATCAATACCATTGTTACACCCACAGCCCCTACTGTTACATATACTGGACCAATTACTAGAGCTCGCGCACGCCAATTAAATTACCAGGTACTTTCGTTTCTTGGTAATGATTCTAATGTTCATGAGATTATGATGCTGCCTAAATTGGATACATTTGTTTTGCTTACAAATGAAGGTCCTAGCTTGGAGAAGGATGAACATTGGAGCAAGAACACGAATGGAGTTGATGGCATGTGCAAGGGGATCAAGAACGGAGTTACAAGTGATGATTTCAGGACTTTGAAGCCGCCATAAGGAGTGCATGAAGCCATGGACGAAATATACAAGATGCCACTTCATAATATTCGTCCATAGGCTATTCTAGGTGCTGCGTCACCTTATTAATGGGCCAGGCCCATGTAATTTCGAAATACTTAAGTATAGGCTATTTTTAGAGTCCGTATGTGTGGGGAAACAAGAGTTAGGGTTGGTTTCGGACCCCACCCTCAAGGGCCACGAAATTCCCCTCTCTTCCTCCATATATACAGCCCTTAGGGCGTCGTCTAGACTTGGGTTTTGTTTAGATTAAAAGTTCGCCATAGCTGCAACTTCGCGTACTTCGTTTGTGTCCAACGACCAGACCAAGACGTCACAGAACCCCACCTTGATCAATAAAGCTTTCATCTTATATTCGCAATATCCAGATTGCAATCTCAGCTTCTTGCTTGTTCTTCGTTTGCTCGCAGGAAACAGGCCCTCGTGGTCAGGTTGATCGTGCTCCGGCGTGGTCAATAACCCCTCGGAAGTTGGTTTAGCGATTGCTAAGGCGCGACGTCTCGCACGTTCGTAGTCGGATCGTCAAGGTCGACTCCCACAGAAAACGATAGCCACCATCTCATCGAAACATCGGGACACCTTTGCCTCTATCACATCCACCCTGGTAGTACGAAGATGTATCAGGACCTTAAGCAAGCTTATTGGTGGACTCGAATGAAGCGCGAGATCGCTCAATTCGTGAACGAGTGTGATGTCTGCAGAAGAGTGAAGGCAGAACACCAAAGGCCAGTTGGTCTCCTCCAACCTCTTGCCATTCTAGAATGGAAGTTTGACCACATTGAAATGGACTTCGTGACTGGGTTTCCAAAGTCCAAGCGTGGCAATGATGCTATATTTGTTGTCATCGACAAACTCACCAAAGTGGCTCACTTTCTGGCTATCAAAGAGTCGATCACTGCAGCTCAATTGGCGGAACTCTATACCTCTCGCATTGTCTCTCTGCACGGTATTCCTCAAGTGATCTCTTCAGACCGTGGCAGTATCTTTACCTCGAAGTTTTGGGATTCTTTTCAGAAGGCCATGGGCACCAACATCCGCTTCAGCACTGCTTTCCATCCTCAAACGAGCGGTCAAGTCGAGCGTGTCAACCAGATTCTTGAAGATATGCTCAGGGCTTGTGTGATCTCCTTCGGCATGAAGTGGGAGGATTGTCTTCCTTATGCTGAATTCTCCTATAACAACAGTTTTCAAGCAAGTTCGGGCAAGGCCCCCTTTGAAATTCTGTATGGCAGGAAGTGCCGTACCCCTCTCAACTGGTCTGAAACCGGTGAACGTCAGCTGCTGGGTAATGACTTAATCACAGAAGCAGAAGAAATGTGCAAAGTCATTCGTGATAACCTCAAAGCAGCCCAATCCCGTCAGAAGAGCTACTATGATAGTAAGCACCGTGATTTGGCTTTCGAGATCGGAGATCATGTTTACCTCCGCGTCTCTCCTATGAAAGGTACTCGTCGCTTCGGTATCAAAGGGAAGCTTGCCCCTAGATACGTGGGACCTTTCAAGATTGCTAGCAAGAGAGGCGACCTCGCCTATCAGCTCGAGCTTCCTTCAAACTTTGCAAATGTTCATGATGTGTTCCACGTCTCTCAGCTTCGAAAGTGCTTCAAGACGCCTGAACGCACAGTCAACTTCGAGGACATTGAGCTCCAAGAAGATCTCTCCTATCGTGAGCACCCAGTTGCTATTCTTGAAGAGACTGAACGCAAGACTCGCAACAAGTCAATCAAATTTCTCAAAGTCAAGTGGTCTCACCATTCCGACTGTGAAGCTACCTGGGAACGCGAGGATCACCTCCGTTCTGAGTACCCGGAGTTCTTTCAGTCCTAGATCTCGGGACGAGATCTTTTCGTAGTGGTGGAGTGTTGTAACACCCCGGATGTAACTTTCCATATTTGTATCCAACTCTTGCCGTTTCTGGCATTAAGTTATATTTATTTCTCGGGTTCGGGTCTTCGTCTCCGTGTGTTGTTTTCGTTTTTCGTGCATCGCATATCATGGCATCTCGTGCATTGCATTTGCATACATGTTCATCTCATGCATTCGAGCATTTTCCCCGTTGTCCGTTTTGCATTCCGGCGCTTCGTTCTCCTCCGGTGGTCATTTCTAGCTTTCTTTCGTGTGTGGGGATTAAACATTTCCGGATTGGACCGGGGCTTGTCATGCGGCCTTGGTTTACTACCGGTAGACCGCCTGTCAAGTTTCGTATCATTTGGACTTCGTTTGATACTCCAACGGTTAACCGAGGGACCGAAAAGGCCTCGTGTGTGTTGCAGCCCAACACCCCTCAAATTTGGCCCAAAACCCACCAAACTCTGCTCCATATCCTAGAGCGTTCGATCACGATCGCGTGGGCGAAAACCGCACCTCATTTGGACTCTCCTAGCTCCACTTATGCCTATTTAAACACCCCCCATTTCGAATCTCGTCTTCCTCCCCGTCCTCCTCGTTTCTAAAAAAAAAACAGATCAAACCCCCCCGCCGACGGACGTGTCCGGATCGGACCGGACACCGTCCGCCCCGCCGCCGCCAGCCAACCGCGAGCCGCCATGCATCCCCGCGGGACCAGATCGCCGCCGCCGATGCCCGGGGCCCGCCAGGCCCACGAGGGGCCCTCCCGGCCCGCAGTTCCCCCGCCGCCTCCTCCTCCTTACGCCGCCGCCACCTCCGGCGCCGGTGGCCGGCGCCGCCACGGGCCGCCGCGCCTCGACCGGGCCTCGTCGCCGGCAGCCGCCGCGGCTCCCCGGCCCCGCGCGCGCCGCCCCACGGCACCGCCGCCGTCTCGTCGCCAGCCGGCCGCCGCCCCGCCCTCCGGTCCCCTCGTCGCCGGCCGCTGCCTTCTTCCCCGTCGTCGCCAATGAACAGTACCGCCGCCGCCTCGGTATCCGTGCACGATCCAGATCTGGATCTGGGATATTTCGGTTGACTTTCTCCTCCCGAAACCCTAATTTTCGAGCAATCTTTAACTGCTTGTATCTCCGCAACCGTAGCTCCGTTTTGGGCGTACGATATATCAAAATCTTCGCCTCGACATGTACATTTGCATTTGAGGTCATCTTGTTGCCCAAAATGCTGTTAGAAGGAGCCTTCGTGAGTTAAATTGCAGATCCGTTAGTTCATCATGCACTTTTGTCATTTTTGCCATGTTTAATTCGTGCATGATATGCCTGTGCCCCTTTGGGATGAATTGTTAAGCATTTTGTCTTCTTTCCAGTGGTGCCACCCATGCATTTTTAGGATGTGTGTGTTGTCTTGTGCAAGCTTGCGAAGAGAGGTACCTGAGATTGCTGATTTCAGGGACTTAGTGATTTTCACTAAGTCTGGGATATTTTAGTCCATGATGCTATATGTCCAGCTTGTTTCCTAGTGATCCGTGCCTCTTTTGAGGATGATCAGTAAGGGAGTTTTGATATTTATATTATGCTCTATCCAGCCATGTCTTTGTTTGCATATGTGGAGTGCTCTAGGTTGACTCAGTCGAGCTCAACTTTTGCTTCGTTGTTAATCTGGGCAGATCGTCAACTTGTTTGCGATTTTGCCGATGCTACCGTTAGTGTTCCATGCATGCTATGCCATTGTTCTTGCCATGTGTAGCTAGCGTATTGTGTCTTCTTTCTGGTTATATGCTTGCCTTGCCATGACTTGCACCGTAGTGAGTGCATCGAGCTCGTTTACATGCCTTCATGAGTTAAATTTCTGCATGTCTCAGTTTTCACTAAGTCTGAAAACTGATTGTGTTCGAGCTATGTTCGTGAGCTCGGTAGAGTATTTTGTGAACCCTTTTGGCCCCAGGTCACTTTGGGTGTTTTGTTAAGCTTGTTGGGTAGCTCCATGCCATATTCTTACTTGTCATGTTCAGGTCATTTATCATGTTATTTTGCTGCTCCAAAGAGAGCATCGTGATCTGAAATTTCAGGCTAGTGTTAATTTCACAAAGTCTGGAATCTGTTTTGCATATTCATTTTTGCCATGCTTGTTTGAACCTCTTAATGGATGAATTTGCCTATGGCTCAGTGCTAGTGTTTTGTTAACCATCTTGTGTGCATCACTGCCATGTATTTTGTTTTCATGTTTGGTGGCTGTAGCATGTTCATTTCGTTGCATTTAGATGCCTACTTGCTGTAAATCGCAGACCGGTGTCATATCTTAAAACGCTTGCCATTTCCAAACCGTAACTCCGATTCCAATGATCTTTATATCGTTTTCAAGCGATTTCATCCCCTCTATCCAGTGGCACCCTTGGAATTCCAAGTTGAGTCCAGGTTCATGCATTTCCTGTCATATCTTGCATTTTGCATCCCGCATCGCATCCCGCATAGCATGTCATCATTTCATCACATTGCTTGGTCTTGCACGTGGTTGATTGTATCCTTGTTACTTGTTTGTCTTTTTGGGTAGAGCCAGGAGACGAGTTCGCCACCGAGGAGCCCGTTGAGTTTGCTTGTGAGGATCCAGTCAACTCTGACAACTGTGCAGGCAAGATGATCATACCCTCGAAATCACTACTATCTTTGCTATGCTAGTTTGCTCGCTCTTTTGCTTTGCCACTGCTACGATGCCTACCACTTGCTTGTCAGCCTCCCAATTGCATGATTGAACCTCTAACCTACCATTATCCTAGCAAACCGTTGATTGGCTATGTTACCGCTTTGCTCAGCCCCTCTTATAGCGTTGCTAGTTGCAGGTGAAGATTGGAGGCCGTTCCTTGTTGGAACATTTATTTACTTGTTGGGATATCACTATATTACTATGTTATTTTAATGCATCTATATACTTGGTAAAGGGTGGAAGGCTCGGCCTCTCGCCTAGTGTTTTGTTCCACTCTTGCCGCCCTAGTTTCCGTCATATCGGTGTTATGTTCCCGGATTTTGCGTTCCTTACGCGGTTGGGTTATAATGGGAACCCCTTGATAGTTCGCCTTGTTTAAAGCTTTTCCAGCAATGCCCAACCTTGGTTTTACCATTTGCCTCCTAGCCTTTTCTTTCCCTTGGGTTCTGCAGACTCAAGGGTCATCTTATTTTAACCCCCCCCCCGGGCCAGTGCTCCTCTGAGTGTTGGTCCCACTGAGCGATGTCCGAGGCTACCAGGGGCAACTCTGGGCTGGCTTACCCGACGTCTGGCTCATCTGAGTGTGCCCTGAGAAAGAGATATGTGCAGCTCCTATCGGGATTTGTCGGCACATTCGGGCGGTGTTGCTGGACTTGTTTTAACCTGTCGAATCATCTTGTTGTACCGAGATACCGAGTCTGATCGGTGTGTCTTGGGTGGAGGTCTATTCCTTCGTTGACCGTGAGAGCTTGTTATGGGCTAAGTTGGGACTCCCCTGCAGGGATTGAACTTCCGAAAGCCGTGCCCGCGGTTATGGGCAGATGAGAATTTGTTAATGTCCGATTGTAGATAACTTAAACCTTAATTAATTAAGATGAATCAACTGAGTGTGTTGCCGTGATGGCCTCTTCTCGGCGGAGTCCGGGAAGTGGACACGGTGTTGGAGTAATGCTTGCGCAGGTTGTTCCCTCTAGTTTCTCGCTCGTGCTTTGCCTCCTCTTCTCGCTCTCCTTTGCGAATAAGTTAGCCACCCTATATGCTAGTCGCTTGCTGCAACTCCACATATATCTGCCTTATTCATTCCTATTAGCTTAAATAGTCTTGATCGCGTGGGTGTGAGATTGCTGAGTCCCTGTGGCTCACAGGTACTACAACTCCAAATGCAGGTCCAGGTGATTCCGCTCCAGGTGACGAGTACGAGCTCAAGTGGGAGTTCGACGAGGACTCTCAGCGTTATTATGTTTCTTTCCCCGATGATCAGTAGTGGTGCCTAGTTGGGGTTCGATTCAGGGCCTTGTCGCATGTTGGGTTCTTTTCCATTTTGGCGCCGTGGTCGGGCCATGAGTGATTGCTTGATGGATGTTATTTATGTACTCTGATGTGACGTGGCGAGTGTAAGCCAACTATGTTATCTCCCCCTTTTAGTATGTATTACATGGGATGTTGTAATGATTGCCTGACTTGCGACATTGCTTTCAATGCGGTTATGTCTCTAAGTCGTGCCTCGACACGTGGGAGCTATAGCCGCATCGAGGGCGTTACAGTGTTGCTGGTCTTGTTTTAACCTGTCGAAGTGTCTTGAGTTACCGAGATACCGAGTCTGATCGGAACGTCTTGGGAGGAGGTCTATTCCTTCGTTGACCATGAGAGCTTGTCATGGGCTAAGTTGGGACTCCCCTGCAGGGTTTGAACTTTCGAAAGCCGTGCCCGCGGTTATGGGCAGATGGGAATTTGTTAATGTCCGGTTGTAGATAACTTGAACCTTAATTAAATTAAAATGAATCAACTGAGTGGGTTACCGTGATGGCCTCTTCTCGGCGGAGTCCGGGAAGTGGACACGGTGTTGGAGTTATGCTTGCGCAGGTTGTTCCTTTATCGCTCGCGCTTTGTCTCCTCTTCTCGCTCTCTTTTGCGTATAAGTTAGCCACCATATATGCTAGTCGCTTGCTGCAGCTCCACATATATTTGCCTTACCCTTCCTATAAGCTTAAATAGTCTTGACCGCGAGGGTGCGAGATTGCTGAGTCCCTGTGGCTCACAGATACTATAACTCCAGATGTAGGTCCAGGTGATTCCGCTCCAGGTGACGAGTACGAGCTCAAGTGGGAGTTCGACGAAGACTCTCAACGATACTACGTTTCCTTTCCCGATGATCAGTAGTGGTGCCCAGTTGGGGGTGATTGGGACCGTTGTCGCATGTTGGGTTTTCTTCTATTTTGGCGCCGTAGTCGGGCCATGAGTGTTTTGGATGATGTAATGTTATTTATGTACTTTGATGTGACGTGGCGAGTGTAAGCCAACTATGTTCTCCCCTTTATTATTTACATTACATGGGATGTTTGTGAAGATTGCCTAACTTGCGACATATGCCTTCAATGCGATTATGTCTCTAAGTCGTGCCTCGACACGTGGGAGCTATAGTCGCATCGAGGGTGTTACATTACTATCCTTTCCACGCTTGTGCTTTAAAGTAGCACCATGTTTTTCATGTAGAGAGTCTCCTATGCTTTATTTTCATATAACTGGTGGGAATTTTTCATTATAATGACTTGGCTTGTATATTCTAATGATGGACTTCCTCAAATGTCCGAGGTCTTCATGAGCAAGCAAGTTGGATGCACACCCACTTAGTTTTATTTGTGAGCTTTCATACACTTATACCTCTTAGTGCATTCATTGCATGGCAATCCCTACTCCTTGCATTGACATCAATTAATGGGCATCTACATAGCCCATTGATTAGCCTCGTCGATGTTAGACTTTCTTCTTTAATTTGTCTTCTCCATGGAACCTCCAACATCGTACTCTATTCCACCCATAATGCTATATCCATGGCTTGCGCTCATGCATTGCGTTAGAGTTGCAAAAGTTGAAGCACGTTAAAAAGTATGAACCAATTGCTCGGCTTGTCATCGGGGTTGTGTAGGATAAATACTTTGTGTTAAGAAGATGGAGCATGACAAGACTATATGATTTTGTATGGATAACTTTCTTCAGCGTTGATATTTTGAAAGACATGATTGTTTGTTAGTATGCCTAATTATTATTATTTTTATGTCAAACTATAGTCTATTGTTTTGAATCATTTGGACCTTAATATTCATGCCACAAAGAGAAATTACATGATGAACATGATAGGTAGCATTCCACATCAAAAATCCTGTTTTTATCACTTACCTACTCGAGGACGAGCATGACTTAAGCTTGGGGATGCTTGATACGTCTCCAACATATCTATAATTTTTGATTATTTCATGCTATTATAGTATCAATCTTGGATGTTTTATATGCAATTATATATCATTTTCTGGGACTAACCTATTAACCTAGTGCCAAGTGCTAGTTGCAGTTTTTTGCTTGTTTTTGGCTTTTTAGGAGATCAATATCAAACAGAGTCCAAACGGAGAAAAAACTTTGGATTAATTTTTTTCTGGGCCAGAAGAGACCCTAGAAGGTTCGGGAGAAGACGTGACGAGCCACGAGGGAGCAACAAGCTCGGGAGGCGCGCCCAGGAGGGTGCCCCCAGGCTTGTGGGCCCCTCGTGGCACCTCTTGAACTAATTCCGCCTCTATAAATTCTCAAATATTTCCCTGACATTAGAGAGCCACATGAAATACTTTTTCCATCGGCGCAAGTTTCTGTCCCACGAGATCCCATCAGGAGGCCTTCTCCAGTACTCTACCGGAGGGGGAATCGATGACGGAGGGGCTCTAAATCAACCTTGCTGCCCTTTTGATAATGTGTGAGTAGTTCACCATAGACCTACAGGTCCATAGCTAGTAGCTAGATGGCTTCTTCTCTCTTTTTGATCTTCAATACAATGTTCTGCTCGATGTTCTTGGAGATCTATTCGATGTAATGACTTTTTGCAATGTGTTTGTTGGGATCCGCTGAATTATGAGTTTATGATCAGATTATCCATGGATATTATTTGAGTTTTCTCCGAACTCTTTTATGCATGATTATTATAGCTTCGTATTTCTCTCCAATCTATTGATTTGGTTTGGCCAATGATAGAGGCAAAGGTGTCCCGATGTTTCGATGAGATGGTGGCTATCGTTTTCTGTGGGAGTCGACCTTGACGATCCGACTACGATCGTGCGAGACGTCGCGCCTTAGCAATCGCTAAACCAACTTCCGAGGGGTTATTGACCACGCCGGAGCACGATCAACCTGACCACGAGGGCCTGTTTCCTGCG
This sequence comes from Triticum urartu, assembly GCF_056163025.1. Taxonomy (NCBI): domain Eukaryota; kingdom Viridiplantae; phylum Streptophyta; class Magnoliopsida; order Poales; family Poaceae; genus Triticum; species Triticum urartu. Next base: position 275,260,325 of record NC_141876.1, read on the forward strand.
AGCAAACGAAGAACAAGCAAGAAACTGAGATTGCAATCTGGATATTGCGAATATAAGATGAAAGCTTTATTGATCAAGGTGGGGTTCTGTGACGTCTTGGTCTGGTCGTTGGACACAAACGAAGTACGTGAAGTTGCAGCTATGGCGAACTTTTAATCTAAACAAAACCCAAAGTCTAAACGACGCCCTAAGGGCTGTATATATGGAGGAAGAGAGGGGAATTTCGTGGCCCTTGAGGGTGGGGTCCGAAACCAACCCTAACTCTTGTTTCCCCACACATACGGACTCTAAAAATAGCCTATACTTAAGTATTTCGAAATTACATGGGCATGGCCCATTAATAAGGTGACGCATCACCTAGAATAGCCTATGGACGAATATTATGAAGTGGCATCTTGTATATTTCGTCCATGGCTTCATGCACTCCTTATGGCGGCTTCAAAGTCCTGAAATCATCACTTGTAACTCCGTTCTTGATCCCCTTGCGCATGCCATCAACTTCATGCGTGTTCTTGCTCCAATGTTCATCCTTCTCCAAGCTAGGCCCTTCATTTGAAAGCAAAACAAATGTATCCAATTTAGGCAGCATCATAATCTCATGAACATTAGAATCATTACCAAGAAACGAAAGTACCTGGTAATTTAATTGGCGTGCGCGAGCTCTAGTAATTGGTCCAGTATATGTAACAGTAGGGGCTGTGGGTGTAACAATGGTATTGATGTCCTCATCATCCTCCCCTTCTTGAAATGAAGTCGTCCTCGACGAAAGCTCATCTTCCTCACCCAGATAAGGCTTCAAATCTGCAATATTAAAAGTGGGACTAACCCCAAAATCTGCAGGTAGCTCAAGTTTATATGCATTATCATTTATTTTCTCTAAAACCTTAAAAGGACCATCAGCACGTGGCATTAGCTTTGATTTGCGCAGATTAGGAAATCTATCTTTACGCAAATGTAACCAAACAAGATCTCCAGGTGCAAACACAACATGTTTTCTACCCTTATCCCCAGCAAGTTTATATTTAGCATTCATACGCTCAATGTTTTCCTTAGTTAACTCATGCATTTTTAAAATCAATTCAGAACGTTCTTTAGCATCAAAATTAACCTTCTCCGAAGATGGAAGAGGCAACAAATCAATAGGTGCACGAGGTAGGAAACCATACACAATTTCAAAAGGGCACATCTTCGTAGTAGAATGCAATGAACGATTATAAGCAAATTCAATATGAGGCAAGCATTCTTCCCACATTTTCTTGTTATTCTTCAAAACAGCCCTAAGCATAGTAGACAATGTTCTATTGACTACTTCAGTTTGTCCATCAGTTTGGGGGTGACAAGTAGTACTAAAAAGCAGCTTAGTCCCCAACTTAGCCCATAAACATCTCCAAAAGTGGCTAAGAAATTTAGTATCACGATCTGAAACAATAGTATTTGGCACACCATGTAAGCGAATAATTTCACGAAAGAACAAATCAGCAACATTAACAGCATCATCGCTTTTATGACATGGTATAAAGTGTGCCATTTTCGAGAACCTATCCACGACAACAAATATGCTATCCCTCCCCTTCTTTGTTCGAGGTAAACCTAAAACAAAGTCCATAGATATATCCTCCCAAGGAACACTAGGTACAGGCAAAGGCATATATAAACCATGAGGATTGAGTCGTGACTTAGCTCTTTGACATGTAGTGCAGCGAGCAACAAAACGCTCAACATCCCGTCTCATCTTTGGCCAAAAGAAATGTGTAGCAAGTATATCCTCCGTCTTCTTGACGCCAAAGTGTCCCATTAATCCTCCTCCATGCGCCTCCTGCAACAACAAAAGACGAACGGAGCTAGCTGGAATGCATAGCTTGTTAGCACGAAACACAAATCCATCGTTAAGAACGAACTTGTTCCAAGTTCTCCCTTCCTTACAATTCTGCAATACATCTTTAAATTCAGCATCATTAACATATTGATCCTTGATGGTCTCCAAACCAAATATTTTAAAGTCAAGTTGTGAAAGCATAGTATAACGACGAGACAAGGCATCAGCAATAACATTTTCTTTACCCTTCTTGTGTTTAATCACATAAGGGAAAGTCTCAATGAATTCAACCCATTTAGCATGTCGACGGTTCAGTTTTGCTTGACTTTTAATGTGTTTCAAAGATTCATGATCAGAATGTATAACAATTTCCTTGGGCCATAAATAATGTTGCCATGTTTCTAAGGTCCGAACAAGAGCATATAATTCTTTATCATAAGTAGAATAGTTCAGACTAGGCCCACTCAATTTTTCAGAAAAGTATGCAACAGGTTTCCCATCTTGTAATAACACACCTCCTAATCCAATTCCACTAGCATCACATTCAAGCTCAAAAGTCTTATTGAAATTAGGAAGTTGGAGTAAAGGAGCATGTGTCAACTTACCTTTCAATACCGTGAAGGCTTCTTCCTGTGCGGTACCCCAAACAAAAGGTACATCCTTCTTTGTAAGCTCGTTGAGAGGTGCAGCAATGGTGCTGAAATCTCTCACAAAACGCCTATAGAAACCAGCGAGGCCAAGGAAACTCCTCACTTGTGTGACCGTTTTGGGCTGCGGCCAACTCTCAATAGCTTCAATCTTGGCTTTATCAACATCAATTCCCTGTGGAGTAACAACATAGCCAAGAAAAGATACTCGGTCGGTGCAAAAGGTGCACTTTCCAAGGTTACCAAACAAACGTGCATCACGTAGAGCAATAAAAACAGCACGTAAATGTTCCAAATGTTCCTCCAAAGATTTGCTATAAATCAATATGTCATCAAAGTAAACTACCACAAATCGTCCAATGAAAACACGTAAAACTTCGTTCATTAACCTCATGAAAGTACTAGGTGCATTAGTTAACCCAAAAGGCATGACTAACCACTCATATAATCCAAACTTAGTTTTAAATGCTGTTTTCCATTCATCTCCCAATTTCATACGAATTTGATGGTAACCACTACGCAAATCAACTTTGGAGAATATTGTAGAGCCACTCAATTCATCAAGCATATCATCTAGCCTAGGAATAGGATGACGATAACGAATAGTAATATTATTAATGCCTCTACAATCAACGCACATACGCGACGTACCATCCTTTTTCGGCACTAAAATGATAGGAACAGCACAAGGACTAAGGGATTCGCGTATATAACCTTTGTCGAGCAGTTCTTGTACTTGACGCATAATCTCCTTCGTCTCCTCTGGATTGGTACGGTATGGTGCCCGGTTGGGTAATGATGCACCGGGAATTAAGTCAATTTGATGCTCAATCCCGCGAATAGGTGGTAATCCCGGTGGCACGTCTTGTGGAAAGACGTCGGCGAACTCCTGCAAAATGTTAGTGACAGCAGGAGGCAAAGAGGAAGGCATGTCCTCGAATGAAAATAATGCCTCTTTGCACACAAAAGCATAGCAAACAGATTTGCTAAAATCTAGATCATCAATATCAGATTTGGTGGCAAGTAAACATGCACTTTTCAATTTAATTTCAGAAGCAACACTAGATTGTTTATTATTATTAGGCTGCATTTGTTGCTCAAATTCTTTTGCCACAATCTGATTTTCACTCTTAGTTTTCTCCTGTTTTGCTTTATTAGCTCTATTAATATCATCTTTCAAAATGGAATCAGGAGTCATAGGAAGCAAAGTAATATTTTTATCCTTATGAACAAGAGTATACTGATTGTTTCTACCATGGTGAATAGAATTTTTATCAAATTGCCATGGTCTACCAAGTAATAAGGAACATGCTTGCATCGGTACCACATCACAATCAACATAATCAGCATATGTAGAGATACTAAAATGCACACGAACAGTACGTGTTACCTTAACCTTGCCGCTGTTGTTGAACCATTGGATGTAGTAAGGATGTGGATGTGGTCTGGTGGTGAGAGATAGCTTCTCCACCATCTCGATGCTAGCCAAGTTGTTGCAACTCCCTCCATCTATGATCACGCGAACAGAACGTTCCTTCACAACTCCCTTTGTATGGAACAAATTATGCCTCTGATTTTGCTCAGCTTGTGTAACCTGCACACTCAAAACACGTTGAGCAACTAAACATTCATACCTGTCAGCATCTTCAGGAGCCATGTATTGCGTCTCATGATCAGAATCGTCTCCACCGTGTTCGTCACGTGTAATAAGAGCCAAAGTCTCCTCATCATAGTCACTAGCGGACTCATACCCACCATCCTCAGTAACAATCATCACACGCTTAGATGGGCATTCTCTCGCATAATGACCTCCACCCTTGCAACGTCGACAAATAATATCATGTGTTTGCCCTGTTGATGCCATGGATGAAGAAGAGCTCTTTGCAGGCCCAGAAGGTGTGCTCTTGGCAGATAGTGGTGATTGTGCCTGCTTTATTGTATCACGGTTGGAGGTGGCAGCCGACGGAGGCGCCGGTGTAGTAGAACGTGTGGAAGTAGATGATGCACGTGGTGTCCATGAAGAAGGTCGACCTGCAGAAAAGTTAGTCCGCGCCAATGCCTGTCGATCCTGCACTTCACGTTCAGCTTTACAAGCAAGATGGAATAAACGAGTGATATTAGTATACTCCTTATACTCTAGAATCGTCTGAATCTCTCTATTTAATCCACCCATAAAACGTGCAAGCATAGCTTCATTCTCCTCAACAATACCACATCTAATCATGCCAGTTTGTAATTCCTGATAATATTCTTCTACAGAATTTTTTCCCTGTCTTAAGCGCTGCAATTTTTGAAGTAATTCACGTTGATAATATGGTGGAACCCAACGAGTACGCATAGCAGTTTTCAAAGCAGCCCAAGTAGCAGGAATGGGATATAATCTACAATGCTCAGACCACCAAACACATGCAAAACTAGTGAATGCACAAACAGCAGCAGGAACACGTCTCTCCTCGGGATATTGTAAACATGTAAATCGTTGTTCAGTTTCTAACTCCCAAGTAAGGTATATATCAGGAACATATCTACCCTCAAATGGTGGAATATTCAATTTTAGTTTAGGGAGATGGTCATGATCTCGTACCTGAGGGTGAGCCCTACCATTGCCATTATTTGCATGTGGACGACCTGATGGTTGCTGTGCTGGTGGTGGCACGTAGTTCTGATTTTGATCAACCTCATCCTCGTAATCGCTAGCAAAATCATCCTCCTCCGCATCAGCAGCAGGAGCCACAGAAGTATCAACAGCAGCACCAGCAGTTTGGCCAGGTGCAAGAGGGACACGGCTCGCTCGGCGGAGGGCTGTTTCCCGACGTGGAGGTAGTCGGTGTTGTTGCTGTTGTTGCAGAGGTGCGGCAGGAGCAGCCGGTGGTGGTGGTGGAAAACGCGACAGCAATTCAGCAAACTTGCTATCGAGCTTTGTTTCGAACGTCTTCTCCATGTCATCTATCTTCTCCATGGCCTCTTCAAATCTGTTTAGCACATCCTGCACCTGTCCATTCATCATTTGCTGAAATTTATCATGCAACTCCTGATTCGTCATGTTCTCCCAGTCAGTCTCGTCGGCTTGTGATCCTGCCATGGTTAGCAACAATAGAAAACACACAAGAATATGATCCTACAGAATACTAACAAGAGGTGGTGGTGGCGGGTGTCACAAATCCGTCAAGCAAATCTCAAATTCTTACCAGTTCTTACCCAGCAGCAGGCGGTGATCGGCAACCGTTGTAGTCAAAACTCTCAAAAGCTTGGATAGAGCGATTGCCAGGGAGAGTCAAACGCACGACGTAGAGGTATGTGGAGCTGGGAAGGCTTATAGTATGGTAGCAAAAAGGGTCAGCAATAATCAATTCAGAGATGCAAAGTTGAATAAACGCTCAACGACGGTACTGTGCTGGTCCTAGGCTAGACCGTGCTAGAGACGCGAGCCTAGAACACTAACAAAATCACGGCGCTGCACGTAAATCAGGGAAAAGCACACTCTGGAACTTTTTTTTTTGCTTTTTTTTTGCGCTCCTCTTTTTTTTTTGTTGCGAAAAATTACTATAATGGCGAGTGTCTCAAAACTCTTCCCTCGTCAAACTAATAGGATGGGCACGAAAAAAAAAAATTCACTTTTTTTTTCGGAAATCAGGGCAGCGACGATGAAAAAGTGCGACAAAAAATCACTATGATGGCACGTGGCTCAAAAGACTCAGAAAAGCCTAAAAATAGGATAGGGAAAAAATATTTTTGCCCGTGAAAATTTTGGCCTAAAAACTGCCCGGGGGTCTCCAGACTTTTTTTTTTTTCCGAGACCTACGCAGGCAAGGAAACACGAATCGGAATTGAGATTGATCTCAAGAACAAACCTAATATGAGAAGAACTTGGATTGGTGGTGGATATATGGTGGATTCAGAGCGGTGGCGGATAAGCAAAAGTGGTAGATGGGCGATGATGATGGTGCGGCGGTGGCGTGACAACTTGTGACCAGAACTCGAAACTCTAAAAGACTAGACTCTAAGACCAGCAACTTGACACGACGATGCAACCGCAAATTCAACAAAGCAAAAACCCTAAAAAGATTATGCAAAGGCTCAGATTGGTTCGGATATGATGAACTAACCCTAATTTTTTTTGTGTGGCTTTTTCGTGGACTGTAGGTATGAAGAACAGACTCGATCTAATCTACGAAAAACTGTAAAATCTCACCGAGCAACCTGGAAATCTGATACCACTTGATAGAGGCAAAGGTGTCCCGATGTTTCGATGAGATGGTGGCTATCGTTTTCTGTGGGAGTCGACCTTGACGATCCGACTACGATCGTGCGAGACGTCGCGCCTTAGCAATCGCTAAACCAACTTCCGAGGGGTTATTGACCACGCCGGAGCACGATCAACCTGACCACGAGGGCCTGTTTCCTACGAGCAAACGAAGAACAAGCAAGAAACTGAGATTGCAATCTGGATATTGCGAATATAAGATGAAAGCTTTATTGATCAAGGTGGGGTTCTGTGACGTCTTGGTCTGGTCGTTGGACACAAACGAAGTACGTGAAGTTGCAGCTATGGCGAACTTTTAATCTAAACAAAACCCAAAGTCTAAACGACGCCCTAAGGGCTGTATATATGGAGGAAGAGAGGGGAATTTCGTGGCCCTTGAGGGTGGGGTCCGAAACCAACCCTAACTCTTGTTTCCCCACACATACGGACTCTAAAAATAGCCTATACTTAAGTATTTCGAAATTACATGGGCCTGGCCCATTAATAAGGTGACGCAGCACCTAGAATAGCCTATGGACGAATATTATGAAGTGGCATCTTGTATATTTCGTCCATGGCTTCATGCACTCCTTATGGCGGCTTCAAAGTCCTGAAATCATCACTTGTAACTCCGTTCTTGATCCCCTTGCGCATGCCATCAACTTCATGCGTGTTCTTGCTCCAATGTTCATCCTTCTCCAAGCTAGGCCCTTCATTTGAAAGCAAAACAAATGTATCCAATTTAGGCAGCATCATAATCTCATGAACATTAGAATCATTACCAAGAAACGAAAGTACCTGGTAATTTAATTGGCGTGCGCGAGCTCTAGTAATTGGTCCAGTATATGTAACAGTAGGGGCTGTGGGTGTAACAATGGTATTGATGTCCTCATCAGCCAACTAGATTGAGTTTTCTTGCAATGGAAGATGTGGTTTATGATGGGTTCGATCTTGCGGTGCTCAGTCCCAGTGATAGAAATGGACATGACATGTATGTGTCATTAAGGATAAAAAGATGGGGTTTGCTCATGCGTGGTTTACTTTTGTTTGCATCATGTCATCTTGTTTAAGGCGTTACTCCGTTCTTTATGAACTTAATACTCTAGATGCATGCTGGATATCGGTTGATGTGTGGAGTAATAATAGTAGATGCAGGCAGGAGTCGGTCTACTTGTCTCGGACATGATGCCTATATACCTGATCATTGCCTTGGATATCGTCATGATTATTCACTTTTCTATCAGTTGCCCAACAGTAATTTGTTTACCCCACCATATACTATTTTAAAGAGAGAAGACTCTAGTGAAAACTATGGCCCCGGCTCTACTTTTTATCATATATTAAAATCAAAAATATCTTGCTGCATTTTTTCTTTTTTGTGTGTTTTAATTATCTATCTATCACTACGAGATTTGATCCTTGCAATTAACCGCCGAGGGATTGACAACCCCTTGTTCGTGTTGGGTGCAAGTATTTGTCATTTTGTGTGTATGTACTGATAACGACGTGTTGCGTGGTTCTTCTACTGGATTGAGAACCTTGGTTCTTAACTGAGGAAAATACTTATCTCTACTGTACTGCATCATCCTCTCCTCTTTAAGGAAATTGCAATGCAGCTCACAAGTAGCACATCACCATAGAAGGGAGAGTAGAAGGCGACTCCTTACACTCCTAGCCCGGCATCAACCACAACATCTGGGTCGACGCCTCTACGGTAGGAGGCGCCCACGCCTGCATCCCCAGCCAGTCTCGGTGGACCTGGGGAGACACAACACCATGGCTACCGACGGCCGCCGCCGAGCATGTTCACATGACGCCAAGCCTGTGGCCTTCTTCCCCGAGCTGCCCGACGGAGGAGCGATGTCTCGACCACCACCATTCACCACCGTACCCATGAGGAGAGGGACCTCAACACACACGGGCACCACTTGGACTTTTCCCACCATTTCCTATGCAGAGCCAGAGCTCCTACCCGAACTGGGCCCCAAGTGATCCTTGCGAGCACGAACCCCATGTCGTGGTCACCTCCACCGCATGAGCCACCTGAGCCGCTCTTACCAACTAAACTTGCGACAAAAAATGTTCGCTTTTCAGCATCGATTTACGAGGGAGTAGTGCAGTGCCGTGAGAAAAATATACTACCTCCGTCCTGGTTTATTGGTCCCCTTAGTATTTTGTGTCAAATTTTGACCATGGATTTAGTTAACAAAATGTTAATGCATGTCACAAAAACTAGTATTATTGGAAACTACGATCAAATATGAATTCAACGATATAATTTTTTATGACATGCACTAACATTTTTCTGGTTAAATTTATGGTAAAATTTTGGCACAAAATACAAAGTGGACCAATAAACCAGGACAGATGTAGTACTCCATGTGGAAACGCTGCCAGCAAGCAAAAAATTATTTATTGGAAGCCAAAATTTGTATGTTTGATCGTATTTATACAATAATACATCAAAATTGATGACATCAAATTAGTATTATTAGGTTCATGATAAAATATTTTTTTGTCATATACTTATTTGGTTTTACAAACATTGATATATTTTTGCACAACTCAGTCAAACTTTGAGATATACTTTGACCCTCCAACAAAACTGAAAGTAGTGTTAAAAAACAAAGTTGAAAGTACACACGGGACGGAGGGAGTACATCTTTACCTAATATTAAAGGACAGATTGTTTTTCCACTTTTTTGGGTCATAGGTGTTTTTCGTACGTGGAGCACAGCTATCGACTGCTGATCAATTTTCGTACGTGGTAAAAAATACGAAAATTTGACATTGCCAGGATTCAAAGCCTGGTCGTTGAGAAATATCCCATAGCTGTTAGCCAACTCATCGTGCTATAACTCCTTGCAATATTGAAGAAACTTATGCTACTATCGTATGACAGCTCATTGCCCCTCTGTGTTGGGCCTGGAAAAAGGAGGGCTCGACGCATCATTTTTCTATACGTCACCAATGAACAGGGAAACAAATACAATTCAATCATTTGTGCGGGGATGGTGGCTATCGTATAGTTTTTTTTGCGGGAACTGACAATCTTGAGTTCATCAATCTTTGGGTGACAAGAGGAAGGAACGACACCACGACGTTCTCCGCTGGTTGTTTCGAGGAGGTCATGTCACTTCTGATCAGATCGAGATCGAGAGGCCTCGCTACTAGATCAAGATCGAGGCTATTGCTCAAATCGAGAAAAAGATTAGATCGAGAGTGAGAGGCCACAAGAATGTCGAAAGAGTCGCCGCTCACTGGATGTGCTCTCAATCGCTGCCATCGATGGATAGAGCCGACGTGCACTGGTTAAGACCAAACATGCTGGAGGCCGTTGACTAAATTACCGCTAATCACGAGCCCGTATGGCCCCCGCTGGGTCAGTAATTTGCCGCGGCGCTAGGAGCCAACAAGGCCACACCGCACGCTGAACGGGGGCGCTGGTTGGGCTTGGATGTGACGCCCCGAGACCGATGTGCCAGGTGTCTTCCAGTTATTCGTTGTTGTTGCCTTGTCATTTGCTTGCGTATCATGCATCTCATATCATGTCATCATGTGCATTTCATTTGCATACATGTTCATCTCATGCATCCGAGCATTTTCACCGTTGTCCGTTTTGCAATCCGGCGCTCCTATGTCCTCCGGTGTCCGTTTCTACCTCTTTTCGTGTGCGGGTGTGAAACATTTTCGGTTTGAACCGAGACTTGTCATGCGGCCTTGGTTTACTACTGGTAGACCGCCTGTCAAGTTTCGTGTCATTTGAACTTCGTTTGATACTCCAACGGTTAACCGAGGGACCGAAAAGGCCTCGTGTGTGTTGCAGCCCAACACCCCTCCAAAGTGGCCCAAAACCCACCTAAATCTCCTCCATCATCTAGATCGTTCGATCACGATCGCGTGGCCAAAAACCGGACCTCATTTGGACTCTCTTAGCTCCCTCTACCTATAAATATGTGTGCCTCCCCGCATTTTTCGCGGTTGAAACCCTAGCCATCTTCTCCACCGCACCGCCGGACATGTCCGTCTCATCGGCGGACGCGTCCACCCCGCCGCAACATCGCTCCGACCAATGGGAGCGCGACACCTCAGCTTCGCCGCCACCCACAGCCACTCAGACGCCGCCACCTGTCATCCCGCCGGCCTCCTCTCCCCCCCCACCGACGCGGCCCGCCCGGCCCGCAGGAGGCCCGCCCCGGGCCGCAATGGGCTCCAACGCCTAGCGCGCCAGGTCCGCGCTCCGCCGCCCGGCTCATTGCTTCGCCGCCGCGCGCCCCACTCGCTGGCGCCCGCGCCATCGTCCGCCGCTCGCCGCCATTCCGCCCTACCGCCCGAGTTGCTCTCCTCCTCCTCCACCGCCGCCTTGTCTTATGGTGCCGCGCGTCTTCGCCCCTCTCGCCGGACCGCCGCCGCCGCGCCTCGATTTGGCCGGAGTTGCCAGATCCAGCGAGGGCCGGAGCTCCTCTCCACCAGTCCGGCCATCTCCGTCGTCTCTGGCGAGGTCCCGTGGATCGGGACCAGATCCACCACTCCCTTCAACCAAACGCCGCCTTCTCGATCCGGATCCATCTCGTCCCGCACGCCTCCGTCCTGGGTTGACTTTTCCCGAGAGGTTCAAATTTCACTAAGTCCCCCAGATTTCAGTAATTTTTTGAGCATATTCATCATGCCATAACTTCATCACCGTTGCTCTGATTCGTGCAGGTAGCATATCGAAATGTTCGTCTCGATGAGTACATCATTTCATCTCATTGCATCATTTTCATTTGAGCTCATCTTGATGCCCGAAATGCTGTTGGAAGAGGGCTATATGATGATAGTTTCAGATATGTTTCAGCAATTGCACTTTTGTCATTTTTGCCATGATTAATGTATGCATGATATGATCCTGAGCTCTACATATGTTTTGAAGAATGTCATGCCATCTTTACAGAGGTGTATGTCATGTATTTTTGTGATCTTTGTGGTGACTAGCACAAGCATGCAAAGTAGCTTACTCAATGATGCTGATTTCAGGGACTTAGAATTTCACTAAGTCCTTGCCCTGTCATTATTTTTATGCCATATGTTCATCTTGTTTCCTAGTGATCCGTGCCTCTTTTGAGCATGATTAGTAAGGATGTTTTGTAAACAATGTTGTGCTCTATGCATCCATGTCTTTGTTTGCAATTATGGAGCATCCTAGCTTGAGTCAATCGAGCTCTACTTTTGCTATAAAATGTTCCTGGCAGTTTGTTAACATGTTTAGCAATTTTGCCGAGCTTGTTATTGTTGATCCGTGCATGCTATATTGTTGTTCTTGCCATGTCTAGCTTCTATGCCATGTCTATTTGCTGGGTGTATGCTTAGTTTGTCATGCAATGCCTCGTAGTGAGTGCATCGAGCTCGTAAACATGCCTACTCGTTATCTGTTTTGCCATGCTCCAGTTTTTCACTAAGTCTGAATCTGTTTATGTTTTTGCTATGTTCACATGCTTGCAATTGTATTTTCTGATCCCTTTTGGCTCATGGTCACTAAGGGAATTTTGTTATATGCTTTGCGTAGCTTCATGCCATGCCTTTCTTTGCCATGATATGTTCCTGTAGCATGTAGTTTTCATGCTCTAAAGATTGCTTCCTGATGATAAATTCCTGACATGCTGTTAATTTCACTAAGTGTGTAATCTGTTATCTTTTGCACTTTTGCCATGCTTATTTGAACCTGTTAATGAGTGAATTAGCCGTAGCTCAGTGTTCATCTTTTGTCAAGCTTCATGAGTGGATCCCTGCCATGTATTTTATTGTTATGTTTGAGTGCAGTAGCTTACTTATCTTGATGCTTTTAGATGGCCTCATGCTGTTTATCGCAGACCGGTGCCATATTTGTTTTGCTTGTCATTTCCAAACCGTGCATCCGATTCCGGTGATTTTTATATCGATTTCGACCGAAATCAACTCACCTTTCCAGTGGCACTCTTGGATTTCCAAGTTGAGGCTAGGTTCAATCATTCTTTTTCAAATCATGCATACGCACCGCATACCGCATTCCGCATATCATGCCATGTTCATGTGTTGATTGTTTACTATGTTGTGTGCTTCTTTCCGGTGTTGCTTCTTCGGGTTGGTTCCGATAACGTCGCGTTTGTGAGGAACTGTTCGACTACGTCCGTTTGTCTTCTTCATGGACTCGTTCTTCTTCCTTGCGAGATTTCAGGCAAGATGACCATACCCTCGAAATCACTTCTATCTTTGCTTGCTAGTTGCTCGCTCTTTTGCTATGCCTATGCTACGATACCTACCACTTGCTTATCCTGCCTCCCATATTGTTAAGCCAAGCCTCTAACCCACCTTGTCCTAGCAAACCGTTGTTTGGCGATGTTACCGCTTTGCTCAGCCCCTCTTATAGCATTGTTAGTTGCGGGTGAAGATTGGAGTTTGTTCCTTGTTGGAACATGGATATTTTGTTGGGATATCACAATATCTTTTATTTAATTAATGCATCTATATACTTGGTGAAGGGTGGAAGGCTCGGCCTTATGCCTGGTGTTTTATTCCACTCTTGTCGCCCTAGTTTCCGTCATATCGGTGTTATGTTCCCGGATTTTGCGTTCCTTACACGGTTGGGTTATAATGTGATAGAGGCAAAGGTGTCCCGATGTTTCGATGAGATGGTGGCTATCGTTTTCTGTGGGAGTCGACCTTGACGATCCGACTACGAACGTGCGAGACGTCGCGCCTTAGCAATCGCTAAACCAACTTCCGAGGGGTTATTGACCACGCCGGAGCACGATCAACCTGACCACGAGGGCCTGTTTCCTGCGAGCAAACGAAGAACAAGCAAGAAACTGAGATTGCAATCTGGATATTGCGAATATAAGATGAAAGCTTTATTGATCAAGGTGGGGTTCTGTGACGTCTTGGTCTGGTCGTTGGACACAAACGAAGTACGCGAAGTTGCAGCTATGGCGAACTTTTAATCTAAACAAAACCCCCAAAGTCTAAACGACGCCCTAAGGGCTGTATATATGGAGGAAGAGAGGGGAATTTCGTGGCCCTTGAGGGTGGGGTCCGAAACCAACCCTAACTCTTGTTTCCCCCACACATACGGACTCTAAAAATAGCCTATACTTAAGTATTTCGAAATTACATGGGCCTGGCCCATTAATAAGGTGACGCAGCACCTAGAATAGCCTATGGACGAATATTATGAAGTGGCATCTTGTATATTTCGTCCATGGCTTCATGCACTCCTTATGGCGGCTTCACAGTCCTGAAATCATCACTTGTAACTCCGTTCTTGATCCCCTTGCGCATGCCATCAACTTCATGCGTGTTCTTGCTCCAATGTTCATCCTTCTCCAAGCTAGGCCCTTCATTTGAAAGCAAAACAAATGTATCCAATTTAGGCAGCATCATATTCTCATGAACATTAGAATCATTACCAAGAAACGAAAGTACCTGGTAATTTAATTGGCGTGCGCGAGCTCTAGTAATTGGTCCAGTATATGTAACAGTTGGGGCTGTGGGTGTAACAATGGTATTGATGTCCTCATCATCCTCCCCTTCTTGAAATGAAGTCGTCCTCGACGGAAGCTCATCTTCCTCACCCAAATAAGGCATCAAATCTGCAATATTAAAAGTGGGACTAACCCCAAAATCTGCAGGTAGCTCAAGTTTATATGCATTATCATTTATTTTCTCTAAAACCTTAAAAGGACCATCAGCACGTGGCATTAGCTTTGATTTGCGCAGATTAGGAAATCTATCTTTACGCAAATGTAACCAAACAAGATCTCCAGGTGCAAACACAACATGTTTTCTACCCTTATCTCCAGCAAGTTTATATTTAGCATTCATACGCTCAATGTTTTCCTTAGTTAACTCATGCATTTTCAAAATCAATTCAGAACGTTCTTTAGCATCAAAATTAACCTTCTCCGAAGATGGAAGAGGCAACAAATCAATAGGTGCACGAGGTAGGAAACCATACACAATTTCAAAAGGGCACATCTTAGTAGTAGAATGCAATGAACGATTATAAGCAAATTCAATATGAGGCAAGCATTCTTCCCACATTTTCTTGTTATTCTTCAAAACAGCCCTAAGCATAGTAGACAATGTTCTATTGACTACTTCAGTTTGTCCATCAGTTTGGGGGTGACAAGTAGTACTAAAAAGCAGCTTAGTCCCCAACTTAGCCCATAAACATCTCCAAAAGTGGCTAAGAAATTTAGTATCACGATCTGAAACAATAGTATTTGGCACACCATGTAAGCGAATAATTTCACGAAAGAACAAATCAGCAACATTAACAGCATCATCGCTTTTATGACATGGTATAAAGTGTGCCATTTTCGAGAACCTATCCACGACAACAAATATGCTATCCCTCCCCTTCTTTGTTCTAGGTAAACCTAAAACAAAGTCCATAGATATATCCTCCCAAGGAACACTAGGTACAGGCAAAGGCATATATAAACCATGAGGATTGAGTCGTGACTTAGCTCTTTGACATGTAGTGCAGCGAGCAACAAAACGCTCAACATCCCGTCTCATCTTTGGCCAAAAGAAATGTGTAGCAAGTATATCCTCCGTCTTCTTGACGCCAAAGTGTCCCATTAATCCTCCTCCATGCGCCTCCTGCAACAACAAAAGACGAACGGAGCTAGCTGGAATGCATAGCTTGTTAGCACGAAACACAAATCCATTGTTAAGAACGAACTTGTTCCAAGTTCTCCCTTCCTTACAATTCTGCAATACATCTGTAAATTCAGCATCATTAACATATTGATCCTTGATGGTCTCCAAACCAAATATTTTAAAGTCAAGTTGTGAAAGCATAGTATAACGACGAGACAAGGCATCAGCAATAACATTTTCTTTACCCTTCTTGTGTTTAATCACATAAGGGAAAGTCTCAATGAATTCAACCCATTTAGCATGTCGACGGTTCAGTTTTGCTTGACTTTTAATGTGTTTCAAAGATTCATGATCAGAATGTATAACAAATTCCTTGGGCCATAAATAATGTTGCCATGTTTCTAAGGTCCGAACAAGAGCATATAATTCTTTATCATAAGTAGAATAGTTCAGACTAGGCCCACTCAATTTTTCAGAAAAGTATGCAACAGGTTTTCCATCTTGTAATAACACACCTCCTAATCCAATTCCACTAGCATCACATTCAAGCTCAAAAGTCTTATTGAAATTAGGAAGTTGGAGTAAAGGAGCATGTGTCAACTTATCTTTCAATACCGTGAAGGCTTCTTCCTGTGCGGTACCCCAAACAAAAGGTACATCCTTCTTTGTAAGCTCGTTGAGAGGTGCAGCAATGGTGCTGAAATCTCTCACAAAACGCCTATAGAAACCAGCGAGGCCAAGGAAACTCCTCACTTGTGTGACTGTTTTGGGCTGCGGCCAACTCTCAATAGCTTCAATCTTGGCTTTATCAACTTCAATTCCCTGTGGAGTAACAACATAGCCAAGAAAAGATACTCGGTCGGTGCAAAAGGTGCACTTTCCAAGGTTACCAAACAAACGTGCATCACGTAGAGCAATAAAAACAGCACGTAAATGTTCCAAATGTTCCTCCAAAGATTTGCTATAAATCAATATGTCATCAAAGTAAACTACCACAAATCGTCCAATGAAAGCACGTAAAACTTCGTTCATTAACCTCATGAAAGTACTAGGTGCATTAGTTAACCCAAAAGGCATGACTAACCACTCATATAATCCAAACTTAGTTTTAAATGCTGTTTTCCATTCATCTCCCAATTTCATACGAATTTGATGGTAACCACTACGCAAATCAACTTTGGAGAATATTGTAGAGCCACTCAATTCATCAAGCATATCATCTAGCCTAGGAATAGGATGACGATAACGAATAGTAATATTATTAATGCCTCTACAATCAACGCACATACGCGACGTACCATCCTTTTTCGGCACTAAAATGATAGGAACAGCACAAGGACTAAGGGATTCGCGTATATAACCTTTGTCGAGCAGTTCTTGTACTTGACGCATAATCTCCTTCGTCTCCTCTGGATTGGTACGGTATGGTGCCCGGTTGGGTAATGATGCACCGGGAATTAAGTCAATTTGATGCTCAATCCCGCGAATAGGTGGTAATCCCGGTGGCACGTCTTGTGGAAAGACGTCGGCGAACTCCTGCAAAATGTTAGTGACAGCAGGAGGCAAAGAGGAAGGCACGTCCTCGAATGAAAATAATGCCTCTTTGCACACAAAAGCATAGCAAACAGATTTGCTAAAATCTAGATCATCAATATCAGTTTTGGTGGCAAGTAAACATGCACTTTTCAATTTAATTTCAGAAGCAACACTAGATTGTTTATTATTATTAGGCTGCATTTGTTGCTCAAATTCTTTTGCCACAATCTGATTTTCACTCTTAGTTTTCTCCTGTTTTGCTTTATTAGCTCTATTAATATCATCTTTCAAAATGGAATCAGGAGTCATAGGAAGCAAAGTAATATTTTTATCCTTATGAACAAGAGTATACTGATTGTTTCTACCATGGTGAATAGAATTTTTATCAAATTGCCATGGTCTACCAAGTAATAAGGAACATGCTTGCATCGGTACCACATCACAATCAACATAATCAGCATATGTAGAGATACTAAAATGCACACGAACAGTACGTGTTACCTTAACCTTGCCGCTGTTGTTGAACCATTGGATGTAGTAAGGATGTGGATGTGGTCTTGTGGTGAGAGATAGCTTCTCCACCATCTCGATGCTAGCCAAGTTGTTGCAACTCCCTCCATCTATGATCACGCGAACAGAACGTTCCTTCACAACTCCCTTTGTATGGAACAAATTATGCCTCTGATTTTGCTCAGCTTGTGTAACCTGCACACTCAAAACACGTTGAGCAACTAAACATTCATACCTGTCAGCATCTTCAGGAGCCATGTATTGCGTCTCATGATCAGAATCGTCTCCACCGTGTTCGTCACGTGTAATAAGAGCCAAAGTCTCCTCATCATAGTCACTAGCGGACTCATACCCACCATCCTCAGTAACAATCATCACACGCTTAGATGGGCATTCTCTCGCATAATGACCTCCACCCTTGCAACGTCGACAAATAATATCATGTGTTTTCCCTGTTGATGCCATGGATGAAGAAGAGCTCTTTGCAGGCCCAGAAGGTGTGCTCTTGGCAGATAGTGGTGATTGTGCCTGCTTTACTGTATCACGGTTGGAGGTGGCAGCCGACGGAGGCGCCGGTGAAGCAGAACGTGTGGAAGTAGATGATGCACGTGGTGTCCATGAAGAAGGTCGACCTGCAGAAAAGTTAGTCCGCGCCAATGCCTGTCGATCCTGCACTTCACGTTCAGCTTTACAAGCAAGATGGAATAAACGAGTGATATTAGTATACTCCTTATACTCTAGAATCGTCTGAATCTCTCTATTTAATCCACCCATAAAACGTGCAAGCATAGCTTCATTCTCCTCAACAATACCACATCTAATCATGCCAGTTTGTAATTCCTGATAATATTCGTCTACAGAATTTTTTCCCTGTCTTAAGCGCTGCAATTTTTGAAGTAATTCACGTTGATAATATGGTGGAACCCAACGAGTACGCATAGCAGTTTTCAAAGCAGCCCAAGTAGCAGGAATGGGATATAATCTACAATGCTCAGACCACCAAACACATGCAAAACTAGTGAATGCACAAACAGCAGCAGGAACACGTCTCTCCTCGGGATATTGTAAACATGTAAATCGTTGTTCAGTTTCTAACTCCCAAGTAAGGTATATATCAGGAACATATCTACCCTCAAATGGTGGAATATTCAATTTTAGTTTAGGGAGATGGTCATGATCTCGTACCTGAGGGTGAGCCCTACCATTGCCATTATTTGCATGTGGACGACCTGATGGTTGCTGTGCTGGTGGTGGCACGTAGTTCTGATTTTGATCAACCTCATCCTCGTAATCGCTAGCAAAATCATCCTCCTCCGCATCAGCAGCAGGAGCCACAGAAGTAGCAACAGGAGCACCAACAGTTTGGCCAGGTGCAAGAGGGAGACGGCTCGCTCGGCGGAGGGCTGTTTCACGATGTGTAGGTAGTCGTCGTTGTTGTTGTTGTAGAGGTGCGTTAGGTGCAGCCGGTGGTGGTGGTGGAAGACGCGCGAGCAATTCATTAAACCTGTTATCGAGCTTTGTTTCGAACGTCTTCTCCATGTCATCTATCTTCTCCATGGCCTCTTCAAATCTGTTTAGCACATCCTGCACCTGTCCATTCATCATTTGCTGAAATTTATCATGCAACTCCTGATTCGTCATGTTCTCCCAGTCAGTCTCGTCGGCTTGTGATCCTGCCATGGTTAGCAACAATAGAAAACACACAAGAATATGATCCTACAGAATACTAACAAGAGGTGGTGGTGGCGGGTGTCACAAATCCGTCAAGCAAATCTCAAATTCTTACCAGTTCTTACCCAGCAGCAGGCGGTGATTGGCAACCGTTGTAGTCAAAACTCTCAAAAGCTTGGATAGAGCGATTGCCAGGAAGAGTCAAACGCACGACGTAGAGGTATGTGGAGCTGGGAAGGCTTATAGTATGGTAGCAAAAAGGGTCAGCAATAATCAATTCAGAGATGCAAAGTTGAATAAACGCTCAACGACGGTACTGTGCTGGTCCTAGGCTAGACCGTGCTAGAGACGCGAGCCTAGAACACTAACAAAATCACGGCGCTGCACGTAAATAAGGGAAAAGCACACTCTGGAACTTTTTTTTTTCGCTTTTTTTTTTTTTTTTCCGAGACCTACGCAGGCAAGGAAACACGAATCGGAATTGAGATTGATCTCAAGAACAAACCTAATAAGAGAAGAACTCGGATTGGTGGTGGATATATGGTTGTGGTATATGGCAGCGGTGGTGGTATATGGTAGCGATGGTGGTATGTGGTATATGGATAAGGATTCAGAGCGGTGGCGGATAAGCAAAAGTGGTAGATGGGCGATGATGATGGTGCGGCGGCGGCGTGACAACTTATGACCAGAACTCGAAACTCTAAAAGACTAGACTCTAAGACCAGCAACTTGACACGACGATGCAACCGCAAATTCAACAAAGCAAAAACCCTAAAAAGATTATGCAAAGGCTCAGATTGGTTCGGATATGATGAACTAACCCTAATTTTTTTTGTGGCTTTTTCGTGGACTGTAGGTATGAAGAACAGACTCGATCTAATCTACGAAAAACTGTAAAATCTCACCGAGCAACCTGGAAATCTGATACCACTTGATAGAGGCAAAGGTGTCCCGATGTTTCGATGAGATGGTGGCTATCGTTTTCTGTGGGAGTCGACCTTGACGATCCGACTACGAACGTGCGAGACGTCGCGCCTTAGCAATCGCTAAACCAACTTCCGAGGGGTTATTGACCACGCCGGAGCACGATCAACCTGACCACGAGGGCCTGTTTCCTGCGAGCAAACGAAGAACAAGCAAGAAACTGAGATTGCAATCTGGATATTGCGAATATAAGATGAAAGCTTTATTGATCAAGGTGGGGTTCTGTGACGTCTTGGTCTGGTCGTTGGACACAAACGAAGTACGCGAAGTTGCAGCTATGGCGAACTTTTAATCTAAACAAAACCCCCAAAGTCTAAACGACGCCCTAAGGGCTGTATATATGGAGGAAGAGAGGGGAATTTCGTGGCCCTTGAGGGTGGGGTCCGAAACCAACCCTAACTCTTGTTTCCCCCACACATACGGACTCTAAAAATAGCCTATACTTAAGTATTTCGAAATTACATGGGCCTGGCCCATTAATAAGGTGACGCAGCACCTAGAATAGCCTATGGACGAATATTATGAAGTGGCATCTTGTATATTTCGTCCATGGCTTCATGCACTCCTTATGGCGGCTTCACAGTCCTGAAATCATCACTTGTAACTCCGTTCTTGATCCCCTTGCGCATGCCATCAACTTCATGCGTGTTCTTGCTCCAATGTTCATCCTTCTCCAAGCTAGGCCCTTCATTTGAAAGCAAAACAAATGTATCCAATTTAGGCAGCATCATAATCTCATGAACATTAGAATCATTACCAAGAAACGAAAGTACCTGGTAATTTAATTGGCGTGCGCGAGCTCTAGTAATTGGTCCAGTATATGTAACAGTTGGGGCTGTGGGTGTAACAATGGTATTGATGTCCTCATCATAATGGGAACCCCTTGACAGTTCGCTTTGAATAAAACTCCTCCAGCAAGGCCCAATCTTGGTTTTACCATTTGCCTCAGCACCACCTACTTTTCCCTTGGGAGTCGCGCTCCCAAGGGTCATCATTATTTTAACCCCCCCGGGCCAGTGCTCCTCTGAGTGTTGGTCCACCTTGTCAGCCGTCGGTGGCCACCAGGGGCAACTCTAGGCTGGTCTACCGGAAGTTTGGACAATCCGGTGTGCCCTGAGAACGAGATATGTGCAGCTCCTATCGGGATTTGTCGGCACATTCGGGGTGGCTTTGCTGATTTAGTTTTACCATTGTCGAGATGTCTTGTAACCGGGATGCCGAGTCTGATCGGATTGTCTTGGGAGAAGGAATATCCTTCGGTGACCATGAGAACCTGTGATGGGCTAAGTTGGTACACCCCTGCTGGGATTTGAACTTTCGAAAGCCATGCCCGCAGTTATGAGCAGATGGGAATTTGTTAATGTCCGGCTATAGAAAACCTGAAGTTTATCTTAACTAAAATACATCAACCGCGTGTGTAGCCGCGATGGTCTCTTCTCGACGAGGTCCGGGAAGTGAACACGGTGTTGGAGTAATGTTTGACGTAGGTTGTTCTAGGATCACTTATTGATCATAGTTCATCGATCGTGCTTTTGCCTTCTCTTCTCGCTCTCATTTGCGTATGTTAGCCACCAAATATGCTAGTCGCTTGCTGCAGTTCCACCTCATACCTTTATCTTACCTATAAGCTTAAATAGTCTTGATCATGAGGGTGTGAGATTACTGAGTCCCCGTGACTCACAGATACTTCCAAAACCAGCTTGCGGGTGCCGTTGAACCGTGCAGGTGACGCAACCAAGCTCAAGGAGGAGCTCGATGAAGATTGTGTTCGCTATATTGTTCCGTTTCCAGTTGATCAGTAGTGGAGCCTAGTTGGGACGATCGGGGATCTGTGTAGCATTTGGGGTAGTCTTCTTTTATTTTGGTTCCGTAGTCGGACCTTGTGTGTATCTGGATGATGTAATGCTTTATTCATGTATTGTGTGAAGTGGCGATTGTAAGCCAACTATGTATCTCTTTTCCCTTATGTATTACATGGGTTGTTGTGAAGATTACCTCACTTGCGACATTGCTTTCAATGCGGTTATACCTCTAAGTCGTGCTTTGACACGTGGGAGATATAGCCGCATCGAGGGCGTTACATTGGAGCTGGCAGAGCAGTAGCATGACGGGGGAATGCATTTTGAAGAAGAGATTGCTGGTGTTGTGTGAGTACTACTGCTGCTAATATTCAGTGTTGTGCAACAAATGACGATGCATAGTATGCTCTCCCTCCCCCTCCCTCTAAATTCGTTTAGCGGGAATCACTAAATATTGTGTTTGATGAAATGTCCCAGCAAACTGTCAGAAAGAATTTAAACCTGTAAGATTGGGTATCAACTTTGGATGATTGGGTATCAAGTTGTTCCTTTTTTCAAGATTCCTATTTTGATGATTATGTGCATTAACAACAAGCCAGATCATGATTTTTTGTGTCATGTAGGCACAATATACCCATGTTACCGCAAATTGAGATTTTGGATGATTGAGAGTGGGATATGCGTTTTTATACAAATTTGTTCCATACCATCTGATGAGGACATCAATACCATTGTTACACCCACAGCCCCTACTGTTACATATACTGGACCAATTACTAGAGCTCGCGCACGCCAATTAAATTACCAGGTACTTTCGTTTCTTGGTAATGATTCTAATGTTCATGAGATTATGATGCTGCCTAAATTGGATACATTTGTTTTGTTTTCAAATGAAGGGCCTAGCTTGGAGAAGGATGAACATTGGAGCAAGAACACGCATGAAGTTGATGGCATGCGCAAGGGGATCAAGAACGGAGTTACAAGTGATGATTTCAGGACTTTGAAGCCGCCATAAGGAGTGCATGAAGCCATGGACGAAATATACAAGATGCCACTTCATAATATTCGTCCATAGGCTATTCTAGGTGCTGCATCACCTTATTAATGGGCCAGGCCCATGTAATTTCGAAATACTTAAGTATAGGCTATTTTTAGAGTCCGTATGTGTGGGGAAACAAGAGTTAGGGTTGGTTTCGGACCCCACCCTCAAGGGCCACGAAATTCCCCTCTCTTCCTCCATATATACAGCCCTTAGGGCGTCGTTTAGACTTTGGGTTTTGTTTAGATTAAAAGTTCGCCATAGCTGCAACTTCGCGTACTTCGTTTGTGTCCAACGACCAGACCAAGACGTCACAGAACCCCACCTTGATCAATAAAGCTTTCATCTTATATTCGCAATATCCAGATTGCAATCTCAGTTTCTTGCTTGTTCTTCGTTTGCTCGCAGGAAACAGGCCCTCGTGGTCAGGTTGATCGTGCTCCGGCGTGGTCAATAACCCCTCGGAAGTTGGTTTAGCAATTGCTAAGGCGCGACGTCTCGCACGTTCGTAGTCGGATCGTCAAGGTCGACTCCCACAGAAAACGATAGCCACCATCTCATCGAAACATCGGGACACCTTTGCCTCTATCAAGTGGTATCAGATTTCCAGGTTGCTCGGTGAGATTTTACACTTTTTTGTAGATTAGATCGAGTCTGTTCTTCATACCTACAGTCCACGAAAAAGCCACACAAAAAAAGTTAGGGTTAGTTCATCATATCCGAACCAATCTGAGCCTTTGCATAATCTTTTTAGGGTTTTTGCTTTGTTGAATTTGCGGTTGCATCGTCGTGTCAAGTTGCTGGTCTTAGAGTCTAGTCTTTTAGAGTTTCGAGTTCTGGTCATAAGTTGTCACGCCGCCGCCGCACCATCATCGTCGCCCATCTACCACTTTTGCTTATCCGCCACCGCTCTGAATCCTTATCCATATACCACTACCAATCCGTATCCATATACCACCATCAATCTCTATCCATATACCACCACCGCTACCATATACCACCACCACTGCCATATACCACAACCATATATCCACCACCAATCCGAGTTCTTCTCATATTAGGTTTGTTCTTGAGATCAATCTCAATTCCGATTCGTGTTTCCGTGCCTGCGTAGGTCTCGGAAAAAAAAAAGAGTCTGGAGACCCCCGGGCAGTTTTTAGGCCAAAATTTTCACGGGCAAAAATATTTTTGCCCTATCCTATTTTTAGGCTTTTCTGAGTCTTTTGAGCCACGTGCCATCGTAGTGAATTTTTGTCGCACTTTTTCGTCGTCGCTGCCCTGATTTCCGAAAAAAAAAGTGGAATTTTTTTTTTCGTGCCCATCCTATCAGTTTGACGAGGGAAGAGTTTTGAGACACTTGCCATTATAGTAATTTTTCGCAAAAAAAAAGAGGAGCGCAAAAAAAAAGCGAAAAAAAAAGTTCCAGAGTGTGCTTTTCCCTTATTTACGTGCAGCGCCGTGATTTTGTTAGTGTTCTAGGCTCGCGTCTCTAGCACGGTCTAGCCTAGGACCAGCACAGTACCGTCGTTGAGCGTTTATTCAACTTTGCATCTCTGAATTGATTATTGCTGACCCTTGTTGCTACCATACTATAAGCCTTCCCAGCTCCACATACCTCTACGTCGTGCGTTTGACTCTCCCTGGCAATCGCTCTATCCAAGCTTTTGAGAGTTTTGACTACAACGGTTGCCGATCACCGCCTGCTGCTGGGTAAGAACTGGTAAGAATTTGAGATTTGCTTGACGGATTTGTGACACCCGCCACCACCACCTCTTGTTAGTATTCTGTAGGATCATATTCTTGTGTGTTTTCTATTGTTGCTAACCATGGCAGGATCACAAGCCGACGAGACTGACTGGGAGAACATGACGAATCAGGAGTTGCATGATAAATTTCAGCAAATGATGAATGGACAGGTGCAGGATGTGCTAAACAGATTTGAAGAGGCCATGGAGAAGATAGATGACATGGAGAAGACGTTCGAAACAAAGCTCGATGACAGGTTTAATGAATTGCTCGCGCGTCTTCCACCACCACCACCGGCTGCACCTAACGCACCTCTACAACAACAACGACGACGACTACCTACACATCGTGAAACAGCCCTCCGCCGAGCGAGCCGTCTCCCTCTTGCACCTGGCCAAACTGTTGGTGCTGCTGTTGCTACTTCTGTGGCTCCTGCTGCTGATGCGGAGGAGGAGGATGATTTTGCTGGCGATTACGAGGATGAGGTTGATCAAAATCAGAACTACGTGCCACCACCAGCACAGCAACCATCAGGTCGTCCACATGCAAATAATGGCAATGGTAGGGCTCACCCTCAGGTACGAGATCATGACCATCTCCATAAACTAAAATTGAATATTCCACCATTTGAGGGTAGATATGTTCCTGATATATATCTTACTTGGGAGTTAGAAACTGAACAACGATTTACATGTTTACAATATCCCGAGGAGAGACGTGTTCCTGCTGCTGTTTGTGCATTCACTAGTTTTGCATGTGTTTGGTGGTCTGAGCATTGTAGATTATATCCCATTCCTGCTACTTGGGCTGCTTTGAAAACTGCTATGCGTACTCGTTGGGTTCCACCATATTATCAACGTGAATTACTTCAAAAATTGCAGCGCTTAAGACAGGGAAAAAATTCTGTAGAAGAATATTATCAGGAATTACAAACTGGCATGATTAGATGTGGTATTGTTGAGGAGAATGAAGCTATGCTTGCACGTTTTATGGGTGGATTAAATAGAGAGATTCAGACGATTCTAGAGTATAAGGAGTATACTAATATCACTCGTTTATTCCATCTTGCTTGTAAAGCTGAACGTGAAGTGCAGGATCGACAGGCATTGGCGCGGACTAACTTTTCTGCAGGTCGACCTTCTTCATGGACACCACGTGCATCATCTACTTCCACACGTTCTGCTTCACCGGCGCCTCCGTCGGCTGCCACCTCCAACCGTGATACAATAAAGCAGGCACAATCACCACTATCTGCCAAGAGCACACCTTCTGGGCCTGCAAAGAGCTCTTCTTCATCCATGGCATCAACAGGGCAAACACATGATATTATTTGTCGACGTTGCAAGGGTGGAGGTCATTATGCGAGAGAATGCCCATCTAAGCGTGTGATGATTGTTACTGAGGATGGTGGGTATGAGTCCGCTAGTGACTATGATGAGGAGACTTTGGCTCTTATTACACGTGACGAACACGGTGGAGACGATTCTGATCATGAGACGCAATACATGGCTCCTGAAGATGCTGACAGGTATGAATGTTTAGTTGCTCAACGTGTTTTGAGTGTGCAGGTTACACAAGCTGAGCAAAATCAGAGGCATAATTTGTTCCATACAAAGGGAGTTGTGAAGGAACGTTCTGTTCGCGTGATCATAGATGGAGGGAGTTGCAACAACTTGGCTAGCATCGAGATGGTGGAGAAGCTATCTCTCACCACAAGACCACATCCACATCCTTACTACATCCAATGGTTCAACAACAGCGACAAGGTTAAGGTAACACGTACTGTTCGTGTGCATTTTAGTATCTCTACATATGCTGATTATGTTGATTGTGATGTGGTACCGATGCAAGCATGTTCCTTATTACTTGGTAGACCATGGCAATTTGATAAAAATTCTATTCACCATGGTAGAAACAATCAGTATACTCTTGTTCATAAGGATAAAAATATTACTTTGCTTCCTATGACTCCTGATTCCATTTTGAAAGATGATATTAATAGAGCTAATAAAGCAAAACAGGAGAAAACTAAGAGTGAAAATCAGATTGTGGCAAAAGAATTTGAGCAACAAATGCAGCCTAATAATAATAAACAATCTAGTGTTGCTTCTGAAATTAAATTGAAAAGTGCATGTTTACTTGCCACCAAATCTGATATTGATGATCTAGATTTTAGCAAATCTGTTTGCTATGCTTTTGTGTGCAAAGAGGCATTATTTACATACGAGGACGTGCCTTCCTCTTTGCCTCCTGCTGTCACTAACATTTTGCAGGAGTTCGCCGACGTCTTTCCACAAGACGTGCCACCGGGATTACCACCTATTCGCGGGATTGAGCATCAAATTGACTTAATTCCCGGTGCATCATTACCCAACCGGGCACCATACCGTACCAATCCAGAGGAGACGAAGGAGATTATGCGTCAAGTACAAGAACTGCTCGACAAAGGTTATATACGCGAATCCCTTAGTCCTTGTGCTGTTCCTATCATTTTAGTGCCGAAAAAGGATG
This sequence comes from Triticum urartu, assembly GCF_056163025.1. Lineage (NCBI taxonomy): Eukaryota > Viridiplantae > Streptophyta > Magnoliopsida > Poales > Poaceae > Triticum > Triticum urartu. The sequence continues at coordinate 275,287,446 of NC_141876.1, forward strand.
GTACGTCGCGTATGTGCGTTGATTGTAGAGGCATTAATAATATTACTATTCGTTATCGTCATCCTATTCCTAGGCTAGATGATATGCTTGATGAATTGAGTGGCTCTACAATATTCTCCAAAGTTGATTTGCGTAGTGGTTACCATCAAATTCGTATGAAATTGGGAGATGAATGGAAAACAGCATTTAAAACTAAGTTTGGATTATATGAGTGGTTAGTCATGCCTTTTGGGTTAACTAATGCACCTAGTACTTTCATGAGGTTAATGAACGAAGTTTTACGTGCTTTCATTGGACGATTTGTGGTAGTTTACTTTGATGACATATTGATTTATAGCAAATCTTTGGAGGAACATTTGGAACATTTACGTGCTGTTTTTATTGCTCTATGTGATGCACGTTTGTTTGGTAACCTTGGAAAGTGCACCTTTTGCACCGACTGAGTATCTTTTCTTGGCTATGTTGTTACTCCACAGGGAATTGAAGTTGATAAAGCCAAGATTGAAGCTATTGAGAGTTGGCCGCAGCCCAAAACGGTCACACAAGTGAGGAGTTTCCTTGGCCTCGCTGGTTTTTATAGGCGTTTTGTGAGAGATTTCAGCACCATTGCTGCACCTCTCAACGAGCTTACAAAGAAGGATGTACCTTTTGTTTGGGGTACCGCACAGGAAGAAGCCTTCACGGTATTGAAAGATAAGTTGACACATGCTCCTTTACTCCAACTTCCTAATTTCAATAAGACTTTTGAGCTTGAATGTGATGCTAGTGGAATTGGATTAGGAGGTGTGTTATTACAAGATGGAAAACCTGTTGCATACTTTTCTGAAAAATTGAGTGGGCCTAGTCTGAACTATTCTACTTATGATAAAGAATTATATGCTCTTGTTCGGACCTTAGAAACATGGCAACATTATTTATGGCCCAAGGAATTTGTTATACATTCTGATCATGAATCTTTGAAACACATTAAAAGTCAAGCAAAACTGAACCGGCGACATGCTAAATGGGTTGAATTCATTGAGACTTTCCCTTATGTGATTAAACACAAGAAGGGTAAATAAAATGTTATTGCTGATGCCTTGTCTCGTCGTTATACTATGCTTTCACAACTTGACTTTAAAATATTTGGTTTGGAGACCATCAAGGATCAATATGTTAATGATGCTGAATTTAAAGATGTATTGTAGAATTGTAAGGAAGGGAGAACTTGGAACAAGTTCGTTCTTAACGATGGATTTGTGTTTCGTGCTAACAAGCTATGCATTCCAGCTAGCTCCGTTCGTCTTTTGTTGTTGCAGGAGGCGCATGGAGGAGGATTAATGGGACACTTTGGCGTCAAGAAGACGGAGGATATACTTGCTACACATTTCTTTTGGCCAAAGATGAGACGGGATGTTGAGCGTTTTGTTGCTCGCTGCACTACATGTCAAAGAGCTAAGTCACGACTCAATCCTCATGGTTTATATATTCCTTTGCCTGTACCTAGTGTTCCTTGGGAGGATATATCTATGGACTTTGTTTTAGGTTTACCTAGAACAAAGAAGGGGAGGGATAGCATATTTGTTGTCGTGGATAGGTTCTCGAAAATGGCACACTTTATACCATGTCATAAAAGCGATGATGCTGTTAATGTTGCTGATTTGTTCTTTCGTGAAATTATTCGCTTACATGATGTGCCAAATACTATTGTTTCAGATCGTGATACTAAATTTCTTAGCCACTTTTGGAGATGTTTATGGGCTAAGTTGGGGACTAAGCTGCTTTTTAGTACTACTTGTCACCCCCAAACTGATGGACAAACTGAAGTAGTCAATAGAACATTGTCTACTATGCTTAGGGCTGTTTTGAAGAATAACAAGAAAATGTGGGAAGAATGCTTGCCTCATATTGAATTTGCTTATAATCGTTCATTGCATTCTACTACTAAGATGTGCCCTTTTGAAATTGTGTATGGTTTCCTACCTCGTGCACCTATTGATTTGTTGCCTCTTCCATCTTCGGAGAAGGTTAATTTTGATGCTAAAGAACGTTCTGAATTGATTTTAAAAATGCATGAGTTAACTAAGGAAAACATTGAGCGTATGAATGCTAAATATAAACTTGCTGGAGATAAGGGTAGAAAACATGTTGTGTTTGCACCTGGAGATCTTGTTTGGTTACATTTGCGTAAAGATAGATTTCCTAATCTGCGCAAATCAAAGCTAATGCCACGTGCTGATGGTCCTTTTAAGGTTTTAGAGAAAATAAATGATAATGCATATAAACTTGAGCTACCTGCAGATTTTGGGGTTAGTCCCACTTTTAATATTGCAGATTTGAAGCCTTATTTGGGTGAGGAAGATGAGCTTCCGTCGAGGACGACTTCATTTCAAGAAGGGGAGGATGATGAGGACATCAATACCATTGTTACACCCACAGCCCCTACTGTTACATATACTGAACCAATTACTAGAGCTCGCGCACGCCAATTAAATTACCAGGTACTTTCGTTTCTTGGTAATGATTCTAATGTTCATGAGATTATGATGCTGCCTAAATTGGATACATTTGTTTTGTTTTCAAATGAAGGGCCTAGCTTGGAGAAGGATGAACATTGGAGCAAGAACACGCATGAAGTTGATGGCATGCGCAAGGGGATCAAGAACGGAGTTACAAGTGATGATTTCAGGACTTTGAAGCCGCCATAAGGAGTGCATGAAGCCATGGACGAAATATACAAGATGCCACTTCATAATATTCGTCCATAGGCTATTCTAGGTGCTGCATCACCTTATTAATGGGCCAGGCCCATGTAATTTCGAAATACTTAAGTATAGACTATTTTTAGAGTCCGTATGTGTGGGGAAACAAGAGTTAGGGTTGGTTTCGGACCCCACCCTCAAGGGCCACGAAATTCCCCTCTCTTCCTCCATATATACAGCCCTTAGGGCGTCGTTTAGACTTTAGGTTTTGTTTAGATTAAAAGTTCGCCATAGCTGCAACTTCGCGTACTTTGTTTGTGTCCAACGACCAGACCAAGACGTCACAGAACCCCACTTTGATCAATAAAGCTTTCATCTTATATTCGCAATATCCAGATTGCAATCTCAGTTTCTTGCTTGTTCTTCGTTTGCTCGCAGGAAACAGGCCCTCGTGGTCAGGTTGATCGTGCTCCGGCGTGGTCAATAACCCCTCGGAAGTTGGTTTAGCAATTGCTAAGGCGCGACGTCTCGCACGTTCGTAGTCGGATCGTCAAGGTCGACTCCCACAAAAAACGATAGCCACCATCTCATCGAAACATCGGGACACCTTTGCCTCTATCACCATCTATCCATATGAGTAGAAAATTTTTCTAGTATTTTCATTTAAATTACATTTTCATGTCATTGTATTACATGTTGTTATTACATGCTGAAAGCTCGACGGCATGGATGATTTTTATACTGAACAGAGCATGCTTCTTGATATTTATTGCAATTATAGCAGTTGTTTGGTTATCTCAAAATTTTGTTTACTGCTCCCTTCATCTCATAATATAAAACATTTTTATAAACTTTGAAGTTCTAATTTCATAATTGTTGCTAATAATTTAAGAGTCAAACTATAATTTCATGTTATTTGTAAACCAAACCTATCAAAATCACATTGATTTCTCGAAACATTCACGTGCACGCGGAGACCTAGCACAGATTTGCAGCCACAACGCTAGCGTATTCGCTGTCCTGTGGATCCCAGGCAGCCAATGTTAGTAGAATAATTACTCTGCCTTTCACAAAAAAAAGAACAATTACACTGTCATCTTATAAAAAATAGAGTAGTGTTTCCGTTACGCTCTTTCTTTCGCCCGACCCAGGTACATCATCCTTACTTTTATTTTTTATTTTTTATTATTGCACCCTTGCAATGCACGAACATTTTTGCTACTCGATCCAATATAAGCAAGTGAACACCGAACGGATCCAACGGTGGTCGAGCCGGCCACCCAAAAAAACTGGCAGAGAGATCTAAGGTAGGGAGCGAGAGAGGAAGGGAAGAGGAGAGAGGAAAGACGGAGCACCTCGTCGCCAAAAATACCATGGGGAGGGATTCGCACCTCGTCCTTCTCGCCGTCCTCCTCTTCTCCTCCCTCGTCGCCGCCGCAAAATCTGCCGACGAGGACGTCATATTTGGCCTCGCCAAGTTGTTGTCCAACCCGCCCTCGTCCTGGGGTGCCGGCGGCGACGTCTGCGTCTTCGACGGCATCACCTGCGAGCGCGGCGGCTCGGGCCGGGTCACCTCCATCGACCTCGGGGACATGGGCCTCACCGGGACCCTGCCCACCTCCCTGTCTTCCCTCACTGCGCTCAAGGAGTTGCATCTCCAGGGCAACGCACTACACGGCGACTTCCCATCGCTCGCCGGCTGCACCGACCTCACCCGCCTTGTGCTCGACGGCAATTGGTTTACCTCCCTCCCAAGTGACTTCCTCAAAGACCTGCCCTCCCTGCAATACCTCAGCCTGGAGGACCTGCCACTCAAGCCGTGGTCCGTCCCTGACGCCATTGTCGGCTCCTCCTTACTCGAAACCTTCTCCGCCTCCAATGCCTCCATTGCGGGTGCCTTCCCGGCGGTTCTGGCCAACCTGTCATCGTTGAGGTCTCTGCGGCTGTCATATAATAACCTCACTGGTGGACTCCCTGCCGGGCTGGCTGAGCTGATTGCCCTAGAGAGTCTGCAGCTGAACAACCAGATGTCGGATGGGAAGCTGTCAGGGTCTATTGATGTTGTTGCTGCAATGAAGAACCTAAGGCTGCTGTGGATCCAGTCTAACAAATTCACGGGCCCGATTCCGGATTTTAGCAACTCACAGCTAGAGGCGTTGAATGTCAGGGACAACAGGCTTACTGGTGTGGTGCCAGCCTCACTCTATGAGATCAAGACACTGCGTAATGTGTCACTGACTAATAATCTTTTTCAGGGGCCGATGCCTGATTTTCGTGGTGTAAATGTAGACCTTGCTGCTGACACTGTGAGCAGGTTCTGTCAGTCAAGGCCTGGGCCATGTGATCCGCTGGTTACAACTCTGCTTGCGGTGGCCGCAGGGTTTGGATACCCAGCTGAACTTGCGGAAACGTGGAATGGGAACACACCATGTGGTAATTGGATTGGTATTGTATGCTCAAATGGGGATGTTAGCATTTTTGATTTGCACAATCGTGGTTTGTCAGGGACGATATCGCCGGCTATTGCAAACCTGACTAGTGTTGGAAAGCTAGATCTCTCAAATAATCACCTCACTGGGGTGATACCGGATACTTTGACGACAATGTCAAACCTGAAAATTTTCATTGTCTCAAATAATAGCCTCGATGGTGAACTGCCCAAGTTTAAGCCTTCAGTCAAGGTACTGGCCGACGGAAACCAGTTTGGGAAATCAGATAGTGGTTCCCAGAGTGTTTCTGCAGGTGCACTGAAATGGAAGTCGGATGCTGGCATGATTATTGGAATTCTTGTAGCTGTGGTTCTTCTTGTTATCATTGTTGGGCTTTTGGTACATCATCGGAGGAAGAAGAATGCAGAGAAGTTCAGGCCAGTCTCATCAAAGGGGTCTGCTGATGAATCTGAGATGATGAAAATTCAGGTGGTTGAAACAAATTGGAGTGCCAATGGAAATACCGCAGTTCCAGCTGATTACAGCCAGGTGAGTGCTGGTAGCGCAAACATTACTCATCTGTTTGAGTCCCACGGAATGCAATTGCCTATTGAAGTGCTGCTAAAGGCCACAGACAACTTTAATGAGGACTGTATTTTAGGTAAAGGGGGGTTTGGGGTGGTCTTCAAGGGGAACCTCAATGAGAGGTTGGTTGCTGTGAAGAGGTGTGACAGTGGCACTATGGGGACTAAAGGGCAGCAAGAGTTCATGGCTGAGATTGATGTGCTTACGAAAGTAAGGCATCGACACTTGGTTGGACTACTTGGGTACTGTACCCATGGCTACGAGAGGCTCCTGGTCTATGAGTATATGTCTGGTGGAACATTGCGTGAGCACCTATGTGATCTTCAGCGGAGTGGTTATACTCCTCTTACATGGACACAGAGAATGACAATAGCTTTGGATGTTGCGAGGGGGATAGAATATTTGCATGGCTTGGCACAGGAGACTTTCATCCATAGGGATCTGAAGCCTTCCAATATACTGCTGGACCAGGATTTAAGAGCCAAGGTATCAGACTTTGGGTTGGTCAAGCTTGCTAATGACACAGACAAATCAATGATGACAAGGGTGGCAGGGACATTTGGATACCTTGCGCCTGAATACGCCAGTATGTGCATTTCTCATTGCTTATCTTTCATTCTCAAGTACCAATCTGTATTTGTCTTGCACAAGTTTCTTGTATCACATCCATGTTACTCTTTTTCGGGAGTGACATCACTCTTTGCTTGTTTCTTGTTTGAATAACATTCTGTTCTCTTTGCTAGTCAGCACCATGTAATTATGGAATTAGGATTGTTACTTTGCACTGGACACTAATGCTTGGCACTTCCTACAAGGCGCCTTACCACTTAGAACTGTAATATAGGTGTCTTAATAGTCAGATATGTGTTTTTTCTTTGAGTGAAATACCAAACTCAAGTTGGAAGTGGATATGTCAGAAGAATATGGCCCCTTATCTTCCAAATTAGAAGAGGTTAGGTTGTTCTGGGCATAAGTTTTCACTACTGTCAGGGAGACAGAAGAAACTCTAATTACTTCAGGCCTAAATAGATAGTAATACACCGAATGCTGATGCTTTATTGATTGTGGGAGAAGCCCAATATATATGAGGAATAGCTTGGCTTATAAGCCAACTCAAGGAAATACAATCTGGACTCTGAAACAGATTCTAATATGGACGCTGTACCTAATACAAATCTGAACCTAATAAATAACTTGTAGCAGTAAAGGAATCCTAGTCAGTTTGGGCTGGACCCAGGGGGTGGTGCAGCCAGGGCTGGGGCCCTCCAACCATATGTGGTACCCTGCATAACATCTCTCACACGAGTCTATGTGCAACAGACCCAATGACTTCTATAACTTGGAAAGGCCCATAGAAGTGAGGAGACAACTTGCCATGCTTGTGACCTTGTATGCAGCCACACCATAGCGAAGGCGAAGCCACACCCAATCTCTGACGCCAAATGATGCACTGACGGTGTTTGCCATCATAATAATGCTTTGCCCCGTGTTGCACTTGATGGACACACTCACCAACCTCACAAACGAATATCGCACAATCCTGAAGGGACGTCTCCATGGCATTGAAGCATTGGTCTCACGCCATAGGTCATCGAAGATGGTGAAGAGTGCCAGTGAGAGAGCACAAAGCGTAGGTGCCGCATCACCATCACGACAAGAGAGGGTGTTAGCGATGCAACTGCACCAAGCAATAATGAAAAAGCATACAAACTAGTAAGTTAAGAGTTAATGCCATTATTAGAATCCAGTTATTAGGTCGATATTGAGGTGGCACAGGCAGAACTCTGCTGTGAAGTCGAACCCAAGCAACTTGCTCACCCATTGTTATTGAGGGATTGCTGATAGCCGTTGATCGAGGAGAAACTTTAGACTATAGTGGTTGGTGTGTGCAATGAAGGCACGACACCAAAGATGCCATCCCTAGTGACGTTCAACTTGAACTAGTCTGATGAGTTCCCACTCGTAGGCAGTGAGCATGGCATGGCGTGGAGCGATGGGCCATCCGAAGAAGGCAAGAGCCCACGCCTTGGTGAAGAACGATGGCAGAGCCAATCCCGGAGGATCACGCGATCTCGAAGGAAGGTCTCCATGGCTACCATCCTGGCATCGCCGGGAACATAGTTGCGAAGACGTGGTGGTGGCCGACCATAAACAACCTCCAATGGAGTGGCACGAAGAGCGGAGTGATAGGATGTGTTGTACCAATTCTTAGCTCAGGGCAACCATTCAATCCAGCGCCCGCCGGGGGCAATCAACTTCAGTCTGCCAGGGTTGAAACGCTGAGCTCATGTGAAATTGAATGCCGAACTTGAATAATTCACGCCAAAAATTGTTGGGAAGATAGGATCGCAATCACTGACGATGCGATCGATAGTCCATGGAGGCATATTGTGCCATCAAAAACCGCCTTTGCCGTACAAGCAGTCGTGTATGGGTGGGACAATGGAATGAAGTGCGTATATTTGGAGAAGTTATCAACATATTTGGAAAAGTTATCAATGATAGAGAGCATCATAGACTTTCCATGCACCTTTGGCAGGGCCTTGATGAAATCCATGGAGATATCACTTCGCACGGACGCTGGGATCAGTAAGTAACTTGGCAGGGAGGAGTGTCTCCGTCTTGCTGCGCTGGCAGACCACACAACCACGTACGAAGTCCTAAACCAATTGGCGATCGCTAGGGACATGGAAATCAGCTCGGAGTCGATGAAATTCGTTTTGGACCTCCTCGTGAGCGGCATGAGCGTGCTGCAAAATCATTGTTACGGATGGGAAGGTGGGTAGCACATGCTCCTGACACCCATGGAGAATCAAGTTATTGACACAACTCTATAAGCGGTCGTGATCATCAGCACGAATACCATAAAAAATGGAGGTCAACTCGGGAGATGCATTTGATCTCGTGCTGTAGGTCATAGAAGATGGTGAAGAGTGCCTGTGAGAGAGCACAAAGCGTAGGTGTTGCATCAGCATCATGATAGGAGAGGGCGTCAGCGATGCAACTGCACCAACCAATAATTAAAAAGCACAGAAAGTAGTAAGTAAAGAGTTAATTCCATTATTAGGAATCCAATAATTAGGTCGACGTTGAGGCGGCACTTGCGAAACTCGACTGTGAAATTGAACCCAAGCAACCCCATTGTTGTTGAGTGATTGTCGATAGCCGCTGGTCGAGGAGAAACTTTATACTATGGTGGTTGGTGCGTGCAGTGAAGGCACGACACCAATGATACGATTGCTAGTGACGTACAACTTGAACTAGTTTGATGAGTTCCCGCTCGTGGGCAACAAGCTTGGCATGGCGGCAAGCGATGGGTCATCTGAAGAAGGCCAAGGGCCCACGCCTTGGTGAAGAACGGCGTCGGAGCCAGTCCTGGAGCCATCACACTCAGTAATGGATAATGGAGTGGTTGTCGAAGTTTGGCATCTGGAGCACCGAGCCTTGACTGAGGGCACGTTTGAGCGCCTGGAAGGCATCCTCGGCTTTTGTGCACCATAGAAACCCCTCGCTGAGTACGCGCATGAGAGGAGTGGCGAGCATGTCGAAGTCCTTGACGAACTTGCGATAGTAGCCGGCGAGCCCCAAGAAACCACACAAGGCTCTGACCGAACGAGTAGGCTAGTCTGGACCGATGCACACCTTATCCTTATCCATGGCCACCCATCAACGTTGATGACATGATAGAGGTAGTGACGAGGATATGACACGCCGGTCCATGAGCAAACAAGGTACTCACCTCCCACGGGAACGTGGCATGCGACCCACCACTTGGGCCAAAGTGTTAGGCTCGGGAGGCCTATATTTATAAGACGTGGCATTGGGAATGCTGCCAAGGGCTCGATTGGACTAAGGGCGTGAGCCCATCAGCAATCCAGCTCAACTCATGTGACCCTAGCTCGACCAGGTATATAAAGCGAGCTAGGGACCTTCTGGGGAGGGAGGGTGTGGACATTTTCTCTAGATCATCATAGTGCTAGGATTTCCACCTACCCCCATCTTCCTCTTCGCAGTCAGGCCAAGAGCTTGTAAACCAAGAAACAGGTCTCCCCGATGAGGACTCGAGCAATACAACCACCAAAGGTAGGAGTAGGGTCTTGCCTCCTCTCGGAGGGCCCGAACCTGGGTAAACTCCTTGCCTCGTGCCTTACTATCTTGATTTGATTTGCCGCTCTCACACCCTTTTGACGGCACTGCTGATTACGAAACATCGACAGTTGGCGCACTAGGTAGGGGCTGTGCGCGTGGATCCTTCGAGTGGATCGGGATGGCTTTCTTAACCAAGATCGGCTGCGTTGCTTCAGGCTAAGATCTCTTCCTCGGTCCCTTCCTCCTCGTCTCCAACACAACAAAGGTACATATCTTCCTCGTCCTCTTCCCAAAGGGCCAAGTCTTCCGCTTCTGTGCCTTGAGCTTCGAGGTCAACGGCTTCGGGTGCCTGCATCCTTGTGAGGGACACCTCTGTGGCAGCTTGACCCCGTGCATCCTGCCCTATGGAGCCCAACCGCAACGGTGTTGGGTGCACCTGACGATAGCTGGACCGAAGCTCTCGCCAAAGGCGAGAAAAGGCCAGATCTCAAGGCGACGACACCTTCCCCAACCAACTAGCAGCCTGGATGTGCCCTGCACAGTCCATGATCCCGGCACAAGGCGGTGAAGTGTCGCCTCATCCGACGACATGCCATGAGAGGCACTACGTCGTGCTGGTTCAAGGGGAGGCACCAAACACACACCCCTTTCTCTCTTGAGGACCAATGCAACGCAAATACATCGCCACGCTATAGTCGGGCTCAGGCGACGGTGGCAATCAGCGTCATGACGAGCCCAAAAGACCTTTGCGTCGGGCCCTGTATCTCGGGTCGGCGGCACCATTCCCGGTTAGCCATAACTGGGACGTGCCCCTTCACGTCTGATAGAAGGCGAAGGTGTGTCGCCTCATCCGTCGATACACCACAAAGGGCGCTACCGTGGTGCCAATCCCAATAGGTGCTGATCACACCACCCTCCTAGAGCCTGACCTTTGTTAAGCCAAACGGCATAACCAAGAACTCATAGTGGCTGTCATTTGTGTGGAACGCTGTCTTAGCAAGGATTCATCCGTACCTGAAGATATCCCGAGCGCATGTGAAGCTTGGTGAAGAACATGATGACGGGAATGTGAAACGTGTCCTTCACGGTATGGTTGTTTAGTATCTAGTAGTCGACGCATAAGCGCCATGAGTCATCTCGTTTCTTGACGTGGACAGGCGAAGAGAAGGCCAAATTGCTTGGGAGGATGCTGCCTTGGGCCAACCATCTCAGTGGACTGGCGCTCGAGCTTGTCCTTCTGAAGTTGCCCATAGCTGTATGGCTGAATGGCAACGGGCACGGTGTCGGGTAGAAGCCGAATGCGGGGTTCGTGAGAGCGCACTAGAGGCAACATGGTCGGAGTGGCGAAGAGGTCCACAAACTCGTCAAGCATGTCACCCATTGGGCCAGAGTCCTTGCTTCTGATCATGCGGACAGGACATCAGGCTTGAACGGAGGGTGAACAAGGGGTTGGTGATAGGGTGGTGGTGGGCCAGTTTACTGCAGGAAGAACTAGGAGGTTGGAAAGTGGGGTAGTGACAGCAGTGTGGGAAGGTGCAGATCAGATACTGCACTCACGAGGGTGGGGGTAGTGGTGGTAGTGGCGAGTGCGGTGGAGGCATGGGCCGGCGTGGAGGCGGCAACGGAGGAGCCGTTGGCTTCCAGCTGAAACGCCACACGGGGGTCGGTTAAGCTGAGTGCCCATGCTGAGGGTCGACCTCGGTGGGAGGTGGTGGAGCGCTGGGGCGCTGCTCTAGGGCATCGAGGTGCAGGACGAGGCCCTCCATGAAGGCTTGATCGGTGGTCCGTTGCGCCACCACCTCCTTTTGTTGGGTCGCTAGCTCCTTGAGCACGAGGTTGATGTTGCCGCCGTCAACTTTGTCATCGTCCGCCATCGTAGATGAAACAAGCTCTAATTACTCTAGGCCTAATATTGATCGTGGGAGAAGCCCAACATATAGGAAGAATAGCCTGGCTGACAAGCCGACTCAAAGGAAATACAATCTGGACTCTGCACCTAATACAAATTTGAACCTAATAAATAACTTGTAGCAGTAAAGAATCCTAGCCACTTTGGGCTGGAGCAGGAGTGGTGCGGCCAGGGCTGGAGCCCTCCGACCATATGTGCTTCCCACATAAAAGGAGAAGATTAGGTTGGTTTGCAAGCTTGTTAAGGACTTTACTCGTGTACTTTGGAGGCTACGAAAGCCTCTACAATAGCAGCGATAGCCCTACCAATGAACTAATGAGGGTTAGCACGCCCTGGCCCTCAGACCCATACCTAACTATGCTCATAACCTGAACATACAATTGGTTTTAACATAAGAGTGATAAACATAACAATCTACATTGTTTTAGTCTTCTATTTGTTGGACAGGATGCCTGTTGGAGACCATCAACACCTTTTTGTTGTTAAAAGAAAGCAAAGCTGTAAGAGTTGATATATTATCCATATAGATTGTTGATTAATTGAAATGTTTCATTTAAATAAATGTTTCGCAAGTCACTCCTAAATATGAAAATTTGTTTTGACCATATAGTACTTACACTTAATTGAGCAGCTCCCAAGGAACTAAAGAATCAAAGTCCATAGCTGAACTACCGGCTCATGACCCAAATATCCTAGCTTGTTTCAGTAGTTCGAGATTGTAACTTAGACTGTTTTAGAGTTCAGGTTAGAAACTGAACTTTCTGAAAGTTTAGGGTTGAAAAAAAAAGCTTTTCTTCATAATGCTATAGTTTTCAAACTTTTCATGAATCTCCCGCCAAATGACAAAGGGAGCCAAGATAGGTGGTTATCAGGTTGACCTAATTTCTCTCTTTTTTTACGTCAAGTTTTCGTCCATTTTGGTATTTGGTTGATCTCCAATATAGTCATCTTTCTTATCTATGAAAGGTGTTAAAAGGAGTATTAGTATCTGTCTAGGTCTCCTTACACGCATTCATATTGGTCTAGATTTCCTTACTAGTACTCCAAGTCTGTTGTAATACATTTATATTCTCCCAGTGGGCTATGCAATACAGATAAGTTGTATCCATAATATGGTATCAGGGCCTAGCTTAGGTTTTCATCGTTATCCTCCTGAATGATTCCTGACACTGCAACTTGTCTCTTTCCAATCAGATTTTTCCGGTTTCTTCCAATTGAGTCTCCCACTCGGTGTCCATCCTTTTGCTTCTCCACCAAATTCGATCTTAGAGCGATTCCTTCCTGTTCTCCTAGAAATTGCTCAGTCTGAACAATTTTGATCTGCCCATAGCCGACGCAAGTGCTATTTCCGAATCAAAGCTCTCAACCATATTGAAGCACCAGATCTCCACCACTCATTGCACCTGCTGCCCGAGGTCCGCCCTTGACCTACTGCTCTCCGCCAAGTCGACACCCTCACCAGGTCGCTGTTGCTGCCTCCTATGACGCGTCACCAACTCCAGGTCACTGCCTTACCTCCTACTGCCCTTGTTCGGTTGTGCTCCTCGGGCTCTCACCCTTTGTGTTCCGCTTGAAACAACGGGGGCATCATTGCTTCTCTGGCCACGTGTTCAGTTAAGGAACAAAGAAAAAGGCACAATGTTGTCATCGGCTCTACTGACTCTGTCTTGCACATGTGCCTTCCCTTGGTTCTTCTGTGCCTGCTCCATTGTCTCCTTCGACGACTCCCGCGGATGGTGGTGGCCGCTCTACATCGACTTACAATGCTTGTCTTCCATCAGACCAGACCAAGCCGCTACTACTTTTCCACTGGTTGTTGTTCTCCACCGTCACTCCTCGCTCGCATCTCACCTGCAAGGACTCCTCCGCAGCCTCCTCTGCAAACAAGATGGCCCTTGCATCTGCAAGCCCACTTCTCTTGGTAGCTTGCTCCACGTGCTGGCTGTGCTTCCTTGGCCTGCTTCTTGCTTGGCTCGGTCCGCCTGCAGAGCTCTAGCTCGTGATTCCTCTGTTCCGTGTGTTGGGTTTGGAACTCCAAACCAGCTTTACTAGTTTGGCTTCTGTCTCCTCCCATGACTGTGACATCCGACTTAGGAATGATAGACTACTCATATCAACAAGGTGCACCTTTATTTTCGGGAGCCCATCCGAAAGGAATCTCAAAGTTAAGCGTGCCTGGCTTGCAGCAATTTGAGAATGGGTGGCTGGTTGGGAAGTTGATCTCGGTTGCGCACGAGTGGGGACAAAGTGCGCAGGAAAGACTAGGTGTTGGTCCGTGGGGCCATTCTAGATCCTAGGTGGTAGCCAGGCGCAACGACCACGGACCGGTGGACGTACCGGTGGTTTTGGCCGGGGCGTTATAATGACTGACCCCAAGCCAAGAGTTTCTTGAGGAGAGATTCCCACATTGTCTGGTGTGTGCTGGTTGTTCTCTATATGACTGCTTTGGCCTCCTTTTTCATTGTTGTGGACCTAAACTCGTTTTCTGGCCGCAGAGCTTCTTTTGCCATCGTTTTCTTGTGCAACGATCATTGAGACATGCTTCTTATATCCCTTTTGGCGTGATTCAACATGTTTCTGAAGACTCCATGCTACGACAACACTATGAGGACGTGTATTTTGGATTTTCACTATTTTTTTTGTTTTAGGCCCCAATCTAATGTCCTCCACAACCATGAAATCCTCAACTCTCGACTTTGGCTCCCAGTTCGGGCAATGATAATTGAGACATGCTTCTTATATCCCTTTTGGCTTGATTCAACATGTTTCTGAAGACTCCATGCTACGACAACACTATGAAGACGTGTATTTTGGACTTTTACTATTTTTTGTTGTAGGCCCCAATCTAATGTCCTCCACAACCATGAAATCCTCAACTCTCAACCTTAGTGTTATACTTCAAATGCAATGCTACCAAGCCAAGAGTTTCTTGAGGAGAGATTCCCACATTGTCTGGTGTGTGCTGGTTGTTCTCTATATGACTGCTTTGGCCTCCTTTTTCATTGTTGTGGACCTAAACTCGTTTTCTGGCCGCAGAGCTTCTTTTGCCATCGTTTTCTTGTGCAACGATCATTGAGACATGCTTCTTATATCCCTTTTGGCGTGATTCAACATGTTTCTGAAGACTCCATGCTACGACAACACTATGAGGACGTGTATTTTGGATTTTCACTATTTTTTTTGTTTTAGGCCCCAATCTAATGTCCTCCACAACCATGAAATCCTCAACTCTCGACTTTGGCTCCCAGTTCGGGCAATGATAATTGAGACATGCTTCTTATATCCCTTTTGGCTTGATTCAACATGTTTCTGAAGACTCCATGCTACGACAACACTATGAAGACGTGTATTTTGGACTTTTACTATTTTTTGTTGTAGGCCCCAATCTAATGTCCTCCACAACCATGAAATCCTCAACTCTCAACCTTAGTGTTATACTTCAAATGCAATGCTACTGTATACGCTTTTGCATTTGAGGTGTGTGTTCCTATTGGTCTAGATTTCCTTTGCTTTGTAAGTCCGTTGCATATATTCGCTCCTTGGTCCATGCAATATATACAAGCTGAACAACAAGTTGGCGTAGGCTAGAGCTGAAACCCATAAAATCTCGAAATCAACTCAGGTCACATAGATAGCTAACTTTCACGCACCCATGTCCATGACTAGTTCTTTGGTGACATTCCAGCCCTTGAGATCTCTCTTTACGGACTTCTTCCAAGTCAAGTTTGGTCTACCCCGACCTCTCTTGACATTACCAACACGCTTTAGCCGTCCACTATGCACTGGAGCTTTTGGGGTCTGCGCTGAATATGCCCAAACCATCTCAGACGATGTTAGACAAGCCTCTCTTCAATCGGTGCTACCCAAACTCTGTCACGTATATCATCATTCTGGACCTGATCCTTTCTTGTGTGGTCACACATCCACCTCAACATGCGCATCTCCGCTATCCCTAACTTATGAACAATGTTGCCTTTTAGTCGGCCAACATTCAGCGCCATACAGCATTACGGGTCGAATGGCCATCCTATAGAACCTGCCTTTTAGCTTTTGTGGCACTCTCTTGTGATAGAGAACGCCAAAAGCTTGGCACCACTTCATCCATCCGGCTTTGATTCGATGGCTCACGTCTTCATTGATATCTCTATCCTTCTGCAGCATTGATCTGAAATATCGAAAGATGTCCTTTTGAGGTACCACCTGCTCATCAAGGCTAACCCCTTCCTTTTCTCGTGCCTAGTAGTACTAAAACCACACCTCATATACTCACTTCTAGTTCCACCAAGCCTAAAACCTTTTGATTCGAAAGTTTTGCATCCATAACAAATGGAACAGTAAATATAAAAACCTCTTTGGTCTTCACCTGGATTGCTGGAAACCAGGCGGGTTATTAATTTAAAATAAGTAAAAACATGTCATGAAATTATTTTGCTCATAGTACAGTTTATATCTAACCAATCTAAATATCTCTTATTGCTTAGTGGACAAAAGGTAATTTGACTGCACGCTTTCTGAATGTCATCTATTTTGGTACAGATGTTCTATATCTGAATGTACTTTTCCTCCTTTTTTGCACTCCCCCAGTTCTTGTCTTCCGTTTTCATGTAGTAGTGATGAGCATGCAATTTATATGTTTACAGCTACAGGGAAAGTAACTACAAAAGTTGACGTTTATGCATATGGTGTCATACTAATGGAGATGATAACTGGAAGGAAAGTACTTGATGACTCATTACCTGATGATGAAACACATCTTGTAACAATCTTCCGAAGAAATATGCTTGACAAAGAGAAGTTCAGAAAGTTTGTGGATCCTACACTAGACCTCGGTCCTGAGGCTTGGAAGAGCCTGCTGGAGGTAGCTGATCTTGCCCGGCATTGCACAGCACGAGAGCAAAACCAGAGGCCCGACATGTGCCACTGTGTGAACCGACTTTCCAGTCTGCTTGATGAGTGGAAGCCTACAGAAGTTGATGATGATGACGAGTGCGAGACAAGTGAGATGCATCTCAACCAGCAACTTGAGAAATGGAGGTGTGATGATTTTACCATATCAGATTCAGATACGTTCAGCACATTCAATATGTAAGGAAGTAAAACTGACAGTTTGCAACCTACCCTATGATGTCATGTATAAATGGGGGAACACAGACTACCGCATCAAGCGGGCTACCATTAGCTCTTGCAATCGCCGACTGCAGCGGAGGTCAGACATGTCAGATGCTGTAATTAGCCCATTGAGCAGCTACCTGAGAACCCGGTAGCTTGATTATCAGCGTGTCACTCCGCCTGCTTTGGTGAGTGCTAAAGCCAAGCATAGCTTTGAAGTTGTTGATGTGTCTATAGCTTGTTCACTCTATATGGCGCGTAGTGCTAGTAACATTGAACAGCCGATCCATTTGTTCTTGGATGGTCTAGAGAAGGAAAAAAGAAAGAAAGATGAAGCAAGCATCCATAAGTCTACGGCAGAGGCGTTTTTTTTTTTGAGAGATGTAGAACAGTTGTTTTGTGAACTATCAAGCACGAGGAATTCTTTTTGCGTGCAAAAATGCCAAATGGAGGCCGAGCTCCATCTAGGTCATAATATTGAAAAATTCAAACTCATACTCTACATTTCACAAACTTTAAAAAAATTAACATGCCTAGAGGCACAATGCACATGTGTATAAATTTTCACGATGAAATACGTTAAAATGAAAGCTACACAAAGAAAAAGCCAATTCTTTGGCTTTTTAGCACATGTATTGTTAATCCTTAAAGTTCATGATTATTTTTTGTGCAGCTCGCAATTTAAAGTATTTTTTTATCATGAAATTTATACACATATATATTACATCCTTATATACATGTGTATTTTTCCCTGAGTTTTTTGAAACTGAAAAGTTTGGATTTTGATTTTTTCAAAATTAAGACCTTAATGGAGCTTGGCCTCTAAAACGTACTCTTTTGCGTGGCATTTATAATTGGGTGTATGCGGCTGAAATTTGTGTGCTTCCATCATCCTGTGCAGTTTGTTTTGCTCCCCCCGCCACCCTGCCTTAGGTTTGATGAGTCGGTGGCTATTATATTGTTTCGATGAGTCGGTGGCTATCATATTGTTTTGTTAGGCGTTGGATCGCCTAGGGTTCTTGATCTTGTCGTGCCCATAGAGTCCCCACTAGTATATAGAACATGAAGATAAACTCTACTTTGAAGCAATTTAGTGTACACTAATAAAAGATAACGATGTTGCTCCTTCTCTTGTCCTATTTTTCTTATTTCGTTTTTACAGCTGTGTGGTAAGTCTTTTAGTTGATCTTTTTCTTTGGTAGGAGCAACACCGCACATGAATGACCAACACACTTTTGAATATATCCATAACTCTTTCTCAATACATGTAAGAAGATGCAACGACAAGACGAAGCTAGAAACATTGCATAACATGTGTAGAATAAACATATAATCATGTATTGTAAAACAATGATGATGGAATTTGCATCACAATATATCTCGAAATGACTATGAAAATACCATGATAGGTAGGTATGGCGGTTGTTTTTAGGAAGATAATGTAGGTGAACATGAGAAAGCCCTCCCACAAGATTCATATGTATTAGGGAAATATTCGCTATGTCTTGAGGAGAGAGTGGGCAATGCTCGATAACGAAGAAGCCAACAATTTTAAGATGAAATGGAAGTGCACAAGGTTTTCAAACTCACGTTAGTCATAAAGAACTCAACCATCACACTCATGCATTGCAACATTAACATAGAACTGTGCAATATAGTACTCCACGGGTGTATTTGGTTGAAGTTAACCGCCTTGCATCCCGATGTAAACTAAAAACTGGTTACTTACCACATCAATCCTCATTTTATTCTACTCCAATCTTTATAGAAGTGTGGGGTATGATATCAACCAAGGGGAGGTGAATGGGAGATTCGACAATTTATTCCAAAAGCGAGTTCTTCAAAGAAAAATAGAGCAAATAATATTAAGGCAGAACTGAATAAAGGCAAATCCAAACATACACAATGACTTAGAGGAAATATACGCTAGATCGACTGAGTCAAATGTAACAACAGGCTATATAGAGGTATAACAAGGCCGAATATGAAATTAAACATATTTCATTTGGTGGAATAGAATGGTGTCACACCCTCGATGCGACTATATCTCCCACGTGTCGAGGCACGACTTAGAGGCATAATCGCATTGAAGGCATATGTCGCAAGTTAGGCAATCTTCACAACATCCCATGTAATATAATAATGAAAGGGGAGATAACATAGTTGGCTTACACTCGCCACGTCAATCAAGTACATAAATAACATTACATCATCCAAACACTCATGGCCCGACTACGACGCCAAAATAAAAGAGAACCCAACATGCGACACGGTCCCAATCACCCCCAACTCGGCACCACTATTGATCATCGGGAAAGGAAACATAGTAACGTTGAGAGTCTTCGTCGAACTCCCACTTGAGCTCATACGCGTCTCCTGGAGCGGAATCATCAGGCCCTGCATCTGGTGTAACAGTAATCAGTGAGCCACAGGGACTCAGCAATCTCGCACCCTCGCGACCAAGACTATTTAAGCTTATAGGTATGACAAGGTAAAATATGAGTGGAGCTGCAGCAAGCGACTAGCAAATATGGTGGCTAACTTATTCGCAAAAGAGAGCGAGAAGAGGAGACAAAGCGCGAGCGAGAAACTAGAGAGCAACCTGCGCAAACATTACTCCAACACCGTGTCCACTTCCCGGACTCCGCCGAGAAGAGGCCATCACGGTAACACACTCAGTTGATTCATTTTAATTGATTAAGGTTCAAGTTATCTACAATCGGACATTAACAAATTTCCATCTGCCCATAACCGCGGGCACGGCTTTCGAAAGTTCAATCCCTGCAGGGGAGTCCCAACTTAGCCCATGACAAGCTCTCACGGTCAACGAAGGAATAGATCTCCTCCCAAGACGTTCCGATCAGACTCGGTATCTCGGTAATTCAAGACACTTCGACAGGTTAAAACAAGACCAGCAACACCGCCCGAATGTGCTGACAAATCCCGATAGGAGCTGCACATATCTCGTTCTCAGGGCACACTCAAATGAGCCAGACGTCGGGTAGGCCAGCCCAGAGTTGCCCCTGGTAGCCCCGCACATCGCTCGGTTGGACCAACACTCAGAGGAGCACTGGCCCCGGGGGGGGGGGGGTTAAAATAAGATGACCCTTGAGTCTGCAGAACCCAAGGGAAAGAAAAGGCTAGGTGGCAAATGGTAAAACCAAGGTTGGGCATTGCTGGAAAAGCTTTAATCAAGGCGAACTATCAAGGGGTTCCCATTATAACCCAACCGCGTAAGGAACGCAAAATCCGGGAACATAACACCGATATGACGGAAACTAGGGCGGCAAGAGTGGAACAAAACACTAGGCGAGAGGCCGAGCCTTCCACCCTTTACCAAGTATATAGATGCATTAAGATAACATAGCAATATAATGATATCCCAACAAGTAAATAAATGTTCCAACAAGGAACGGCCTTCAATCTTCACCTGCAACTAGTAACGCTATAAGAGGGGCTGAGCAAAGCGGTAACATAGCCAAACAACGGTTTGCTAGGACAATGGTGGGTTAGAGGTTTGACATGGCAATTTGGGAGGCTTGAAAGCAAGTGGTAGGTATCGTAGCATTGGCATAGCAAAAGAGCGAGCAAACTAGCATAGCAAAGATAGTAGTGATTTCGAGGGTATGATCATCTTGCCTGCACAGTTGTCAGAGTTGACTGGATCCTCGAAAGCAAACTCAATGGGCTCCTCGTTAGCGAACTCGTCTCCCGGCTCTACCCAAA
The DNA here is from genome assembly GCF_056163025.1 of Triticum urartu. Classification (NCBI taxonomy): domain Eukaryota; kingdom Viridiplantae; phylum Streptophyta; class Magnoliopsida; order Poales; family Poaceae; genus Triticum; species Triticum urartu. The sequence goes on from NC_141876.1 coordinate 275,307,974, forward strand.
CAAGACAAACAAGCAACAAGGATACAATCAACCACGTGCAAGAACCCAAACAAGACGATGCGATGATGATATGCTATACGGGATGCGATGCGGTATGCAAAATGCAAGATATGACAGGAAATGCATGAACCTGGCCTCAACTTGGAAAACCAAGTGTGCCACTCGAAATATGAGATGAAATCGCTTGAAAACGATATAAAGAACGCCGGAATCGGAGTTACGGTTTGGAAATGGCAAGCGATTCAAATATGACACCGGTCTACGATTTACAGCAAGTAGCCATCTAAATGCAATGAGATGAACATGCTACAGTACCCAAACATGACAACAAAATACATGGCAGGGATGCACACAAGATGCTTAACAAAAGTCTAGCACTGTCCTACGGCCAATTCATCCATTAACAGGTTCAAACAAGCATGGCAAAAATGCATATGGCAAATAGATCTCAGACTTAGTGAAATTAACACTTGTCTGGAATTTTAGATCAGGTAGCCCTCTTCGGAGCAACAAAACTATATGCTACAGGATCTGAACATGGCAAAGTAAAACATGGCATGGAGCTACTCAAAGAACTTAACAAAAGTCCCTTAGTGGCCTTGAGCCAAAAGGGATCAGAAAATACAATTGCAAGCATGTGAACATAGCAAAAACATAATCAGTTTTCATACTTAGTGAAAACTGGAGCAAGCTGAAATATAACTCAAGTAGACATGTTTACGAGCTCGATGCACTCACTACGGTGCAAGTCATGGCAAGACAAGCATACATCCATTAAGAAGGCACAAAATTAAATCTAGACATGGTAAGAACAATAGCATAGCATGCATGTATCAACTATAACATCACCGGCAAAATTACAAACAAGTTGACAATCTGCCCAGATTCACAAAGTAGCAAAAGTAGAACTCGATTGACTCAAGCTAGGGTGCTCCATAATTGCAAACAAAGACACGGATGGATAGAGCACTACAATATTAACAAAACTCCCTTACTGATCATCCTCAAAAGAGGCACGGATCACTAGGAAACAACAAGAACATATGGCATCATGAGATAAACAGCTCCAGGACTTAGTGAAATTACTAAGTCCTTGAAAACAGAATTAGCAAGTGCACCACTTTGCAAGCTTGCACAAGTCAACACACACATTCTAAAAATACATGGGTTGCACCTCTGGAAAGATGACAAAACCCTTAACAAAACACATGTAGAGCATCAGGGCATAGCATGCACACATTAATCATGGCAAAAATGACAAAAACCTAAACGGATTAGCAGATCTGACAATTATCTCAGTAGCCCTCTTCTAACAGCATTTCGGGCACCAATATGAACTCAAATGAAAATGATGCAATGGAATGAAATGATGTACTCTCTGAGATGAACATTTTGATATGCTATATGCATGAATCGGAATTACGGATGCAAAGTTACGGAGCTACGAACATGGCAACTTGGATCTGAGAAAAACTGGGACTTGGAGAAAAAAATCAACCTCTAGGGTTACTGTTCACGCCAGATCTAGATCGGGGCACGGAAATCGAGGAACGACGGCCGGAGTTACTGTTCACGCCGGAGCTCGATAGAGAGGGAGAAGACGGCCGGGGCGGCGAGGGTGGCCGCGGGGGTGGCGCTCGGCGTGGAGGGAGTCGGCGGCCGCGGCGGCCTGGGACGGCGCCGGCGAGGGGCTGCCGGAGCGGGGCGGCTCCGGTGGCGAGGAAGAGGCGGCGGGGTCAGCGGGGTCCGGCCGGCGTCGCGGTGGCGCGCGGCGGCTCCGGTCGCCGGGCGGGAGGAGGCGGCGGCGGCGGAGCGAACGAGGCGGCGGGGGCCGGGCGTGGCAAGGCGGCGGCGGCTTCGGGCCGCGGGGGCCCTCCCTGGGCCTCCCGGGCCGCGCGGTGGGAGGCGGCGGCGAGGCCACGTTGCAGCGCGCGACTGGTGCAGGGGCGGCGGCGCGGAGTGTCCGGCGCGGGCGGACAATGTCCGGCGCGTCGGAGGGGATTTTTAGGGTTTCGGGGGGGGGGGGGGGGGGAGAAAGATCCGGAATTCGGGGGGTCTATATATGGGCATAGAGGGAGCTAGGAGAGTCCAAATGAGGTGCGGTTTTCGGCCACGCGATCGTGATCGAACGCTCTAGATGATGGAGCAGAGTTAGGTGGGTTTTGGGCCAAATTGGAGGGGTGTTGGGCTGCAACACACACGAGGCCTTTTCGGTCCCTCGGTTAACCGTTGGAGTATCAAACGAAGTCCAAATGATACGAAACTTGACAGGTGGTCTACCGGTAGTAAACCAAGGCCGCTTGGCAAGTCTCGATCCAATCCGGAAATGTTTAATCCCCACACACGAAAGAAAGCTAGAAATGACCACCGGAGGAGAACGAAGCGCCGGAATGCAAAACGGACAACGGGGAAAAAGTTCGAATGCATGAGACGAACACGTATGAAAATGCAATGCACATGATGACATGATATGAGATGCATGACAACGATAACAACACACGGAGACAAAAACCCGAACCCGAGAAAATAAATATAACTTAACGCCGGAAACAGCAAGAGTTGGAGTACAAATTGGGAAAGTTACATCCGGGGTGTTACAACACTCCACCACTACGAAAGGATCTCGTCCCGAGATCTAGGACTGAAAGAACGCTGGGTACTCAGAACGGAGGTGATCCTCGCGTTCCCAGGTAGCTTCACGGTCGGAATGGTGTGACCACTTGACTTTGAGAAATTTGATTGACTTGTTGCGAGTCTTGCGTTCAGTCTCTTCAAGAATAGCAACTGGGTGCTCATGATAAGAGAGATCTTCTTGGAGCTCAATGTCCTCGAAGTTGATGGTGCGGAGTCTTGAAGCACTTTCGAAGCTGAGAGACATGGAACACGTCATGAACATTTGCAAAGTTTGAAGGAAGCTCGAGTTGATAGGCGAGGTCGCCTCTCTTGCTGACGATCTTGAAAGGTCCCATGTATCTGGGGGCAAGCTTCCCTTTGATACCGAAGTGACGAGTACTTTTCATAGGAGAGACGTGGAGGTAAACATGATCTCCGATCTCGAAAGCCAAATCATGGTGCTTACTATCATAGTAGCTCTTCTGACGGGATTGGGCTGCTTTGAGGTTATCACGAATGACTTTGCACATTTCCTCTGCCTCTGTGATTAAGTCATTACCCAAAAGCTGACGTTCACCGGTTTCAGACCAGTTGAGAGGGGTACGACACTTCCTGCCATACAGAATTTCAAAAGGGGCCTTGCCCGAACTTGCTTGAAAACTGTTGTTGTAGGAGAATTCAGCATAAGGAAGACAATCTTCAAGAATCTGGTTGACACGCTCGACTTGACCGCTAGTTTGAGGATGGAAAGCTGTGCTGAAGCAGATGTTGGTGCCCATGGCCTTCTGAAAAGAATCCCAAAATTTTGAGGTAAAGATGCTGCCACGGTCTGAAGAGATCACTTGAGGAATACCGTGCAGAGAGATAATGCGAGAGGTATAGAGTTCCGCCAATTGAGCTGCAGTGATCGACTCTTTGATAGGCAGAAAGTGAGCCACTTTGGTGAGTTTATCGATGACAACGAATATAGCATCATTGCCACGCTTGGACTTTGGAAACCTAGTCACGAAGTTCATTTCAATGTGGTCAAACTTCCATTCTGGAATGGTAAGAGGTTGGAGGAGACCTGCTGGCCTTTGGTGTTCTGCCTTCACTCTTCTGCACACATCACATTCATTCACGAATTGAGCAATCTCGCGCTTCATTCGAGTCAACCAATAAGCCTGTTTAAGGTCCTGATACATCTTCGTGCTCCCAGGGTGGATGGAGAGGAGAGAATTGTGAGCCTCGTTCATGATCACTTTACGAAGTTCACCTTTGGGCACAACAATACGATCCTCGAAGAAGAGAGTGTCCTTGTCATCAAGGCGGTAGCACTTGTACTTGGACTGACTCTTGGCAATCCCAATCTTCACCTTTTTCACCATAGCATCAAGAAGCTGGGCTTGGCGAATCTGGTCTTCTAAGGTAGGAGAGACTTGAAGGTTGGCGAGGAAACCTTGAGGAACAACTTGCAGATTAAGTTTGCGGAAAGCTTCACAAAGCTTGGGTTGATAAGGCTTGAGAATCAGACTGTTACAATAAGCTTTCCTGCTCAATGCGTCAGCAATCACATTAGCCTTGCCTGGAGTGTACTCAATACTCGGATTATACTCTTGAATCATTTCAACCCATCGAGTTTGCCTGAGGTTGAGATTAGGCTGAGTGAAGATGTACTTGAGACTCTTGTGATCAGTGAAAATGTCCACTTTTCTTCCCAATAGAAGATGTCTCCAAGTCAAAAGAGCATGCACAACTGCCGCCAACTCGAGATCATGAGTGGGGTAGTTCTTCTCATTAGGCTTCAACTGGCGAGATGTATAAGCAACAACTTTCTTCTCTTGCATCAAAACTGCGCCAAGACCTTGGAGAGAGGCATCACAAAAGACCTCGTACGGCTTGGATTAATCAGGCGGAGTCAGAACTGGAGCAGTGATCAATTTCTCTTTCAAAGTGTTGAAAGCAATGTCACACTCCGGAGACCAAACGTACTTGACGTGCTTCTGGAGAAGATTTGAGAGAGGCTTCGCGATCTTAGAAAAGTTTTCAACGAATCTTCGGCAATAGCTTGCGAGACCGAGAAAACTGCGGAGTTGCTTCACGTTCTGAGGAGGTTCCCAATTCACAATTGCAGACACCTTCTCAGGATTCACGGCAATGCCCTTGGCAGAGATGATATGACCAAGATAAAGAACCTCATCGAGCCAAAATTCACACTTGGAGAACTTGGCGTAGAACTGATGTTCTCTGAGCTTATCAAGAACCAAACGCAAGTGCTTGGCATGATCTTCCTTGTTCTTGGAGAAAACCAGAATGTCATCGAGATAGACCAAAACGAAGTCATTGGTGTAGGCGTTGAAGATGAAGTTCATCATGCGAGAGAACGTCGGAGGAGCGTTGACGAGGCCAAAAGACATGACAGTGTATTCATATGAACCAAAGCTTGTCCCGAAGGCCGTCTTGGGAATATCTTGCTCACGGATTCGAATCTGATGATAACCCATACGGAGATCAAGCTTGGAGAATACTTGGGCACCTTTGAGTTGTTCGAACAGCTCATTGATGTTGGGAAGTGGATATTTGTTCTTGATGGTCTTCTTATTCACTGGACGGTAATCAACACAAAGTCGGTCCGTTCCATTCTTCTTCTTCACAAAAAGAACACCACAACCCCACGGAGAAGAACTAGGCCGGATGAGACCCATTTTCTCTTGAATATCGAGTTGCTTCTTCAGCTCCTTCAACTCTTCAGGTCCGAACTTGTAAGGACGTTTGCACACAGGTTCCGTGCCAGGCTCAAGATCAATAACAAATTCAACTGGCCGGTGCGGAGGCATTCCTGGAAGCTCTTCTGGAAAGACGTCTTGATATTCACAAACGACTGAAATTTGAGAGATGGCATCCAATTCACCCTTCTCATTGAGAGAAAACAGACGGATGGTATCATCACGAGCGGCAAAGACAATTACATCCTCAGACGAATGAGTCAATTGAATCTGCCTGGCTGCACAATCAAGCTGAGCCTTGTGCTTAGAAAGCCAATCCATTCCGAGAATAAGATCAATATCCGAGTTACCAAGAACCACCAGAGAAGAGAGAAACTTGTAATCGCCCAACGTGATAGTAACATCTGGGGCAATAGCGCTTGCATTCATGAATTTACCCGGAGAAACAACAGATAACTGTCTAGGCAAATCTTGTAAAGGCAACTCATGCTTAGAAACAAATGGCCTCGAGATGAAACAATGCGATGCACCCGTGTTAAAAAGAACTTTTGCAGGAACATCGTTAACAGGAAGGTTACCCATGATGACATCTGACGAGTCCTCTGCCTGAGCTGCATTCAGCAAGTTGACCTTGGCGGACTTGGGGTTATGCTTGAGCACAGCTGTACTTGCCAATCTGACAGGAGGAGGAGGAGGAAGACGCCTCTGATTGAAACACTTGTTGGCATAGTGACCCTTCTGTTGGCACTTGTTGCACGTGACCTCTGAAAGCGGACGGTGGTACAGAGCACTTGATCTTGGAGCTTGAGACGAAGTCTTGTTCTGAAAGCCAGGGTTGGGGGGGTGGAAAGAACCACTGCCACCTTTGCTCTTCTGCTGATATGGCTGACGGAACGGAGGAGGAGGAAGCCAAAACTTCTGCTGCTTGGCCACTTGAGTAGAGGAAGAAGGAGTAACATCTCTGACTCACTTCTTGGAAGCATCACACCTCAACTGAGCAGCCTCTTACTTCAGTGTCATGTTGTAGAACTCATCGTATCTCAAGGGCTCAAAGAGGACAAGAGCTAGCTGAATTTCTTCTCTGAGACCACCCCTGAACTGATATATCATGCTCTTCTCATCAGGGATGTCCTGCTTGGCAAAGCAGGCGAGCTTCTGAAACAACTTGTTGTAGTCATAGACAGACAAAGAGCCTTGCTTCAGGTTGCGGAATTCCTCACGCTTGCTTTCAACCACGCTTTAAGGAATATGATGAGCTCGGAAATCTCGACGGAAATCATCCCAAGTGATAACACGTCCACCTCTAGAGTCCCTGTACTGCTGGAACCATTCTGCAGCTTGATCTTTGAGTTGGAAGGAAGCGAACTTAACAAAGTCCTCAGGCCTGACGTTACTGCACTCGAAATGCTTGCACAGATCCACAAGCCAATCGTCAGCATCGGTTGTCTCAACACAATTGCTGAAAGTCTTTGACCCGTTAGCAAGGAACTGGTTGAGTGAAGCAAAGTGATTCTGATTGCTGCCTTGATTCCCTTGGTTGCCTTGATTGCGCTTTTGAAGAATTTGCATGATCAACTGTGTGTTTGCATTGGTTGCGGCCATCACAGCTTGGCATGCCTCCGGAGGAGGTGGAGGTGGTGGCGGATCAGGATACGGAGTCGTGCGCGTTGGAGGAGCCATCCTGAAGAGGTTGACCACCATTAGCCCATTGATAGACAATATTGAAGCTGAAACCAACGGAATGAAAATTGCAACATATAGTCTTCACATCCGAACAAAATGAACGAATGCATTCCTCTTGAAATGGTCACATATTCATAAATTGAGAAGCCACGTAGAATTAAGGTAGAAAATAAATCAACAAGGTACGGATCAAGAACGAATAATCGGTAAGAAATCCCACTCTCAAACCAATATCCGTGGAAGAAGAACTAGAGCTACAAGAATTCCCACCTATGAAACTCCCGAACCTTTCCGGTTATGCAATCAGGTGTTGGGGATACAGGGGAAGCATAATATCTCACCCAAACTAGCAAATCCTACATCCAGCTGTATCCATCCTTCAACACATAACCAAGAAACCTTCGGAAACCATCTACCTCAACCTTCGAAAAGCATCCGTTATACAAGTTATGGCAATACTCCCGAACTCCCGCCCCAGTACTGGGTGGCGTCGAGGTTATCTCACCAACAAACTGCATAAAAGAGATTTTCGATGTCGGCATACTAAACTCAGGTATTCCAGAACTGCAACGATAAAATTATGATGACAACACCTCAGAGCTCAACTCCCCGGGACACTTCCACTAAACCCCTGACAGGAGGCACCAAGACAATGTTCTCATCATAAAACCATCGGAACGATTCCAAGATACCCACGTGATCCTAAATTTTTTTTTAGTGAAATTTGAGAAGAGAAGAGCCAAAACTCTACGTCAGGATGCCTTACTAGAGCGATGATGAGACTGGGAAGTAAAAGAATTCCTAATCTCTCCGATATATAATTCCTAAATGACTCAAAACATTTTTCTAGACACAACTCGGCTGCTAAAAACGATCAAGCAATGGGGCTCCTAAGGTCGGGGAAGGCTCTGATTACCAACTTGTCACACCCTCGATGCGACTATATCTCCCACGTGTCGAGGCACGACTTAGAGACATAATCGCATTGAAGGAATATGTCGCAAGTTAGGCAATCTTCACAACTTCCCATGTAATATAATAATGAAAGGGGAGATAACATAGTTGGCTTACACTCGCCACGTCAATCAAGTACATAAATAACATTACATCATCCAAACACTCATGGCCCGACTACGGCGCCAAAATAAAAGAGAACCCAACATGCGACACGGTCCCAATCACCCCCAACTGGGCACCACTACTGATCATAGGGAAAGGAAACATAGTAACGTTGAGAGTCTTCGTCGAACTCCCACTTGAGCTCATACATGTCTCCTGGAGCGGAATTATCAGGCCCTGCATCTGGTGTAATAGTAATCTGTGAGCCACAGGGACTCAGCAATCTCGCACCCTCGCGATCAAGACTATTTAAGCTTATAGGTATGGCAAGGTAAAATATGAGTGGAGCTGCAGCAAGCGACTAGCAAATATGGTGGCTAACTTATTCCCAAAAGAGAGCGAGAAGAGGAGACAAAGCGCGAGCGAGAAACTAGAGAGCAACCTGCGCAAACATTACTCCAACACCGTGTCCACTTCCCGGACTCCGCCGAGAAGAGGCCATCACGGTAACACACTCAGTTGATTCATTTTAATTGATTAAGGTTCAAGTTATCCACAACCGGACATTAACAAATTCCCATCTGCCCATAACCGCGGGCACGGCTTTCGAAAGTTCAATCCCTGCAGGGGAGTCCCAACTTAGCCCATGACAAGCTCTCACGGTCAACGAAGGAATAGACCTCCTCCCAAGACGTTCCGATCAGACTCGGTATCTCGGTAATTCAAGACACTTCGACAGGTTAAAACAAGACCAGCAACACCGTCCGAATGTGCCGACAAATCCCGATAGGAGCTGCACATATGTCGTTCTCAGGGCACACTCAGATGAGCCAGACGTCGGGTAGGCCAGCCCAGAGTTGCCCCTGGTAGCCCCGGACATCGCTCGGTTGGACCAACACTCAGAGGAGCACTGGCTCGGGGGGGTTAAAATAAGATGATGATGAGAACATGACTACCTTGGATACGACCAAAAATATTGCATACATGCATATTTGTCAGGTGATTTCTAATGCAAACTATTCAATAATCTATTTATGTTATCCAGAACAAAAATACTTCACACACTTTTGTGTTTTGTCTAATTGCAGGTGTATGGGACATTTGTACAATCCACATATGAAGATAAGGGAAAAGGAGAAGTTTATGTTGTGTTCAAAAAGTCCTCTCACGTCACTTTTGGGCCAAGAGAAGATAGAGTCCAAGTCTTTCACGTTCTGGATTCAGATTCGGACTGCACAGACATACCTGACTCAAAACGCCAACAACTTTTTCATACGGACTCCGAATTGGGTGATTCTTTTTTGTTGGAAACTAGATTTCGTGCTCTTTCCAACCCAATTGGATTCACCTTCAAATTCGTCCGGAGCGTTGAGTTACAGACGAAACAATCTGACATTGCAGCAGAATCCGAGTCAAACTACAAGCCCAAAGGTGTTGCATCACCTCCACTTGGGCCCATGAGCCTTTTACGACCTAGGGTTAGTTTTAGGCTGCCTTGGGACGTCCTCCCACCTCCTTGGCCGCCACCCCTTGCTCCTATATAAGTAGATCCATCTAGTAGCTTTTTCCTTGGGATTTGTTTAGTTAAAAGTTAGCCATTGCAACTTCGTGTACTTCGTTTGTGTCCAACGACCAGACCAAGACCGCTTACGGATCCCCACCATTATCAATACCTCATATATATTTGCAATATTCAGATTGCTTTATCATATTCTTGCTCGTTCTTCAATTGCTTGCAGGAATAGACCTTCGTGGTCAGGCTGACCGTGCTTCCGGCATCGTCAGTAACCTCAGAAGATTGGTTTAGCGATTGCTAAGGCGCAACGTCGTGCACGTTTGTAGTCGGATCGTCAAAGTCGTCTCCACTAAATCGATAGTTATCATCTCATCGAAAGATCGGGACACCCTCGCCTCTATCAAGTGGTATCAGTTTTCAGGTTGCTCGGTGAGAATTTCCAGTTTTCCTAGATTAGATTTATTTTCTTACCTATTGTCCAAGAAAAAGCCATAAAAAAGAGTTAGATCTATTCATCCTTGGTCCAAGCCAGTCTGAGCCTTTGCAATTTTCTTTTCATTGCTTGCATAGTTGAATTATCGGTTGCATCGTCGTGTCGAGTTGCTGGTCTTAGTGTCTAGTTCGTTTAGAGTTTCGAGTTCTGTTCACATTAGTCACGCCACCGCTGCATCATTATCTCTTTCGCTGTCCACCATCCATCCATCAATTTCCACCACGTGCTACCCACCATTCATTGTCATAATAATAGTTGAGATCGTTCACATCTTCACTTGATCCAATCTGCATCTTATCTAGTTTATTTTGGAAAGAGGGAGAAAAAAAGAGAGAAAAAAAATGAGAGAGAAAAAAGAGAAAAAAAAAAGAGAAAAAAAAGTCAGAGAAAAAAAAGGAGAGAAAGAAAAAAAAGTGTGAGGAAAAAAAAGAGAGAAGAAAAAAAAACAAAATTCGGATCTTTTTAGACTCAATCTCGTAGTTGAATTCGGATTGGAATCTGTTTTGTGCACTGTTCAGTAAAACAGGCATAACTTCCTCATATGAAGTCCGTTTTGCCTCCGCGAGTACTCAAACGAAAGTTAGCGACGAGCCGCATCTAAATAGTTGAAAAAGCTAGTTCAATATTTGGCACCTCAAAATCGGCTTCTAAATAGGTCTTTTTGCCCTCCGAAGTTCATGAACACAGCTTATTCCAGTTTTTCAGGACAGTTTTCGAATTTTTTGACTCCTCATATCAACTCGGAATTGAGTAATTCCTTTTGTGTTTGAAAGCTTGAGTCAATACCATTCTTGAAAAAAAATCGGCACACACTTTTTCAGAGGAAAGTTGGAGACAAAGTTGTTGATATATCCTGCTTGGCTGTTGTTTCACATCATTATCTTTACTGCCGTTGTGATCTTCACTTATATCTTGCTGTCCAGAGCTACTTAGTATCCTTCATTGATGCTAGTTGTGCTACGACGTGACCTCATTAGTGTTCTAGGCTCGCGTCTCTAGTTCGGTCTAGCCTAGGACCAGCATAGTACCGTCGTTGAGCGTTTATTCAACATTGCATCTCTGAATTGATTATTGCTAATCTTTTGCTACCATATATAGCCAACCCAGCTCCACATATTTCTACACCGTGTATACGCATGTTCCCCTGGCAATCGCTTTACACAATCTTCGGAGTTATTTGACACCGCTAGTTGCCTCTCACCACCTGCTGCATGGTAAGAACTTGTAAGATATTGATATTTGCTTTACTGTGAGCACTTTACAACCACATCCTAGTAGTTCATAGGAACATTATTCTCGAATTTTGGTTCTTGTTTCTACTAATCATGACAGGTTCCAGAGATAGAAGTTCTTGGACGACGGACACATCTTCACCATCACGAGAGTTGGGACAACACACACAAGCATATGGTCAGGTTATCTCTTTACCATCATTTGAGGGTAGATTTAATCCTGCTATTTATCTAGCTTGGGAGCTTGAAGTAGAACAAGTTTTTAGTCACCATGATTTTTCTGAACTTGAGAGAGTACGAGCTACCATTAGAGCATTTACTGGTTTTGCTTCTATTTGGTGGAGTGTACATTGTAAGAAAAACATTGATAACCAACCCACAACTTGGAAAGTTTTGAAAGCTGTAATGAGGCAACAATTTTTTCCTCCTTACTATCGTCGTGAATTGCGTCGCAAATTGGAGCAATTAAAACAAGGCAGTAACACTGTTCATGCTTACTACCAAGAGTTTAAATCTTATATGCATCATTGTGACATAGAAGAATCTGAGGATGATACAATGAATAGATTTTTTGGTGGTTTGAACCATGATATTCAGGCAAGATTTCAGTATATTCCTCGTTGCATTACTGGTATGTATGTCCGTGCTTGTACCTTTGAGAGACAGATAAAGGAGGATGCATTAGGTGACTACAACAACTACTATTCCAGTTCATGCTCGCCACCGCCGGTGGGTTCCTCCATCATTGCACCTCGGATTATGAGCGCGGCATCATCTCAAGCGTATGGTACATTGTCAACGTCCGTACCTACATCAGCTACATCTTTGCTACAAGGTAACAGTAAAGGTATTGATGATATAACTTCACATGAGAATGATGCATGCCTAGTTAACTTGAATGCGTCATGTATTGAGTTACCTGTTGATTTGAGCACACCACCTATTTTAGAGAATCTTGTTACTGTCATGAATGCGTCATGTGATCAAACAACTGAAATATCAATAATTTTGAGTGCACCCATTGAATTAACTGTTGATGCAAAAGAACTAATGTTTAATCATTTTGATATGGCCTCCAATCTTGGTGATGATTCTGTGTCCAATGACTTATTGCATGTTTGCTTATTTAAGCATGTTGTAGCATGTAAATTTGATGCAAGTAAGGTTTATTCACCAAAGTTGGGATGGTTTAATGATGAACATTGCGAATCTTTTGAAATGAATAAGAGCTTCACTTATATGTGCAAACTGAGTTCTAATATTTTCATGCCTTCTACTTCTTGTGATAATTTTTTGGCTTTAGTTTTTATGAACTATGAAAGTTACTCATGTATACATTTTGAAAGATGATATTAATAGAGCTAATAAAGCAAAACAGGAGAAAACTAAGAGCGAAAATCAGATTGTGGCAAAAGAATTTGAGCAACAAATGCAGCCTAATAATAATAAACAATCTAGTGTTGCTTCTGAAATTAAATTGAAAAGTGCATGTTTACTTGCCACCAAATCAAGATGAAAATAAGACAGGGAAAAAATTATGTAGAAGAATATTATCAGGAATTACAAACTGGCATGATTAGATGTGGTATTGTTGAGGAGAATGAAGCTATGCTTGCACGTTTTATGGGTGGATTAAATAGAGAGATTTAGACGATTCTAGAGTATAAGGAGTATACTAATATCACTCGTTTATTCCATCTTGCTTGTAAAGCTGAACGTGAAGTGCAGGATCGACAGGCATTGGCGCGGACTAACTTTTCTGCAGGTCGACCTTCTTCATGGACACCACGTGCATCATCTACTTCCACACGTTCTGCTACACCGGCGCCTCCGTCGGCTGCCACCTCCAACCATGATACAATAAAGCAGGCACAATCACCACTATCTGCCAAGAGCACACCTTCTGGGCCTGCAAAGAGCTCTTCTTCATCCATGGCATCAACAGGGCAAACACATGATATTATTTGTCGACGTTGCAAGGGTGGAGGTCATTATGCGAGAGAATGCCCATCTAAGCGTGTGATGATTGTTACTGAGGATGGTGGGTATGAGTCCGCTAGTGACTATGATGAGGAGACTTTGGCTCTTATTACACGTGACGAACACGGTGGAGGCGATTCTGATCATGAGACGCAATACATGGCTCCTGAAGATGCTGACAGGTATGAATGTTTAGTTGCTCAACGTGTTTTGAGTGTGCAGGTTACACAAGCTGAGCAAAATCAGAGGCATAATTTGTTCCATACAAAGGGAGTTGTGAAGGAACGTTCTGTTCGCGTGATCATAGATGGAGGGAGTTGCAACAACTTGGCTAGCATCGAGATGGTGGAGAAGCTATCTCTCACTACAAGACCACATCCACATCCTTACTACATCCAATGGTTCAACAACAGCGGCAAGGTTAAGGTAACACGTACTGTTCGTGTGCATTTTAGTATCTCTACATATGCTGATTATGTTGATTGTGATGTGGTACCTATGCAAGCATGATGAGGACATCAATACCATTGTTACACCCACAGCCCCTACTGTTACATATACTGGACCAATTACTAGAGCTCGCGCACGCCAATTAAATTACCAGGTACTTTCGTTTCTTGGTAATGATTCTAATGTTCATGAGATTATGATGCTGCCTAAATTGGATACATTTGTTTTGCTTACAAATGAAGGTCCTAGCTTGGAGAAGGATGAACATTGGAGCAAGAACACGAATGGAGTTGATGGCATGCGCAAGGGGATCAAGAACGGAGTTACAAGTGATGATTTCAGGACTTTGAAGCCGCCATAAGGAGTGCATGAAGCCTTGGACGAAATATACAAGATGCCACTTCATAATATTCGTCCATAGGCTATTCTAGGTGCTGCGTCACCTTATTAATGGGCCAAGCCCATGTAATTTCGAAATACTTAAGTATAGGCTATTTTTAGAGTCCGTATGTATGGGGAAACAAGAGTTAGGGTTGGTTTCGGACCCCACCCTCAAGGGCCACGAAATTCCCCTCTCTTCCTCCATATATACAGCCCTTAGGGCGTCGTTTAGACTTGGGTTTTGTTTAGATTAAAAGTTCGCCATAGCTGCAACTTCTCGTACTTCGTTTGTGTCCAACGACCAGACCAAGACGTCACAGAACCCCACCTTGATCAATAAAGCTTTCATCTTATATTCGCAATATCCAGATTGCAATCTCAGTTTCTTGCTTGTTCTTCGTTTGCTCGCAGGAAACAGGCCCTCGTGGTCAGGTTGATCGTGCTCTGGCGTGGTCAATAACCCCTCGGAAGTTGGTTTAGCGATTGCTAAGGCGCGACGTCTCGCACGTTCGTAGTCGGATCGTCAAGGTCGACTCCCACAGAAAACGATAGCCACCATCTCATCGAAACATCGGGACACCTTTGCCTCTATCAAGTGGTATCAGATTTCCAGGTTGCTCGGTGAGATTTTACAGTTTTTCGTAGATTAGATCGAGTCTGTTCTTCATACCTACAGTCCACGAAAAAGCCACACAAAAAAAATTAGGGTTAGTTCATCATATCCGAACCAATCTGAGCCTTTGCATAATCTTTTTAGGGTTTTTGCTTTGTTGAATTTGCGGTTGCATCGTCGTATCAAGTTGCTGGTCTTAGAGTCTAGTCTTTTAGAGTTTCGAGTTCTGGTCATAAGTTGTCACGCCGCCGCCGCACCATCATCATCGCCCATCTACCACTTTTGCTTATCCGCCACCGCTCTGAATCCTTATCCATATACCACATACCACCACCGCTACCATATACCACCACCGCTGCCATATACCACAACCATATATCCACCACCAATCCGAGTTCTTCTCATATTAGGTTTGTTCTTGAGATCAATCTCAATTCCGACTCGTATTTCCTTGCCTGCGTAGGTCTCAAAAAAAAAAGAGTCTGGAGACCCCCGGGCAGTTTTTAGGCCAAAATTTTCTCGGGCAAATTTTTTTTCCCTATCCTATTTTTAGGCTTTTCTGAGTCTTTTGAGCCACGTGCCATCATAGTGATTTTTTGTCGCACTTTTTCGTCGTCGCTGCCCTGATTTCCGAAAAAAAGTGAAATTTTTTTTTCGTGCCCATCTATCAGTTTGACGAGGGAAGAGTTTTGAGACACTCGCCATTATAGTAATTTTTCGCAAAAAAAAAGAGGATCGCAAAAAAAAAAAGAGGAGCGCAAAAAAAAAAGCGAAAAAAAAAGTTCCAGAGTGTGCTTTTCCCTTATTTACGTGCAGCGCCGTGATTTTGTTAGTGTTCTAGGCTCGCGTCTCTAGCACGGTCTAGCCTTGGACCAGCACAGTACCGTCGTTGAGCGTTTATTCAACTTTGCATCTCTGAATTGATTATTGCTGACCCTTTTTGCTACCATACTATAAGCCTTCCCAGCTCCACATACCTCTACGTCGTGCGTTTGACTCTCCCTGGCAATCGCTCTATCCAAGCTTTTGAGAGTTTTGACTACAACGGTTGCCGATCACCGCCTGCTGCTGGGTAAGAACTGGTAAGAATTTGAGATTTGCTTGACGGATTTGTGACACCCGCCACCACCACCTCTTGTTAGTATTCTGTAGGATCATATTCTTGTGTGTTTTCTATTGTTGCTAACCATGGCAGGATCACAAGCCGACGAGACTGACTGGGAGAACATGACGAATCAGGAGTTGCATGATAAATTTCAGCAAATGATGAATGGATAGGTGCAGGATGTGCTAAACAGATTTGAAGAGGCCATGGAGAAGATAGATGACATGGAGAACACGTTCGAAACAAAGCTCGATGACAGGTTTAATGAATTGCTCGCGCGTCTTCCACCACCACCACCGGCTGCACCTAACGCACCTCTACAACAACAACAATGACGACTACCTACACATCGTGAAACAGCCCTCCGCCGAGCGAGCCGTCTCCCTCTTGCACCTGGCCAAACTGTTGGTGCTGCTGTTGCTACTTCTGTGGCTCCTGCTGCTGATGCGGAGGAGGATGATTTTGCTGGCGATTACGAGGATGAGGTTGATCAAAATCAGAACTACGTGCCACCACCAGCACAGCAACCATCAGGTCGTCCACATGCAAATAATGGCAATGGTAGGGCTCACCCTCAGGTACGAGATCATGACCATCTCCCTAAACTAAAATTGAATATTCCACCATTTGAGGGTAGATATGTTCCTGATATATATCTTACTTGGGAGTTAGAAACTGAACAACGATTTACATGTTTACAATATCCCGAGGAGAGACGTGTTCCTGCTGCTGTTTGTGCATTCACTAGTTTTGCATGTGTTTGGTGGTCTGAGCATTGTAGATTATATCCCATTCCTGCTACTTGGGCTGCTTTGAAAACTGCTATGCGTACTCGTTGGGTTCCACCATATTATCAACGTGAATTACTTCAAAAATTGCAGCGCTTAAGACAGGGAAAAAATTCTGTAGAAGAATATTATCAGGAATTACAAACTGGCATGATTAGATGTGGTATTGTTGAGGAGAATGAAGCTATGCTTGCACGTTTTATGGGTGGATTAAATAGAGAGATTCAGACGATTCTAGAGTATAAGGAGTATACTAATATCACTCGTTTATTCCATCTTGCTTGTAAAGCTGAACGTGAAGTGCAGGATCGACAGGCATTGGCGCGGACTAACTTTTCTGCAGGTCGACCTTCTTCATGGACACCACGTGCATCATCTACTTCCACACGTTCTGCTTCACCGGCGCCTCCGTCGGCTGCCACCTCCAACCGTGATACAATAAAGCAGGCACAATCACCACTATCTGCCAAGAGCACACCTTCTGGGCCTGCAAAGAGCTCTTCTTCATCCATGGCATCAACAGGGCAGACACATGATATTATTTGTCGACGTTGCAAGGGTGGAGGTCATTATGCGAGAGAATGCCCATCTAAGCGTGTGATGATTGTTACTGAGGATGGTGGGTATGAGTCCGCTAGTGACTATGATGAGGAGACTTTGGCTCTTATTACACGTGACGAACACGGTGGAGACGATTCTGATCATGAGACGCAATACATGGCTCCTGAAGATGCTGACAGGTATGAATGTTTAGTTGCTCAACGTGTTTTGAGTGTGCAGGTTACACAAGCTGAGCAAAATCAGAGGCATAATTTGTTCCATACAAAGGGAGTTGTGAAGGAACGTTCTGTTCGCGTGATCATAGATGGAGGGAGTTGCAACAACTTGGCTAGCATCGAGATGGTGGAGAAGCTATCTCTCACCACAAGACCACATCCACATCCTTACTACATCCAATGGTTCAACAACAGCGGCAAGGTTAAGGTAACACGTACTGTTCGTGTGCATTTTAGTATCTCTACATATGCTGATTATGTTGATTGTGATGTGGTACCTATGCAAGCATGTTCCTTATTACTTGGTAGACCATGGCAATTTGATAAAAATTCTATTCACCATGGTAGAAACAATCAGTATACTCTTGTTCATAAGGATAAAAATATTACTTTGCTTCCTATGACTCCTGATTCCATTTTGAAAGATGATATTAATAGAGCTAATAAAGCAAAACAGGAGAAAACTAAGAGTGAAAATCAGATTGTGGCAAAAGAATTTGAGCAACAAATGCAGCCTAATAATAATAAACAATCTAGTGTTGCTTCTGAAATTAAATTGAAAAGTGCATGTTTACTTGCCACCAAATCTGATATTGATGATCTAGATTTTAGCAAATCTGTTTGCTATGCTTTTGTGTGCAAAGAGGCATTATTTTCATTCGAGGACGCGCCTTCCTCTTTGCCTCCTGCTGTCACTAACATTTTGCAGGAGTTCGCCGACGTCTTTCCACAAGACGTGCCACCGGGATTACCACCTATTCGTGGGATTGAGCATCAAATTGACTTAATTCCCGGTGCATCATTACCCAACCGTGCACCATACCGTACCAATCCAGAGGAGACGAAGGAGATTATGCGTCAAGTACAAGAACTGCTCGACAAAGGTTATATACGCGAATCCCTTAGTCCTTGTGCTGTTCCTATCATTTTAGTGCCGAAAAAGGATGGTACGTCGCGTATGTGCGTTGATTGTAGAGGCATTAATAATATTACTATTCGTTATCGTCATCCTATTCCTAGGCTAGATGATATGCTTGATGAATTGAGTGGCTCTACAATATTCTCCAAAGTTGATTTGCGTAGTGGTTACCATCAAATTCGTATGAAATTGGGAGATGAATGGAAAACAGCATTTAAAACTAAGTTTGGATTATATGAGTGGTTAGTCATGCCTTTTGGGTTAACTAATGCACCTAGTACTTTCATGAGGTTAATGAACGAAGTTTTACGTGCCTTCATTGGACGATTTGTGGTAGTTTACTTTGATGACATATTGATTTATAGCAAATCTTTGGAGGACCATTTGGAACATTTACGTGCTGTTTTTATTGCTCTACGTGATGCACGTTTGTTTGGTAACCTTGGAAAGTGCACCTTTTGCACCGACCGAGTATCTTTTCTTGGCTATGTTGTTACTCCACAGGGAATTGAAGTTGATAAAGCCAAGATTGAAGCTATTGAGAGTTGGCCGCAGCCCAAAACGGTCACACAAGTGAGGAGTTTCCTTGGCCTCGCTGGTTTCTATAGGCGTTTTGTGAGAGATTTCAGCACCATTGCTGCACCTCTCAACGAGCTTACAAAGAAGGATGTACCTTTTGTTTGGGGTACCGCACAGGAAGAAGCCTTCACGGTATTGAAAGATAAGTTAACACATGCTCCTTTACTCCAACTTCCTAATTTCAATAAGACTTTTGAGCTTGAATGTGATGCTAGTGGAATTGGATTAGGAGGTGTGTTATTACAAGATGGAAAACCTGTTGCATACTTTTCTGAAAAATTGAGTGGGCCTAGTCTGAACTATTCTACTTATGATAAAGAATTATATGCTCTTGTTCGGACCTTAGAAACATGGCAACATTATTTATGGCCCAAGGAATTTGTTATACATTCTGATCATGAATCTTTGAAACACATTAAAAGTCAAGCAAAACTGAACCGTAGACATGCTAAATGGGTTGAATTCATTGAGACTTTCGCTTATGTCATTAAACACAAGAAGGGTAAAGAAAATGTTATTGCTGATGCCTTGTCTCGTCGTTATACTATGCTTTCACAACTTGACTTTAAAATATTTGGTTTGGAGACCATCAAAGATCAATATGTTCATGATGCTGAATTTAAAGATGTATTGCAGAATTGTAAGGAAGGGAGAACTTGGAACAAGTTCGTTCTTAACGATGGATTTGTGTTTCGTGCTAACAAGCTATGCATTCCAGCTAGCTCCGTTCGTCTTTTGTTATTGCAGGAGGCGCATGGAGGAGGATTAATGGGACACTTTGGCGTCAAGAAGACGGAGGATATACTTGCTACACATTTCTTTTGGCCAAAGATGAGACGGGATGTTGAGCGTTTTGTTGCTCGCTGCACTACATGTCAAAGAGCTAAGTCACGACTCAATCCTCATGGTTTATATATGCCTTTGCCTGTACCTAGTGTTCCTTGGGAGGATATATCTATGGACTTTGTTTTAGGTTTACCTCGAACAAAGAAGGGGAGGGATAGCATATTTGTTGTCGTGGATAGGTTCTCGAAAATGGCACACTTTATACCATGTCATAAAAGCGATGATGCTGTTAATGTTGCTGATTTGTTCTTTCGTGAAATTATTCGCTTACATGGTGTGCCAAATACTATTGTTTCAGATCGTGATACTAAATTTCTTAGCCACTTTTGGAGATGTTTATGGGCTAAGTTGGGGACTAAGCTGCTTTTTAGTACTACTTGTCACCCCCAAACTGATGGACAAACTGAAATAGTCAATAGAACATTGTCTACTATGCTTAGGGCTGTTTTGAAGAATAACAAGAAAATGTGGGAAGAATGCTTGCCTCATATTGAATTTGCTTATAATCGTTCATTGCATTCTACTACTAAGATGTGCCCTTTTGAAATTGTGTATGGTTTCCTACCTCGTGCACCTATTGATTTGTTGCCTCTTCCATCTTCGGAGAAGGTTAATTTTGATGCTAAAGAACGTTCTGAATTGATTTTAAAAATGCATGAGTTAACTAAGGAAAACATTGAGCGTATGAATGCTAAATATAAACTTGCTGGAGATAAGGGTAGAAAACATGTTGTGTTTGCACCTGGCGATCTTGTTTGGTTACATTTGCGTAAAGATAGATTTCCTAATCTGCGCAAATCAAAGCTAATGCCACGTGCTGATGGTCCTTTTAAGGTTTTAGAGAAAATAAATGATAATGCATATAAACTTGAGCTACCTGCAGATTTTGGGGTTAGTCCCACTTTTAACATTGCAGATTTGAAGCCTTATTTGGGTGAGGAAGATGAGCTTCCGTCGAGGACGACTTCATTTCAAGAAGGGGAGGATGATGAGGACATCAATACCATTGTTACACCCACAGCCCCTACTGTTACATATACTGGACCAATTACTAGAGCTCGCGCACGCCAATTAAATTACCAGGTACTTTCGTTTCTTGGTAATGATTCTAATGTTCATGAGATTATGATGCTGCCTAAATTGGATACATTTGTTTTGCTTACAAATGAAGGTCCTAGCTTGGAGAAGGATGAACATTGGAGCAAGAACACGAATGGAGTTGATGGCATGCGCAAGGGGATCAAGAACGGAGTTACAAGTGATGATTTCAGGACTTTGAAGCCGCCATAAGGAGTGCATGAAGCCTTGGACGAAATATACAAGATGCCACTTCATAATATTCGTCCATAGGCTATTCTAGGTGCTGCGTCACCTTATTAATGGGCCAGGCCCATGTAATTTCGAAATACTTAAGTATAGGCTATTTTTAGAGTCCGTATGTATGGGGAAACAAGAGTTAGGGTTGGTTTCGGACCCCACCCTCAAGGGCCACGAAATTCCCCTCTCTTCCTCCATATATACAGCCCTTAGGGCGTCGTTTAGACTTGGGTTTTGTTTAGATTAAAAGTTCGCCATAGCTGCAACTTCTCGTACTTCGTTTGTGTCCAACGACCAGACCAAGACGTCACGGAACCCCACCTTGATCAATAAAGCTTTCATCTTATATTCGCAATATCCAGATTGCAATCTCAGTTTCTTGCTTGTTCTTCGTTTGCTCGCAGGAAACAGGCCCTCGTGGTCAGGTTGATCGTGCTCCGGCGTGGTCAATAACCCCTCGGAAGTTGGTTTAGCGATTGCTAAGGCGCGACGTCTCGCACGTTCGTAGTCGGATCGTCAAGGTCGACTCCCACAGAAAACGATAGCCACCATCTCATCGAAACATCGGGACACCTTTGCCTCTATCAAAGCACGTACCAGTTCTTACCCAGCAGCAGGCGGTGATCGGCAACCGTTGTAGTCAAAACTCTCAAAAGCTTGGATAGAGCGATTGCCAGGGAGAGTCAAACGCACGACGTAGAGGTATGTGGAGCTGGGAAGGCTTATAGTATGGTAGCAAAAAGGGTCAGCAATAATCAATTCAGAGATGCAAAGTTGAATGAACGCTCAACGACGGTACTGTGCTGGTCCTAGGCTAGACCGTGCTAGAGACGCGAGCCTAGAACACTAACAAAATCACGGCGCTGCACGTAAATAAGGGAAAAGCACACTCTAGAACTTTTTTTTCGCTTTTTTTTTGCGCTCCTCTTTTTTTTTGCGCTCCTCTTTTTTTTGCGCTCCTCTTTTTTTTGCGTAAAATTACGATAATGGCGAGTGTCTCAAAACTCTTCCCTCGTCAAACTGATAGGATGGGCACGAAAAAGTGCGACAAAAAATCACTATGATGGCACGTGGCTCAAAAGACTCAGAAAAGCCTAAAAATAGGATAGGGAAAAAATAATTTTGCCCGTGAAAATTTTGGCCTAAAAACTGCCCGGGGGTCTCCAGACTTTTTTTTTCGAGACCTACGCAGGCAAGGAAACACGAATCAGAATTGAGATTGATCTCAAGAACAAACCTAATATGAGAAGAACTCGGATTGGTGGTGGATATATGGTTGTGGTATATGGCAGCGGTGGTGGTATATGGTAGCGGTGGTGGTATATGGATAGAGATTGATGGTGGTATATGGATACGGATTGGTAGTGGTATATGGATAAGGATTCAGAGCGGTGGCGGATAAGCAAAAGTGGTAGATGGGCGATGATGATGGTGCGGCGGCGGCGTGACAACTTATGACCAGAACTCGAAACTCTGAAAGACTAGACTCTAAGACCAGCAACTTGACACGACGATGCAACCGCAAATTCAACAAAGCAAAAACCCTAAAAAGATTATGCAAAGGCTCAGATTGGTTCGGATATGATGAACTAACCCTAATTTTTTTGTGGCTTTTTCGTGGACTGTAGGTATGAAGAACAGACTCGATCTAATCTACGAAAAACTGTAAAATCTCACCGAGCAACCTGGAAATCTGATACCACTTGATAGAGGCGAGGGTGTCCCGATTCGATGAGATGGAGGCTATCGTTTTCTGTGGGAGTCGACCTTGACGATCCGACTACGAACGTGCGAGACGTCGCGCCTTAGCAATCGCTAAACCAACTTCCGAGGGGTTATTGACCACGCCGGAGCACAATCAACCTGACCACGAGGGCCTGTTTCCTGCGAGCAAACGAAGAACAAGCAAGAAACTGAGATTGCAATCTGGATATTGCGAATATAAGATGAAAACTTTATTGATCAAGGTGGGGTTCTGTGACGTCTTGGTCTGGTCGTTGGACACAAACGAAGTACGCGAAGTTGCAGCTATGGCGAACTTTTAATCTAAACAAAACCCAAAGTCTAAACGACGCCCTAAGGGCTGTATATATGGAGGAAGAGAGGGGAATTTCGTGGCCCTTGAGGGTGGGGTCCGAAACCAACCCTAACTCTTGTTTCCCCACACATATGGACTGTAAAAATAGCCTATACTTATGTATTTCGAAGTTACATGGGCCTGGCCCATTAATAAGGTGACGCATCACCTAGAATAGCCTATGGACGAATATTATGAAGTGGCATCTTGTATATTTCGTCCATGGCTTCATGCACTCCTTATGGCGGCTTCAAAGTCCTGAAATCATCACTTGTAACTCCTTCTTGATCCCCTTGCGCATGCCATCAACTTCATGCGTGTTCTTGCTCCAATGTTCATCCTTCTCCAAGCTAGGCCCTTCATTTGAAAGCAAAACAAATGTATCCAATTTAGGCAGCATCATAATCTCATGAACATTAGAATCATTACCAAGAAACGAAAGTACCTGGTAATTTAATTGGCGTGCGCGAGCTCTAGTAATTGGTCCAGTATATGTAACAGTAGGGGCTGTGGGTGTAACAATGGTATTGATGTCCTCATCACCCGAGGTGGCGCTGCAAGGGGCTCTAGTTTGGACCAACACTCGGAGGAGCACTGGCCCCGGGGGGGGGGGGGGTTAAAATAATGATGACCCTCAGGAGCGCGACTCCCCAGGGAAAAAGAGGCTAGGTGGCAAATGGTAAAATCAATGTTGGGCATTGCTGGAGGAGTTTTATTCAAAGCGAACTGTCAAGGGGTTCCCATTATTACCCAACCGCGTAAGGAACGCAAAATCCGGGAACATAACACCGATATGACGGAAACTAGGGCGGCAAGAGTGGAACAAAACACCAGGCATAAGGCCGAGCCTTCCACCCTTTACCAAGTATATAGATGCATTAATTAAATAAGATATATTGTGATATCCCAACAAGTAAACATGTTCCAATAAGGAACGAACTTCAATCTTCACCTGCAACTAACAACGCTATAAGAGGGGCTGAGCAAAGCGGTAACATAGCCAATCAACGGTTTGCTAGGACAAGGTGGGTTAGAGGCTTGGTTCAACAATATGGGAGGCATGATAAGCAAGTGGTAGGTATCGCAGCATAAGCATAGCAAAAGAGCGAGCAAACTAGCAAGCAAAGATAAAAGTGATTTCGAGGGTATGGTCATCTTGCCTAAAATCCCGCAAGGAAGAAGAACGAGTCCATGACGAAGACAAACGGACATAGACGAACGAATCCTCACAACACGACGTTACCGGATCCAACCCGAAGAAGCAAACACCGGAAAAGAAGCATACAACATAGTAAACAACCAACACATCAACATGGCGCGATGCACAATCGAGTATGATGCATGTCCGGTTTAATGAAGCATGGCATGGCAAAGTGCACAAACAATCCTACAAATTAAGTGGAGCTCATTATGCAACGGAGTTGCATATATTGAAGAAAACACTACATGACTTATTTAGTTCTCTCTTGTTTATGTACCCAACAAGATTAAATGTTGTTAGCATGGCAAGAGGGTGAAGCAAATGAAAACTACATATCTAGTCAAGTTTAAATGAGGCCGGAACAACATACAACAAGTCCGGAGACAAACCTCATGTGCAATTTAAGGATTTGGTATTGTTCTTCCCCCAACCATATTTTAGAGTTGTTAAACATGCAAAGTAAAGCCACCATGTTAAACTAGGCAAAATTCTACCCCATTTACATATAAAGTTTATTAAAAACCGAGCTACGGTTATTTAGTTATGAATTAAATCATATTAACATGGCATTTAAGCAAATTTACTCAAACAGCATTTTAAACATGGATGAAAATGGCATATTATTAAACTAGACAAAATTCTAAGCAACTTTCATATATAATTCATTTTAATCCGATGCACCAATTGTGAGTTATTATATGCATGTAGTAGAAGGAGGTTTCTATAAAACTGCCAACTCTGGAATATTGACAAAATCACTGAAAAAAAACAGGAGCGGGCCGAAACTGAAACAGGGCGCTGGGTCTGCGGTGGCTCACCAAGGTCTAACTTCAACTGGGCTGGCTCTGTGGGCTGCAACTGGCAGAAAGAGATGGCGGTGGGTCTAGGCGAGGCCGGTCCGGGCGCAGTCAACGCGCCTGGTTCCTTCGATGCAGGGAGGCAGGGAAACGAGCTCGTGCTCGTCAGAAGGCAGCGATGCGGCAGGGGTGCGTGGGACTCCGGCGAGCGGTGAGATGACGCGGCTTCGGCGTGTCATCGGAGAGGATGGCAGGAGGCGGGACAACGTGGGACTTGTGGTCAACGCGGCAGGGGCGGCTTCCTCTGTCTGCTCCCGACAGAAGGGTGAAGCGTGGCACGGATGGAGCTCGAGGGAAGCAGCGGCGACCTGGAACTCCGGTGGCTGGCCACAGGTGATGCTGGCGATGGGAAGGTTCGGACTCGAGCTCTGTTCGAGCACAAGATGGTGCAGGGCAAGGCGGAGGAGGCGTCAGGGTCTCCTGGTTGTGGCAGGCACGCGGGCGACAAGGAGGTCAGGATGGCAAGCTTGAGGCAGAGGCGGCTGGACGAATCTGAGGTGGGGGAGGCGCGTGAGGTCCAGGTGCGGGACGTCGTTCTCCAACAAGGCAGGGGCGCAGACGACGCGGAGACGGCCGGATCCGGGCGGCGAGGAGGCAAACGACGACTGGGCTGGGACGACAGAAGGACGATGCCGACGTGCTCCACGACCACGTCAGTCGGCGGAACTTGCCAGTCTTGGAGGAGATTGAGGCACGGCGGGTGGGGCCTCGCTGGAGCTAGATGGATGGATCGTTGCGGTTGCGGGCCGGGGCGGCGTTGTGACGAGGCCGAGGCTGGCTCCTTTCGGTTCCTACGAGAAGACGCGGAGGAAGAGAGAGATGAGATGATGGGGATGGAAAAAACAGAGGGAAGAAGGAAAAGGGAAAGGGCGAGGAAGTGTTGGCCTGGTGCTCCGGTGGTCCTAGCTGCGGCCGGAGATGCTGTGGCCGGAGATGCTGCCGTCGGAGACACGCAGCCAAGGAGAGGCAGCTGCTCGGGCGCGGGTGCTGGTTGGGTGGGCTGGACGAGTCCAAGGAAGACAGAGGGAGCTGGTGATTTGGAGCAATGGGGAATTTAGGGAAGAGGCTGGAGGCAGTTGGTTGGATCGGGATGAGATCCCGAGGTGGAAGAGGACTGGTGGCGGCGGCTGGGAGGATGGGACAAGGCTCCTAAATTTTAGGGTTGGACCTCAAGTATATATAGCAAGTGGATTTGGGGTGCATCTGGGCCCTCGATTAAAATCGGACGTTCTCGGATAAATAGGTTAGGGTCCCAATTAAGAAAATGGAGATATTTTGTAGATGTTTGGGGATGATCCGGGTCCAACGGTGACGACTGTTTGGGTTGGGTCCGGGACAATTTTCGGACGCTCGCGAGGAGGGCCGCGGGCTGACGAGAGAGGTTAGGTTGGGTCTGGCGGATTGTGAAGAGAGGGTTGGACTGAGAGAAGAGGGGAGAGATGCAGCCCGGCACGGTTTTCGGAGACCGAAAACATCCGACGTTAGACCGGCTATACTGCCGCTTTAGTTATCCGTTGGGGCGTCAAACGGACTCCGAACGCGATGAAACTTGGCAGGCAGCCTACCTACAACATAAAAACACCGCATGCCAACTTTCACCCCATTCCGAGAACATTTTCCGGCCACTTATAAAATAATATTTCGGACGTGCCGCGGCGCGTGCAAGTGTGGCTGGGCTCAGAACAGACTACAGAAGGAACTGGGGGAACCCGGACGGATGCAGGTTTTGAAAACATGATGATGCAATGCACATAATGACATGATGAAATGCAACACGCAAGCAAATGACATGGCAACGACAACGAATAACTGAACGACACCTGGCACATCGGTCTCGGGGCGTTACAAGCAAGTACATCCTCCGTCTTCTTCACGCCAAAGTGTCCCATTAATCCTCCTCCTTGCACCTCCTGCAACAACAAAAGACGAACAGAGCTAGCTGGAATGCATAGCTTGTTAGCATGGAACACAAATCCATCGTTAACGATGAACTTTGTTCCATGTTCTCCCTTATTTACAATTTTGTAATACATCTTTAAATTCATGATCATGCACATATTGATCTTTGATGGTCTCCAAACCAAATATTTTGAAGTCAAGTTGTGAAAGCATAGTATAACGACGAGACAATGCATCAACAATAACATTTTCTTTACCCTTCTTGTATTTAATGACATAAGGGAAAGTCTCAATGAATTTAACCCATTTAGCATGTCTACGGTTCAGTTTGGCTTGACTTCTAATATGTTTCAAAGATTCATGATCAGAATGAATAACAAATTCTTTGGCCATAAATAATATTGCCATGTTTCCAAAGTCCGAACAAGAGCATATAATTCCTTATCATAAGTAGGGTTATTCAGACTAGGCCCACTCAAGTTTTCAAAAAAGTATGTAACAGGTTTACCATCTTGTAATTTTTCACGGTTACTTGCAAAGGTGAGATCTGATAGAGATAGATAAACGGTAAAGTAAATATTTTTTGGTATTTTTGGTTTATAGATCGGAAAGTAAAAGATTGCAAAGGAAGTAAATCGGAAACTAAAATTGTAGATCGGAAACTTATATGATGTAAACTAGAACTTATATGATGGAAAATAGAACTTGTATGATGGAAAATAAACCCGGGGGCCATAGGTTTCACTAGAGACTTCTCTCAAGATAGAAAATATTACCGCGGGTGAACAAATTACTGCCGAGCAATTGATAGAAAAGCGCAAAGTTGTCACGATATCTAAGGCAATGGTCATGAATATAGGCATCACATCTGTGTCAAGTAGACCGAAACGATTCTGCATCTACTACTATTAATCCACATATTGACCGCTATCCAGCATGCATCTAGAGTATTAAGTTCATAAAGAAAGGAGTAACGCATTAAGCAATATGACATGATGTAGAAGAATTAACTCAAGAAATATGATGAAAACCCCATCTTTTTATCCTCGATGGCAACAATTGTGAGGACATGACTACCTTGGATACGACCAAAAATATTGCATACATGCATATTTGTCAGGTGATTTCTAATGCAAACTATTCAATAATCTATTTATGTTATCCAGAACAAAAATACTTCACACACTTTTGTGTTTTGTCTAAGTGCAGGTGTATGGGACATTTGTACAATCCACATATGAAGACAAGGGAAAAGGAGAAGTTTAGGTTGTGTTCAAAAAGTCCTCTCACGTCACTTTTTGATAGAGGCAAAGGTGTCCCGATGTTTCGATGAGATGGTGGCTATCGTTTTCTGTGGGAGTCGACCTTGACGATCCGACTACGAACGTGCGAGACGTCGCGCCTTAGCAATCGCTAAACCAACTTCCGAGGGGTTATTGACCACGCCGGAGCACGATCAACCTGACCACGAGGGCCTGTTTCCTGCGAGCAAACGAAGAACAAGCAAGAAGCTGAGATTGCAATCTGGATATTGCGAATATAAGATGAAAGCTTTATTGATCAAGGTGGGGTTCTGTGACGTCTTGGTCTGGTCGTTGGACACAAACGAAGTACGCGAAGTTGCAGCTATGGCGAACTTTTAATCTAAACAAAACCCAAGTCTAAACGACGCCCTAAGGGCTGTATATATGGAGGAAGAGAGGGGAATTTCGTG
This sequence comes from Triticum urartu, assembly GCF_056163025.1. NCBI lineage: Eukaryota > Viridiplantae > Streptophyta > Magnoliopsida > Poales > Poaceae > Triticum > Triticum urartu. Next base: position 275,336,777 of record NC_141876.1, read on the forward strand.
GCCCTTGAGGGTGGGGTCCGAAACCAACACTAACTCTTGTTTCCCCACACATACGGACTCTAAAAATAGCCTATACTTAAGTATTTCGAAATTACATGGGCCTGGCCCATTAATAAGGTGATGCAGCACCTAGAATAGCCTATGGACGAATATTATGAAGTGGCATCTTGTATATTTCGTCCAAGGCTTCATGCACTCCTTATGGCGGCTTCAAAGTCCTGAAATCATCACTTGTAACTCCGTTCTTGATCCCCTTGCGCATGCCATCAACTCCATTCGTGTTCTTGCTCCAATGTTCATCCTTCTCCAAGCTAGGACCTTCATTTGTAAGCAAAACAAATGTATCCAATTTAGGCAGCATCATAATCTCATGAACATTAGAATCATTACCAAGAAACGAAAGTACCTGGTAATTTAATTGGCGTGCGCGAGCTCTAGTAATTGGTCCAGTATATGTAACAGTAGGGGCTGTGGGTGTAACAATGGTATTGATGTCCTCATCATCCTCCCCTTCTTGAAATGAAGTCGTCCTCGACGGAAGCTCATCTTCCTCACCCAAATAAGGCTTCAAATCTGCAATGTTAAAAGTGGGACTAACCCCAAAATCTGCAGGTAGCTCAAGTTTATATGCATTATCATTTATTTTCTCTAAAACCTTAAAAGGACCATCAGCACGTGGCATTAGCTTTGATTTGCGCAGATTAGGAAATCTATCTTTACGCAAATGTAACCAAACAAGATCTCCAGGTGCAAACACAACATGTTTTCTACCCTTATCTCCAGCAAGTTTATATTTAGCATTCATACGCTCAATGTTTTCCTTAGTTAACTCATGCATTTTTAAAATCAATTCAGAACGTTCTTTAGCATCAAAATTAACCTTCTCCGAAGATGGAAGAGGCAACAAATCAATAGGTGCACGAGGTAGGAAACCATACACAATTTCAAAAGGGCACATCTTAGTAGTAGAATGCAATGAACGATTATAAGCAAATTCAATATGAGGCAAGCATTCTTCCCACATTTTCTTGTTATTCTTCAAAACAGCCCTAAGCATAGTAGACAATGTTCTATTGACTACTTCAGTTTGTCCATCAGTTTGGGGGTGACAAGTAGTACTAAAAAGCAGCTTAGTCCCCAACTTAGCCCATAAACATCTCCAAAAGTGGCTAAGAAATTTAGTATCACGATCTGAAACAATAGTATTTGGCACACCATGTAAGCGAATAATTTCACGAAAGAACAAATCAGCAACATTAACAGCATCATCGCTTTTATGACATGGTATAAAGTGTGCCATTTTCGAGAACCTATCCACGACAACAAATATGCTATCCCTCCCCTTCTTTGTTCGAGGTAAACCTAAAACAAAGTCCATAGATATATCCTCCCAAGGAACACTAGGTACAGGCAAAGGCATATATAAACCATGAGGATTGAGTCGTGACTTAGCTCTTTGACATGTAGTGCAGCGAGCAACAAAACGCTCAACATCCCGTCTCATCTTTGGCCAAAAGAAATGTGTAGCAAGTATATCCACCGTCTTCTTGACGCCAAAGTGTCCCATTAATCCTCCTCCATGCGCCTCCTGCAATAACAAAAGACGAACGGAGCTAGCTGGAATGCATAGCTTGTTAGCACGAAACACAAATCCATCGTTAAGAACGAACTTGTTCCAAGTTCTCCCTTCCTTACAATTCTGCAATACATCTTTAAATTCAGCATCATTAACATATTGATCCTTGATGGTCTCCAAACCAAATATTTTAAAGTCAAGTTGTGAAAGCATAGTATAACGACGAGACAAGGCATCAGCAATAACATTTTCTTTACCCTTCTTGTGTTTAATGACATAAGGGAAAGTCTCAATGAATTCAACCCATTTAGCATGTCTACGGTTCAGTTTTGCTTGACTTTTAATGTGTTTCAAAGATTCATGATCAGAATGTATAACAAATTCCTTGGGCCATAAATAATGTTGCCATGTTTCTAAGGTCCGAACAAGAGCATATAATTCTTTATCATAAGTAGAATAGTTCAGACTAGGCCCACTCAATTTTTCAGAAAAGTATGCAACAGGTTTTCCATCTTGTAATAACACACCTCCTAATCCAATTCCACTAGCATCACATTCAAGCTCAAAAGTCTTATTGAAATTAGGAAGTTGGAGTAAAGGAGCATGTGTTAACTTATCTTTCAATACCGTGAAGGCTTCTTCCTGTGCGGTACCCCAAACAAAAGGTACATCCTTCTTTGTAAGCTCGTTGAGAGGTGCAGCAATGGTGCTGAAATCTCTCACAAAACGCCTATAGAAACCAGCGAGGCCAAGGAAACTCCTCACTTGTGTGACCGTTTTGGGCTGCGGCCAACTCTCAATAGCTTCAATCTTGGCTTTATCAACTTCAATTCCCTGTGGAGTAACAACATAGCCAAGAAAAGATACTCGGTCGGTGCAAAAGGTGCACTTTCCAAGGTTACCAAACAAACGTGCATCACGTAGAGCAATAAAAACAGCACGTAAATGTTCCAAATGGTCCTCCAAAGATTTGCTATAAATCAATATGTCATCAAAGTAAACTACCACAAATCGTCCAATGAAGGCACGTAAAACTTCGTTCATTAACCTCATGAAAGTACTAGGTGCATTAGTTAACCCAAAAGGCATGACTAACCACTCATATAATCCAAACTTAGTTTTAAATGCTGTTTTCCATTCATCTCCCAATTTCATACGAATTTGATGGTAACCACTACGCAAATCAACTTTGGAGAATATTGTAGAGCCACTCAATTCATCAAGCATATCATCTAGCCTAGGAATAGGATGACGATAACGAATAGTAATATTATTAATGCCTCTACAATCAACGCACATACGCGACCTACCATCCTTTTTCGGCACTAAAATGATAGGAACAGCACAAGGACTAAGGGATTCGCGTATATAACCTTTGTCGAGCAGTTCTTGTACTTGACGCATAATCTCCTTCGTCTCCTCTGGATTGGTACGGTATGGTGCACGGTTGGGTAATGATGCACCGGGAATTAAGTCAATTTGATGCTCAATCCCGCGAATAGGTGGTAATCCCGGTGGCACGTCTTGTGGAAAGACGTCGGCGAACTCCTGCAAAATGTTAGTGACAGCTGGAGGCAAAGAGGAAGGCGCTTCCTCGAATGAAAATAATGCCTCTTTGCACATAAAAGCATAGCAAACAGATTTGCTAAAATCTAGATCATCAATATCAGATTTGGTGGCAAGTAAACATGCACTTTTCAATTTAATTTCAGAAGCAACACTAGATTGTTTATTATTATTAGGCTGCATTTGTTGCTCAAATTCTTTTGCCACAATCTGATTTTCACTCTTAGTTTTCTCCTGTTTTGCTTTATTAGCTCTATTAATATCATCTTTCAAAATGGAATCATGAGTCATAGGAAGCAAAGTAATATTTTTATCCTTATGAACAAGAGTATACTGATTGTTTCTACCATGGTGAATAGAATTTTTATCAAATTGCCATGGTCTACCAAGTAATAAGGAACATGCTTGCATAGGTACCACATCACAATCAACATAATCAGCATATGTAGAGATACTAAAATGCACACGAACAGTACGTGTTACCTTAACCTTGCCGCTGTTGTTGAACCATTGGATGTAGTAAGGATGTGGATGTGGTCTTGTGGTGAGAGATAGCTTCTCCACCATCTCGATGCTAGCCAAGTTGTTGCAACTCCCTCCATCTATGATCACGCGAACAGAACGTTCCTTCACAACTCCCTTTGTATGGAACAAATTATGCCTCTGATTTTGCTTAGCTTGTGTAACCTGCACACTCAAAACACGTTGAGCAACTAAACATTCATACCTGTCAGCATCTTCAGGAGCCATGTATTGCGTCTCATGATCAGAATCGTCTCCACCGTGTTCGTCACGTGTAATAAGAGCCAAAGTCTCCTCATCATAGTCACTAGCGGACTCATACCCACCATCCTCAGTAACAATCATCACACGCTTAGATGGGCATTCTCTCGCATAATGACCTCCACCCTTGCAACGTCGACAAATAATATCATGTGTCTGCCCTGTTGATGCCATGGATGAAGAAGAGCTCTTTGCAGGCCCAGAAGGTGTGCTCTTGGCAGATAGTGGTGATTGTGCCTGCTTTATTGTATCACGGTTGGAGGTGGCAGCCGACGGAGGCGCCGGTGAAGCAGAACGTGTGGAAGTAGATGATGCACGTGGTGTCCATGAAGAAGGTCGACCTGCAGAAAAGTTAGTCCGCGCCAATGCCTGTCGATCCTGCACTTCACGTTCAGCTTTACAAGCAAGATGGAATAAACGAGTGATATTAGTATACTCCTTATACTCTAGAATCGTCTGAATCTCTCTATTTAATCCACCCATAAAACGTGCAAGCATAGCTTCATTCTCCTCAACAATACCACATCTAATCATGCCAGTTTGTAATTCCTGATAATATTCTTCTACAGAATTTTTTCCCTGTCTTAAGCGCTGCAATTTTTGAAGTAATTCACGTTGATAATATGGTGGAACCCAACGAGTACGCATAGCAGTTTTCAAAGCAGCCCAAGTAGCAGGAATGGGATATAATCTACAATGCTCAGACCACCAAACACATGCAAAACTAGTGAATGCACAAACAGCAGCAGGAACACGTCTCTCCTCGGGATATTGTAAACATGTAAATCGTTGTTCAGTTTCTAACTCCCAAGTAAGATATATATCAGGAACATATCTACCCTCAAATGGTGGAATATTCAATTTTAGTTTAGGGAGATGGTCATGATCTCGTACCTGAGGGTGAGCCCTACCATTGCCATTATTTGCATGTGGACGACCTGATGGTTGCTGTGCTGGTGGTGGCACGTAGTTCTGATTTTGATCAACCTCATCCTCGTAATCGCCAGCAAAATCATCGTCCTCCGCATCAGCAGCAGAAGCCACAGAAGTAGCAACAGCAGCACCAACAGTTTGGCCAGGTGCAAGAGGGAGACGGCTCGCTCGGCGGAGGGCTATTTCACGATGTGTAGGTAGTCGTCGTCGTTGTTGTTGTAGAGGTGCGTTAGGTGCAGCCGGTGGTGGTGGTGGAAGACGCGCGAGCAATTCATTAAACCTGTCATCGAGCTTTGTTTCGAACGTCTTCTCCATGTCATCTATCTTCTCCATGGCCTCTTCAAATCTGTTTAGCACATCCTGCACCTGTCCATTCATCATTTGCTGAAATTTATCATGCAACTCCTGATTCGTCATGTTCTCCCAGTCAGTCTCGTCGGCTTGTGATCCTGCCATGGTTAGCAACAATAGAAAACACACAAGAATATGATCCTACAGAATACTAACAAGAGGTGGTGGTGGCGGGTGTCACAAATCCGTCAAGCAAATCTCAAATTCTTACCAGTTCTTACCCAGCAGCAGGCGGTGATCGGCAACCGTTGTAGTCAAAACTCTCAAAAGCTTGGATAGAGCGATTGCCAGGGAGAGTCAAACGCACGACGTAGAGGTATGTGGAGCTGGGAAGGCTTATAGTATGGTAGCAAAAAGGGTCAGCAATAATCAATTCAGAGATGCAAAGTTGAATAAACGCTCAACGACGGTACTTGCTGGTCCTAGGCTAGACCGTGCTAGAGACGCGAGCCTAGAACACTAACAAAATCACGGCGCTGCACGTAAATAAGGGAAAAGCACACTCTGGAACTTTTTTTTTTCGCTTTTTTTTTGCGCTCCTCTTTTTTTTTGCGCTCCTCTTTTTTTTTTGCGCTCCTCTTTTTTTTTTTGCGAAAAATTACTATAATGGCGAGTGTCTCAAAACTCTTCCCTCGTCAAACTGATAGTATGGGCACGAAATTTTTTTTTCCACTTTTTTTTTGGAAATCAGGGCAGCGACGACGAAAAAGTGCGACAAAAAATCACTATGATGGCACGTGGCTCAAAAGACTCAGAAAAGCCTAAAAATAGGATAGGGAAAAAAAAATTTTGCCCGAGAAAATTTTGGCCTAAAAACTGCCCGGGGGTCTCCAGACTCTTGTTTTTTTTCGAGACCTACGCAGGCAAGGAAACACGAATCGGAATTGAGATTGATCTCAAGAACAAACCTAATATGAGAAGAACTCGGATTGGTGGTGGATATATGGTTGTGGTATATGGCAGCGGTGGTGGTATATGGTAGCGGTGGTGGTATGTGGTATATGGATAAGGATTCAGAGCGGTGGCGGATAAGCAAAAGTGGTAGATGGGCGATGATGATGGTGCGGCGGCGGCGTGACAACTTATGACCAGAACTCGAAACTCTAAAAGACTAGACTCTAAGACCAGCAACTTGACACGACGATGCAACCGCCAATTCAACAAAGCAAAAACCCTAAAAAGATTATGCAAAGGCTCAGATTGGTTCGGATATGATGAACTAACCCTAATTTTTTTTGTGGCTTTTTCGTGGACTGTAGGTATGAAGAACAGACTCGATCTAATCTACGAAAAACTGTAAAATCTCACCGAGCAACCTGGAAATCTGATACCACTTGATAGAGGCAAAGGTGTCTCGATGTTTCGATGAGATGGTGGCTATCGTTTTCTGTGGGAGTCGACCTTGACGATCCGACTACGAACGTGCGAGACGTCGCGCCTTAGCAATCGCTAAACCAACTTCCGAGGGGTTATTGACCACGCCGGAGCACGATCAACCTGACCACGAGGGCCTGTTTCCTGCGAGCAAACGAAGAACAAGCAAGAAGCTGAGATTGCAATCTGGATATTGCGAATATAAGATGAAAGCTTTATTGATCAAGGTGGGGTTCTGTGACGTCTTGGTCTGGTCGTTGGACACAAACGAAGTACGCGAAGTTGCAGCTATGGCGAACTTTTAATCTAAACAAAACCCAAGTCTAAACGACGCCCTAAGGGCTGTATATATGGAGGAAGAGAGGGGAATTTCGTGGCCCTTGAGGGTGGGGTCCGAAACCAACACTAACTCTTGTTTCCCCACACATACGGACTCTAAAAATAGCCTATACTTAAGTATTTCGAAATTACATGGGCCTGGCCCATTAATAAGGTGACGCAGCACCTAGAATAGCCTATGGACGAATATTATGAAGTGGCATCTTGTATATTTCGTCCAAGGCTTCATGCACTCCTTATGGCGGCTTCAAAGTCCTGAAATCATCACTTGTAACTCCGTTCTTGATCCCCTTGCGCATGCCATCAACTCCATTCGTGTTCTTGCTCCAATGTTCATCCTTCTCCAAGCTAGGACCTTCATTTGTAAGCGAAACAAATGTATCCAATTTAGGCAGCATCATAATCTCATGAACATTAGAATCATTACCAAGAAACGAAAGTACCTGGTAATTTAATTGGCGTGCGCGAGCTCTAGTAATTGGTCCAGTATATGTAACAGTAGGGGCTGTGGGTGTAACAATGGTATTGATTTCCTCATCACTTTTGGGCCAAGAGAAGATAGAGTCCAAGTCTCTCACGTTCTGGATTCAGATTCGGACTGCACAGACATACCTGACTCAAAACGCCAACAACTTTTTCATACAGACTCCGAATTGGGTGATTCTTTTTTTGTTGGAAACTAGATTTCGTGCTCTTTCCAACCCAATTGGATTCACCTTCAAATTCGTCCGGAGCGTTGAGTTACGGACGAAACAATCTGACGTTGCAGCAGAATCCGAGTCAAACTACAAGGCCAAAGGTGTTGCATCACCTCCACTTGGGCCCATGAGCCTTGTACGACCTAGGGTTAGTTTTAGGCTGCCTTGGGACGTCCTCCCACCTCCTTGGCCGCCACCCCTTGCTCCTATATAAGTAGATCCATCTAGTAGCTTTTTCCTTGGGATTTGTTTAGTTAAAAGTTAGCCATTGCAACTTCGTGTACTTCGTTTGTGTCCAACGACCGGACCAAGACCGCTTACGGATCCCCACCATTATCAATACTTCATATATATTTGCGATATTCAGATTGCTTTATCATATTCTTGCTCGTTCTTCGATTGCTTGCAGGAATAGACCTTCGTGGTCAGGCTGACCGTGCTTCCAGCATCGTCAGTAACCTCAGGAGATTGGTTTAGCGGTTGCTAAGGCGCAACGTCGTGCACGTTTGTAGTCGGATCGTCAAAGTCGTCTCCACCAAATCGATAGTTATCATCTCATCGAAAGATCGGGACCCTCGCCTCTATCAAGTGGTATCAGTTTTCAGGTTGCTCGGTGAGAATTTCCAGTTTTCCTAGATTAGATTTATTTTCTTACCTATTGTCCAAGAAAAAGCCACAAAAAAGAGTTAGATCTATTCATCCTTGGTCCAAGCCAGTCTGAGCCTTTGCAATTTTCTTTTCATTGCTTGCATAGTTGAATTATCGGTTGCATCGTCGTGTCGAGTTGCTGGTCTTAGTGTCTAGTTCATTTAGAGTTTCGAGTTCTGTTCACATTAGTCACGCCACCGCTGCATCATTATCTCTTCCGCTGTCCACCACCCATCCATCAATTTCCACCACGTGCTACCCACCATTCATTGTCATAATAATAGTTGAGATCGTTCACATCTTCACTTGATCTAATCTGCATCTTATCTAGTTTGTTTTGGAAAGAGGGAGAAAAAAAAGAGAGAAAAAAACGAGAGAAAAAAAAGTCAGAGAACAAAAGGAGAGAAAGAAAAAAAAGTGCGAGAAAAAAAAGAGAAAAAAAACAAAATTCGGATCTTTTTAGACTCAATCTCGTAGTTGAATTCGGATTGAAATCTGTTTTGTGCACTGTTCAGTAAAACAGCTTGGCTATTGTTTCACATCATTATCTTTACTGCCGTTGTGATCTTCACTTATATCTTGCTGTCCAGAGCTACTTAGTATCCTTCATTGATGCTGGTTGTGCTACGACGTGACCTCATTAGTGTTCTAGGCTCGCGTCTCTAGTTCGGTCTAGCCTAGGACCAGCACAGTACCGTCGTTGAGCGTTTATTCAACATTGCATCTCTGAATTGATTATTGCTAATCTTTTGCTACCATATATAGCCAACCCAGCTCCACATATTTCTACACCGTGTATACGCACGTTCCCCTGGCAATCGCTTTACACAATCTTCGGAGTTATTTGACACCGCTGGTTGCCTGTCACCACCTGCCGCATGGTAAGAACTTGTAAGATATTGATATTTGCTTTACTGTGAGCACTTTACAACCACATCCTAGTAGTTCATAGGAACATTATTCTCGAATTTTGGTTCTTGTTTCTACTAATCATGACAGGTTCCAGAAATAGAAGTTCTTGGACGACGGACACATCTTCACCATCACGAGAGTTGGGACAACACACACAAGCATATGGTCAGGTTATCTCTTTACCATCATTTGAGGGTAGATTTAATCCTTCTATTTATCTAGCTTGGGAGCTTGAAGTGGAACAAGTTTTTAGTCACCATGATTTTTTTGAACTTGAGAGAGTACGAGCTACCATTAGAGCATTTACTGGTTTTGCTTCTATTTGGTGGAGTGTACATTGTAAGAAAAACATTGATAACCAACCCACAACTTGGAAAGTTTTGAAAGCTGTAATGAGACAACAATTTTTTCCTCCTTACTATCGTCGTGAATTGCGTTGCAAATTGGAGCAATTAAAACAAGGCAGTAACACTGTTCATGCTTACTATCAAGAGTTCAAATCTTATATGCATCATTGTGACATAGAAGAATCTGAGGATGATACAATGAATAGATTTTTTGGTGGTTTGAACCATGATATTCAGGCAAGATTTCGGTATATTCCTCGTTGCATTACTGGTATGTATGTCCGTGCTTGTACCTTTGAGAGACAGATACAGGAGGATGCATTGGGTGACTACAACAACTACTATTCCAGTTCATGCTCACCATCGCCGGTTGGTTACTCCACTATTGCACCTACTAGAGCAGCCCCACCTCGGATTGTGAGCGCAATATCATCTCAAGAGTATGGTAGATTGTCAACGTTCGTACCTACATCAGCTACATCTCTGCGAGGTAACAGTAAAGGTATTGATGATATAACTTCACATGAGAATGAAGCATGCCTAGTTAACTTGAATGCATCATGTGTTGAGTTACCTGTTGATTTGAGCACACCACCTATTTTAGAGACTCTTGTTACTGTCATGAATGCGTCATGTGATCAAACAACTGAAATATCAACAATTTTGAGTGCACCCATTGAATTAACTGTTGATGCAAAAGAACCAATGTTTAATCATTTTGATATGACCTCTAATCTTGATGATGATTCTGTGTCCAATGACTTATTGCATTTTTGCTTATTTAAGCATGTTGTAGCATGTAAATTTGATGCAAGTAAGGTTTATTCATCGAAGTTAGGATGGTTTAATGATGAACATTGCCAATCTTTTGAAGAGAATAAGAGCTTCACTTATATGTGCAAACTGAGTTCCAATATTTTCATGCCTTCTACTTCCTGTGATAATTTTTTGGCTTTAGTTTTTATGAACTATGAAAGTTACTCATGTATACATGTGTCATACGTGCGAAAATCAAGGGAAGTTAAACTGGATGACATATACATATACAACATGTACACCTTGTCTCTTTTGTTAGCCACATTTCAGATTAAGCAACGCCGAGGACAGCTTTATTTTCAAAAAGGGGAGGATGATGAGGACATGACTACCTTGGATACGACCAAAAATATTGCATACATGCATATTTGTCAGGTGATTTCTAATGCAAACTATTCAATAATCTATTTATGTTATCCAGAACAAAAATACTTCACACACTTTTGTGTTTTGTCTAAGTGCAGGTGTATGGGACATTTGTACAATCCACATATGAAGACAAGGGAAAAGGAGAAGTTTAGGTTGTGTTCAAAAATTCCTCTCACGTCACTTTTGGGCCAAGAGAAGATAGAGTCCAAGTCTCTCACGTTCTGGATTCAGATTCGGACTGCACAGACATACCTGACTCAAAACGCCAACAACTTTTTCATACAGACTCCGAATTGGGTGATTCTTTTTTTGTTGGAAACTAGATTTCGTGCTCTTTCCAACCCAATTGGATTCACCTTCAAATTCGTCCAGAGCGTTGAGTTACGGACGAAACAATCTGACGTTGCAGCAGAATCCGAGTCAAACTACAAGCCCAAAGGTGTTGCATCACCTCCACTTGGGCCCATGAGCCTTGTACGACCTAGGGTTAGTTTTAGGCTGCCTTGGGACGTCCTCCCACCTCCTTGGCCGCCACCCCTTGCTCCTATATAAGTAGATCCATCTAGTAGCTTTTTCCTTGGGATTTGTTTAGTTAAAAGTTAGCCATTGCAACTTCGTGTACTTCGTTTGTGTCCAACGACCAGACCAAGACCGCTTACGGATCCCCACCATTATCAATACTTCATATATATTTGCGATATTCAGATTGCTTTATCATATTCTTGCTCGTTCTTCGATTGCTTGCAGGAATAGACCTTCGTGGTCAGGCTGACCGTGCTTCCAGCATCGTCAGTAACCTCAGGAGATTGGTTTAGCGGTTACTAAGGCGCAACGTCGTGCACGTTTGTAGTCGGATCGTCAAAGTCGTCTCCACCAAATCGATAGTTATCATCTCATCGAAAGATCGGGACCCTCGCCTCTATCAACAATACAATACGTGCCTTGCTGCCCATACTGTCATTGAGAAAGGACACGGCAAGATTGAACCCAATGCTAAGTACTTCTCCCATTGCAAGAAAAACCAATCTAGTTGGCCAAACCAAACCGATAGTTCGAAGAGAATTACAAAGATAATCCACAATTCATCGGATCTCAACAAACACACCGCAAAAAAGTATTACATCGAATAGATCTCCAAGAATATTGAGGAGAACATGGTATTGAGAAAGAAAGAGAGAGAAGAAGCCATCTAGCTACTAGCTATGGACCCATAGGTCTGTGGTAAACTACTCACGCTTCATCGGAATATACAAGCCCATCATTGGAATATACAAGCCAAGTTCTATAATGAAAAAATTCCCACTAGTATATGAAAGTGACAATATAGGAGACTCTCTATCATGAAAATCATGGTGCTACTTTTGAAGCACAAGTGTGGTAAAAGGATAGTAGCATTGCCCCTTCTCTCTTTTCTCTCATTTTTTTTATTTGGGCCTTCTCTCATTTTTTGGCCTCGTCTTTCTTTTTTTTCGTCCAAATTTCATCCCGACTTGTGGGGGAATCATAGTCTCCATCATCCTTTCCTCACATGGGACAATGCTCTAATAATTAAGATCCTCACACTTTTATTTACTTACAACTCAAGAATTACAACTCGATACTTAGAACAAAATATGACTCTATATGAATGCCTCCGGCGGTGTACCGGGATGTGCAATGAATCAAGAGCGACATGTATGAAAGAATTATGAACGGTGGCTTTGCCACAAATACGATGTCAACTACACGATCATGCAAAGCAATATGACAATGATGGAGCGTGTCATAATAAATGAAATGGTGGAAAGTTGCGTGGCAATATATCTCGGAATGGCTATGGAAATGCCATAATAGGTAGTTATGCTGGCTGTTTTGAGGAAAGTATATGGTGGGTTTATGGTACCGGCGAAAGTTGCCCGACACTAGAGAGGCTAGCAATGTTTGAAGGGTGAGAGTGCGTATAATCCATGGACTCAACATTAGTCATAAAGAACTCATATACTTAGTGCAAAAATCTATTAGTTATCAAAACGAAGTACTATGCGCATGCCCCTAGGGGGATAGATTGGTAGGAAAAGACCATCGCTCATCCCTAACCACCACTCATAAGGAAGACAATCAATCAATAAATCATGCTCCGACTTCATCACATAACGGTTGACCATACGTGCATGCTACGGGAATCACAAACTTTAACACAAGTATTTCTCAAATTCACAGTTACTTACTAGCATGACTCTAATATCACCATCTTCATATCTCAAAACAATCATAAGGAATCAAACTTCTCATAGTATTCAATGCACTTTATATGAAAGTTTTTATTATATCCCTCTTGGATGCCTATCATATTAGGACTAAATTTATAACCAAAGTAAATTACCATGCTATTTATAGACTCTCAAAATAATATAAGTGAAGCATGAGAGTTCATCAATTTCCATAAATAAAGCCACCGCCGTGCTCTAAAAAGATGTAAGTGAAGCACTAGAGCAATATTGCCTATCTCAAAAGATATAAGTGAGTATTCTAATAAATCACAATTTATGCGTGTCTCTCTCAAAAGGTGTGTATAGGAAGAATGATTGTGGCGAACTAAAAAGCAAAGACTCAAATCATACAAGATGCTCCAAGCAAAACACATATCATGTGGTGAATAAAAATATAGCCTCAAGTAAAGTTACCCATAGAGGAAGACGGAAGAGGGGATGCCTTGACAAGTTTAGGCTCTTGGTTGTCCTTGAATATTACCTTGGGGGTCCCTTGGTCATCCCCAAGCTTAGGCTCTTGCCACTCCTTATTCCATAGTCCATAAAATCCTTATCCAAATCTTGAAAACTTCACAACGCAAAACTCAACAGAAAATCTCATAAGCTCCGTTAGTATAAGAAAAGAAATCACCACTTTTGGTACTGTTGTGAACTGATTCTTTATTTATATTGGTGTAATATCTATTGTATTCCAACTTTTCCATGGTTCATACTGTTGGGGAACATAGTAATTCAAAAAATTTTCTACAAACACGCAAGATCTAACTAGGAGATGCATAGCAACGAGACAGGGAGAGTGTGTCCACGTACCCTCATAGACCAAAAGCGGAAGCGTTATGTTAACGCGGTTGATGTAGTCGAACGTCTTCATGACCCAACCGATCCAAGTACCGAACGTACGACACCTCCGTGTTCAGCACACGTTCAGCTCGATGATGTCCCTCGAGCTCTTGATCCAGTAGAGGGTCGAGGGAGAGTTCCGACAGCACGAAGGCGTGGTGACGGTGATGGTGATGTGATCCACGCAGGGCTTCGCCTAAGCACTATGACGCTATGACCGGAGGAGTAAACTGTGGAGGGGGCACTGACGATGCCATGCACCTAGGGTAGGGCAATAGACATGATCTAAACACCCCCCCAAGGACACTGCCCTACAGTCAAAGATAATCAAAGGATAGCAGATTCTACTGACTGGAGTCACCTCAACACATGAACACTCGATCAACATCTCCACTCGGATATCCCAATTCCATTTGACTAGTACATCATCACTCGACCGCACAGGAACCACTCGGAGTATAGAAGGCCTAAAGTCACTCCAGATAGCAACGGTCAGGCATTCACCCTGTAGCATTAATGATCAGTTATATGACTTAATTACTGGCGTTACCAATAATGCCTCATCTTTATGTACATTGAACCCTGTGTAACGTGGGATGGCTGGGGTCCTGGCGCACTCTATATAAGCCACCCCTCCTCTGGCACAAGGGTTCGCACCGCCTATAACTTCACGCACAATCCAATCGACCGAGCCTCCGGGCATCGAGATGTAGGGCTGTTACTTCCACCGCGAAGGGCCTGAACTCGTATATCTTGCGTGCACAATCTCACCGTAGCTAGGATCTTTCCTCTACATCCCTACCCCCTACTTTACTGCCAGACTTAGAACCACGACAGTTGGCGCCCACCATGGGGCAGGTGTCTTAGCGACTTTCCGGTGAGGTTGCGATTTCTCCAATTCCTTTCATCATGGTTTCTGGCAGAGGTTTGGCTGAGGGCCGCGAGATCCGTCTCGACGCGCTCATCTTTATCGCCGGCGACTCCGCTTGGCTTTAGGAAGCTCCTCTCGACATCGAGGAGCTCCTCGTCCGCGGGGTGACACACTTTCGCGCGTGCGTTCGCGGCGTCCTTTTGCGGCAGCCGTCGACTCAGTATCAGTCGGCCCCCGCAGCATCTTCGCTCCCCGCTGTTCGCCATCACAAGCGATCCGGTCGGTCACGGCTCCAGCGGTGGGTAAAGCACGTGGTGGCGCGTCAGTCGGCCACCCCTCAAGTCGCGGCAATCGAGCCCGACGAATCTCTCTATGGCCTGTTCGACTGGCTCTGTCGAGACCCTATCCGAGTGTGACAGCAGCGACCCGACGGCGGAGGTCCTGATGGTCGACACACCTCGTAGTCCGCCTGGCATGCGTCGCAACGGTGGCGATGATGGCGGCGGCGATCCGTCGTGTGTTCATGAAGAGTACCACCCCGAAACTCTCTCTTCTCAGCAGAGGGAGGAACTTCACCGTCGCAAGGTGGAGGCCCTCCACACGCCCGTTTGTTGGCGAGTCCTCTGAGGCTCGGGCCTTGGAGGCAGCGCGTCTGGCCACTTTGGCTGAGCGCACTCGACTGGAGAATCTTCAACGTGCACTCGACGACCGTGCTCGCCGACAGATCCCCGAGTCCAGTCGACGGCAGCGTCAGGTATTTCCACCCGAACCACAGGTATAACGCACTCCGATTCAGAATCTTACCGCTGCGGCCTGTATAGCAGAATCCATCCAGCCATCCCAGTCGGAAGCTGGTAGAGGTTTGATGCAGACCAAAGCGCTGCTCCGAGCAGCAGGAGAGCAGAACACTGCAGTATCTTAGTCGCGCAACAGAATTCATAGCAGATATGTGGTGGCTGATACTGTTCAGTCGGCTCACAGCCCAAGATCGCCCCCGCGGCGTGAGGGACGTGGGCATCAGCAAGGGCAGTATATGGGTCAGAATCATGAGCAACAAGATCATCGACTCAACCGTGATGACCGCCGTCGAGTGCCTACGCCCCCTCCGAGGGGCGAATGATACGTGCCCCGGCATTATGATGATAGGCGCCCGTACAGCAAGGAGCGGAGGAGGCCAGTCGACCCAAGAGAACCAGGGTTTGACGCAAGGTCCATTTTGGTAGAATGTTTGGTGGACATGAATCGGGAACATAGAGAAGGGCAAGACAGAGATCGCCCGACTGGAAGCAGAGTACATGTTTCTGGTCCCGAGTGTTTTAGCAGAGGCATCAGGGCTGCAGAGATCCCTCCCAACTTCACGTTGGCGACTGGGGTCAGTAAGTTCAGTGGTGAATCAAAGCCTGACACCTGGCTTGAGGACTACCGAGTGGCTGTGCAGACCGGTGGAGGAAATGATGAAGTTGCCATGAAGCATCTTCCCCTGATGCTTCAAGGGTGGGCTAGAGCTTTGATAGAGGCGAGGGTCCCGATCTTTCGATGAGATGATATCTATCGATTTGGTGGAGATGACTTTGACGATCCGACTACAAACGTGCACGACGTTGCGCCTTAGCAATCGCTAAACCAACTCCGGGAGGTTATTGACCACGCTGGAGCACGATCAACCTGACCACGAAGGTCTATTCCTGCAAGCAATCGAAGAACAAGCAAGAATATGATTAAGCAATCTGAATATTGCGAGTAAGGATGAAGTATTGATAAAAGTGGGGTTTCATAAGCGGTCTTGGTCTGGTCGTTGGACACAAACGAAGTACACGAAGTTGCAGCGATGGCTAACTTTTAACTAAATAAAACCCAAAGTCTAAACGACGCCCTAAGGGCTGTATATATGGAGGAAGAGAGGGGAATTTCGTGGCCCTTGAGGGTGGGGTCCGAAACCAACCCTAACTCTTGTTTCCCCACACATACGGACTCTAAAAATAGCCTATACTTAAGTATTTCGAAATTACATGGGCCTGGCCAATTAATAAGGTGACGCAGCACCTAGAATAGTCTATGGACGAATATTATGAAGTGGCATCTTGTATATTTCGTCCATGGCTTCATGCACTCCTTATGGCGGCTTCAAAGTCCTGAAATCATCACTTGTAACTCCGTTCTTGATCCCCTTGCGCATGCCATCAACTCCATGCGTGTTCTTGCTCCAATGTTCATCCTTCTCCAAGCTAGGCCCTTCATTTGAAAGCAAAACAAATGTATCCAATTTAGGCAGCATCATAATCTCATGAACAATAGAATCATTACCAAGAAACGAAAGTACCTGGTAATTTAATTGGCGTGCGCGAGCTCTAGTAATTGGTCCAGTATATGTAACAGTAGGGGCTGTGGGTGTAACAATGGTATTGATGTCCTCATCATCCTCCCCTTCTTGAAATGAAGTCGTCCTCGACGGAAGCTCATCTTCCTCACCCAAATAAGGCTTCAAATCTGTAATGTTAAAAGTGGGACTAACCCCAAAATCTGCAGGTAGCTCAAGTTTATATGCATTATCATTTATTTTCTCTAAAACCTTAAAAGGACCATCAGCACGTGGCATTAGCTTTGATTTGCGCAGATTAGGAAATCTATCTTTACGCAAATGTAACCAAACAAGATCTCCAGGTGCAAACACAACATGTTTTCTACCCTTATCTCCAGCAAGTTTATATTTAGCATTCATACGCTCAATGTTTTCCTTAGTTAACTCATGCATTTTTGAAATCAATTCAGAACGTTCTTTAGCATCAAAATTAACCTTCTCCGAAGATGGAAGAGGCAACAAATCAATAGGTGCACGAGGTAGGAAACCATACACAATTTCAAAAGGGCACATCTTAGTAGTAGAATGCAATATACGATTATAAGCAAATTCAATATGAGGCAAGCATTCTTCCCACATTTTCTTGTTATTCTTCAAAACAGCCCTAAGCATAGTAGACAATGTTCTATTGACTACTTCAGTTTGTCCATCAGTTTGGGGGTGACAAGTAGTACTAAAAAGCAGCTTAGTCCCCAACTTAGCCCATAAACATCTCCAAAAGTGGCTAAGAAATTTAGTATCACGATCTGAAACAATAGTATTTGGCACACCATGTAAGCGAATAATTTCACAAAAGAACAAATCAGCAACATTAACAACATCATCGCTTTATGACATGGTATAAAGTGTGCCATTTTCGAGAACCTATCCACGACAACAAATATGCTATCCCTCCCCTTCTTTGTTCTAGGTAAACCTAAAACAAAGTCCATAGATATATCCTCCCAAGGAACACTAGGTACAGGCAAAGGCATATATAAACCATGAGGATTGAGTCGTGACTTAGCTCTTTGACATGTAGTGCAGCGAGCAACAAAACGCTCAACATCCCGTCTCATCTTTGGCCAAAAGAAATGTGTAGCAAGTATATCCTCCGTCTTCTTGACGCCAAAGTGTCCCATTAATCCTCCTCCATGCGCCTCCTGCAACAACAAAAGACGAACGGAGCTAGCTGGAATGCATAGCTTGTTAGCACGAAACACAAATCCATCGTTAAGAACGAACTTGTTCCAAGTTCTCCCTTCCTTACAATTCCGCAATACATCTTTAAATTCAGCATCATGAACATATTGATCTTTGATGGTCTCCAAACCAAATATTTTAAAGTCAAGTTGTGAAAGCATAGTATAACGACGAGACAAGGCATCAGCAATAACATTTTCTTTACCCTTCTTGTGTTTAATGACATAAGGGAAAGTCTCAATGAATTCAACCCATTTAGCATGTCTACGGTTCAGTTTTTCTTGACTTTTAATGTGTTTCAAAGATTCATGATCAGAATGTATAACAAATTCCTTGGGCCATAAATAATGTTGCCATGTTTCTAAGGTCCGAACAAGAGCATATAATTCTTTATCATAAGTAGAATAGTTCAGACTAGGCCCACTCAATTTTTCAGAAAAGTATGCAACAGGTTTTCCATCTTGTAATAACACACCTCCTAATCCAATTCCACTAGCATCACATTCAAGCTCAAAAGTCTTATTGAAATTAGGAAGTTGGAGTAAAGGAGCATGTGTCAACTTATCTTTCAATACCGTGAAGGCTTCTTCCTGTGCGGTACCCCAAACAAAAGGTACATCCTTCTTTGTAAGCTCGTTGAGAGGTGCAGCAATTGATAGAGGCAAAGGTGTCCCGATGTTTCGATGAGATGGTGGCTATCGTTTTCTGTGGGAGTCGACCTTGACGATCCGACTACGAACGTGCGAGACGTCGCGCCTTAGCAATCGCTAAACCAACTTCCGAGGGGTTATTGACCACGCCGGAGCACGATCAACCTGACCACAAGGGCCTGTTTCCTACGAGCAAACGAAGAACAAGCAAGAAACTGAGATTGCAATCTGGATATTGCGAATATAAGATGAAAGCTTTATTGATCAAGGTGGGGTTCTGTGACGTCTTGGTCTGGTCGTTGGACACAAACGAAGTACGCGAAGTTGCAGCTATGGCGAACTTTTAATCTAAACAAAACCCAAAGTCTAAATGACGCCCTAAGGGCTGTATATATGGAGGAAGAGAAGGGAATTTCGTGGCCCTTGAGGGTGGGGTCCGAAACCAACCCTAACTCTTGTTTCCCCACACATACGGACTCTAAAAATAGCCTATACTCAAGTATTTCGAAATTACATGGGCCTGGCCCATTAATAAGGTGACGCAGCACCTAGAATAGCCTATGGACGAATATTATGAAGTGGCATCTTGTATATTTCGTCCATGGCTTCATGCACTCCTTATGGCGGCTTCAAAGTCCTGAAATCATCACTTGTAACTCCGTTCTTGATCCCCTTGTGCATGCCATCAACTTCATGCGTGTTCTTGCTCCAATGTTCATCCTTCTCCAAGCTAGGCCCTTCATTTGAAAGCAAAACAAATGTATCCAATTTAGGTAGCATCATAATCTCATGAACATTAGAATCATTACCAAGAAACGAAAGTACCTGGTAATTTAATTGGCGTGCGCGAGCTCTAGTAATTGGTCCAGTATATGTAACAGTAGGGGCTGTGGGTGTAACAATGGTATTGATGTCCTCATCATCCTCCCCTTCTTGAAATGAAGTCGTCCTCGACGGAAGCTCATCTTCCTCACCCAAATAAGGCTTCAAATCTGCAATATTAAAAGTGGGACTAACCCCAAAATCTGCAGGTAGCTCAAGTTTATATGCATTATCATTTATTTTCTCTAAAACCTTAAAAGGACCATCAGCACGTGGCATTAGCTTTGATTTGCGCAGATTAGGAAATCTATCTTTACGCAAATGTAACCAAACAAGATCTCCAGGTGCAAACACAACATGTTTTCTACCCTTATCTCCAGCAAGTTTATATTTAGCATTCATACGCTCAATGTTTTCCTTAGTTAACTCATGCATTTTTAAAATCAATTCAGAACGTTCTTTAGCATCAAAATTAACCTTCTCCGAAGATGGAAGAGGCAACAAATCAATAGGTGCACGAGGTAGGAAACCATACATAATTTCAAAAGGGCACATCTTAGTAGTAGAATGGAATGAACGATTATAAGCAAATTCAATATGAGGCAAGCATTCTTCCCACATTTTCTTGTTATTCTTCAAAACAGCCCTAAGCATAGTAGACAATGTTCTATTGACTACTTCAGTTTGTCCATCAGTTTGGGGGTGACAAGTAGTACTAAAAAGCAGCTTAGTCCCCAACTTAGCCCATAAACATCTCCAAAAGTGGCTAAGAAATTTAGTATCACGATCTGAAACAATAGTATTTGGCACACCATGTAAGCGAATAATTTCACGAAAGAACAAATCAGCAACATTAACAGCATCATCGCTTTTATGACATGGTATAAAGTGTGCCATTTTCGAGAACCTATCCATGACAACAAATATGCTATCCCTCCCCTTCTTTGTTCTAGGTAAACCTAAAACAAAGTCCATAGATATATCCTCCCAAGGAACACTAGGTACAGGCAAAGGCATATATAAACCATGAGGATTGAGTCGTGACTTAGCTCTTTGACATGTAGTGCAGCGAGCAACAAAACGCTCAACATCCCGTCTCATCTTTGGCCAAAAGAAATGTGTAGCAAGTATATCCTCCGTCTTCTTGACGCCAAAGTGTCCCATTAATCCTCCTCCATGCGCCTCCTGCAACAACTAAAGACGAACAGAGCTAGCTGGAATGCATAGCTTGTTAGCACGAAACACAAATCCATCGTTAAGAACGAACTTGTTCCAAGTTCTCCCTTCCTTACAATTCTGCAATACATCTTTAAATTCAGCATCATTAACATATTGATCCTTGATGGTCTCCAAACCAAATATTTTAAAGTCAAGTTGTGAAAGCATAGTATAACGACGAGACAAGGCATCAGCAATAACATTTTCTTTACCCTTCTTGTGTTTAATCACATAAGGGAAAGTCTCAATGAATTCAACCCATTTAGCATGTCGACGGTTCAGTTTTGCTTGACTTTTAATGTGTTTCAAAGATTAATGATCAGAATGTATAACAAATTCCTTGGGCCATAAATAATGTTGCCATGTTTCTAAGGTCCGAACAAGAGCATATAATTCTTTATCATAAGTAGAATAGTTCAGACTAGGCCCACTCAATTTTTCAGAAAAGTATGCAACAGGTTTTCCATCTTGTAATAACACACCTCCTAATCCAATTCCACTAGCATCACATTCAAGCTCAAAAGTCTTATTGAAATTAGGAAGTTGGAGTAAAGGAGCATGTGTCAACTTATCTTTCAATACCGTGAAGGCTTCTTCCTGTGCGGTACCCAAACAAAAGGTACATCCTTCTTTGTAAGCTCGTTGAGAGGTGCAGCAATGGTGCTGAAATCTCTCACAAAACGCCTATAAAAACCAGCGAGGCCAAGGAAACTCCTCACTTGTGTGACCGTTTTGGGCTGCGGCCAACTCTCAATAGCTTCAATCTTGGCTTTATCAACTTCAATTCCCTGTGGAGTAACAACATAGCCAAGAAAAGATACTCGGTCGGTGCAAAAGGTGCACTTTCCAAGGTTACCAAACAAACGTGCATCACGTAGAGCAATAAAAACAGCACGTAAATGTTCCAAATGTTCCTCCAAAGATTTGCTATAAATCAATATGTCATCAAAGTAAACTACCACAAATCGTCCAATGAAAGCACGTAAAACTTCGTTCATTAACCTCATGAAAGTACTAGGTGCATTAGTTAACCCAAAAGGCATGACTAACCACTCATATAATCCAAACTTAGTTTTAAATGCTGTTTTCCATTCAACTCCCAATTTCATACGAATTTGATGGTAACCACTACGCAAATCAACTTTGGAGAATATTGTAGAGCCACTCAATTCATCAAGCATATCATCTAGCCTAGGAATAGGATGACGATAACGAATAGTAATATTATTAATGCCTCTACAATCAACGCACATACGCGACGTACCATCCTTTTTCGGCACTAAAATGATAGGAACAACACAAGGACTAAGGGATTCGCGTATATAACCTTTGTCGAGCAGTTCTTGTACTTGACGCATAATCTCCTTCGTCTCCTCTGGATTGGTACGGTATGGTGCCCGGTTGGGTAATGATGCACCGGGAATTAAGTCAATTTGATGCTCAATCCCGCGAATAGGTGGTAATCCCGGTGGCACGTCTTGTGGAAAGACGTCGGCGAACTCCTGCAAAATGTTAGTGACAGCAGGAGGCAAAGAGGAAGGCACGTCCTCGTATGAAAATAATGCCTCTTTGCACACAAAAGCATAGCAAACAGATTTGCTAAAATCTAGATCATCAATATCAGATTTGGTGGCAAGTAAACATGCACTTTTCAATTTAATTTCAGAAGCAACACTAGATTGTTTATTATTATTAGGCTGCATTTGTTGCTCAAATTCTTTTGCCACAATCTGATTTTCACTCTTAGTTTTCTCCTGTTTTGCTTTATTAGCTCTATTAATATCATCTTTCAAAATGGAATCAGGAGTCATAGGAAGCAAAGTAATATTTTTATCCTTATGAACAAGAGTATACTGATTGTTTCTACCATGGTGAATAGAATTTTTATCAAATTGCCATGGTCTACCAAGTAATAAGGAACATGCTTGCATCGGTACCACATCACAATCAACATAATCAGCATATGTAGAGATACTAAAATGCACACGAACAGTACGTGTTACCTTAACCTTGCCGCTGTTGTTGAACCATTGGATGTAGTAAGGATGTGGATGTGGTCTTGTGGTGAGAGATAGCTTCTCCAGCATCTCAATGCTAGCCAAGTTGTTGCAACTCCCTCCATCTATGATCACGCGAACAGAACGTTCCTTCACAACTCCCTTTGTATGGAACAAATTATGCCTCTGATTTTGCTCAGCTTGTGTAACCTGCACACTCAAAACACGTTGAGCAACTAAACATTCATACCTGTCAGCATCTTCAGGAGCCATGTATTGCGTCTCATGATCAGAATCGTCTCCACCGTGTTCGTCACGTGTAATAAGAGCCAAAGTCTCCTCATCATAGTCACTAGCGGACTCATACCCACCATCCTCAGTAACAATCATCACACGCTTAGATGGGCATTCTCTCGCATAATGACCTCCACCCTTGCAACGTCGACAAATAATATCATGTGTTTGCCCTGTTGATGCCATGGATGAAGAAGAGCTCTTTGCAGGCCCAGAAGGTGTGCTCTTGGCAGATAGTGGTGATTGTGCCTGCTTTATTGTATCACGGTTGGAGGTGGCAGCCGACGGAGGCGCCAGTGAAGCAGAACGTGTGGAAGTAGATGATGCACGTGGTGTCCATGAAGAAGGTCGACCTGCAGAAAAGTTAGTCCGCGCCAATGCCTGTCGATCCTGCACTTCACGTTCAGCTTTACAAGCAAGATGGAATAAACGAGTGATATTAGTATACTCCTTATACTCTAGAATTGTCTGAATCTCTCTATTTAATCCACCCATAAAACGTGCAAGCATAGCTTCATTCTCCTCAACAATACCACATCTAATCATGCCAGTTTGTAATTCCTGATAATATTCTTCTACAGAATTTTTTCCCTGTCTTAAGCGCTGCAATTTTTGAAGTAATTCACGTTGATAATATGGTGGAACCCAACGAGTACGCATAGCAGTTTTCAAAGCAGCCCAAGTAGCAGGAATGGGATATAATCTACAATGCTCAGACCACCAAACACATGCAAAACTAGTGAAAGCACAAACAGCAGCAGGAACACGTCTCTCCTCGGGATATTGTAAACATGTAAATCGTTGTTCAGTTTCTAACTCCCAAGTAAGATATATATCAGGAACATATCTACCCTCAAATGGTGGAATATTCAATTTTAGTTTAGGGAGATGGTCATGATCTCGTACCTGAGGGTGAGCCCTACCATTGCCATTATTTGCATGTGGACGACCTGATGGTTGCTGTGCTGGTGGTGGCACGTAGTTCTGATTTTGATCAACCTCATCCTCGTAATCGCCAGCAAAATCATCCTCCTCCGCATCAGCAGCAGGAGCCACAGAAGTAGCAACAGCAGCACCAACAGTTTGGCCAGGTGCAAGAGGGAGACGGCTCGCTCGGCGGAGGGCTGTTTCACGATGTGTAGGTAGTCGTCGTTGTTGTTGTTGTAGAGGTGCGTTAGGTGCAGTCGGTGGTGGTGGTGGAAGACGCGCGAGCAATTCATTAAACCTGTCATCGAGCTTTGTTTCGAACGCCTTCTCCATGTCATCTATCTTCTCCATGGCCTCTTCAAATCTGTTTAGCACATCCTGCACCTGTCCATTCATCATTTGCTGAAACTTATCATGCAACTGCTGATTCGTCATGTTCTCCCAGTCAGTCTCGTCGGCTTGTGATCCTGCCATGGTTAGCAACAATAGAAAACACACAAGAATATGATCCTACAGAATACTAACAAGAGGTGGTGGTGGCGGGTGTCACAAATCCGTCAAGCAAATCTCAAATTCTTACCAGTTCTTACCCAGCAGCAGGCGGTGATCGGCAACCGTTGTAGTCAAAACTCTCAAAAGCTTGGATAGAGCGATTGCCAGGGAGAGTCAAACGCACGACGTAGAGGTATGTGGAGCTGGGAAGGCTTATAGTATGGTAGCAAAAAGGGTCAGCAATAATCAATTCAGAGATGCAAAGTTGAATAAACGCTCAACGACGGTACTGTGCTGGTCCTAGGCTAGACCGTGCTAGAGACGCGAGCCTAGAACACTAACAAAATCACGGCGCTGCACGTAAATAAGGGAAAAGCACTCTGGAACTTTTTTTTTCGCTTTTTTTTGCGCTCCTCTTTTTTTTTTGCGCTCCTCTTTTTTTTTGTGAAAAATTACTATAATGGCGAGTGTCTCAAAACTCTTCCCTCGTCAAACTGATAGGATGGGCACGAAATTTTTTTTTTCACTTTTTTTTCGGAAATTAGGGCAGCGACGACGAAAAAGTGCGACAAAAAATCACTATGATGGCACGTGGCTCAAAAGACTCAGAAAAACCTAAAAATAGGATAGGGAAAAAATATTTTTGCCCGTGAAAATTTTGGCCTAAAAACCGCCCGGGGGTCTCCAGACTCTTTTTTTTTCCGAGACCTACGCAGGCAAGGAAACACGAATCGGAATTGAGATTGATCTCAAGAACAAACCTAATATGAGAAGAACTCGGATTGGTGGTGGATATATGGTTACAGATTGGTGGTGGTATATGGATACAGATTGGTGGTGGTATATGGATACGGATTGGTGGTGGTATACGGATACGGATTCAGAACGGTGGCGGATAAGCAATGGTGGTAGATGGGCGATGATGATGGTGCGGCGGCGGCGTGACAACTTATGACCAGAACTCGAAACTCTAAAAGACTAGACTCTAAGACCAGCAACTTGACACGACGATGCAACCGCAAATTCAACAAAGCAAAAACCCTAAAAAGATTATGCAAAGGCTCAGATTGGTTCGGATATGATGAACTAACCCTAATTTTTTTTGTGGCTTTTTCGTGGACTGTAGGTATGAAGAACAGACTCGATCTAATCTACGAAAAACTGTAAAAATCTCACCGAGCAACCTGGAAAACTGATACCACTTGATAGAGGCGAGGGTCCCGATCTTTCGATGAGATGATATCTATCGATTTGGTGGAGACGACTTTGACGATCCGACTACAAACGTGCACGACGTTGCGCCTTAGCAATCGCTAAACCAACTCCGGGAGGTTATTGACCACGCTGGAGCACGATCAACCTGACCACGAAGGTCTATTCCTGCAAGCAATCGAAGAACAAGCAAGAATATGATTAAGCAATCTGAATATTGCGAGTATGGATGAAGTATTGATAAAAGTGGGGTTTCATAAGCGGTCTTGGTCTGGTCGTTGGACACAAACGAAGTACACGAAGTTGCAGCGATGGCTAACTTTTAACTAAATAAAACCCAAAGTCTAAACGACGCCCTAAGGGCTGTATATATGGAGGAAGAGAGGGGAATTTCGTGGCCCTTGAGGGTGGGGTCCGAAACCAACCCTAACTCTTGTTTCCCCACACATACGGACTCTAAAAATAGCCTATACTTAAGTATTTCAAAATTACATGGGCCTGGCCCATTAATAAGGTGACGCAGCACCTAGAATAGCCTATGGACGAATATTATGAAGTGGCATCTTGTATATTTCGTCCATGGCTTCATGCACTCCTTATGGCGGCTTCAAAGTCCTGAAATCATCACTTGTAACTCCGTTCTTGATCCCCTTGCGCATGCCATCAACTCCATGCGTGTTCTTGCTCCAATGTTCATCCTTCTCCAAGCTAGGCCCTTCATTTGAAAGCAAAACAAATGTATCCAATTTAGGCAGCATCATAATCTCATGAACATTAGAATCATTACCAAGAAACGAAAGTACCTGGTAATTTAATTGGCGTGCGCGAGCTCTAGTAATTGGTCCAGTATATGTAACAGTAGGGGCTGTGGGTGTAACAATGGTATTGATGTCCTCATCAAGCTTGGTTGAATCAGTTGGCTCCACGCAGTATTTTTAGCTGGGAAGAGTTGGCCCGAGTGTTTGTCAGAACGTTTGAGGCCACGTGCAAACGGCTGATACGTCTCCAACGTATCTATAATTTTTGATTGTTCCATGCTATTATATTATCAACCTTGGATGTTTTATATGCATTTATATGCTATTTTATATGATTTTTGGGACTAACCTATTAACCTAGAGCCCAGTGCTAGTTTCTATTTTTTCCTTGTTTTAGGGTTTCGAAGAAAAGGAATATGAAACGGAGTCCAAACTGAATGAAACCTTCGGAAAAGTTATTTTTGGAAAGAAAGCAATACAGGAGACTTGGAGTGCACGTCAGGGGATCAACGAGGAAGCCACGAGGCAGGGGGGCGCGCCCATCCCCTGGGCGCCCCCTCCACCCTCGTGGGCCCCTCATGGCTCCCCTGATATATATATCCATATACCCTAAAACTATCGGGGAGCAAAATAGATCGAGAGTTCCGCCGCCAGAAGCCTCCGTAGCCACCGAAAACCAATCTAGACCCGTTCCGGCACCCTGCCGGAGGGGGAATCCTTCTTCGATGGCCATCTTCATCATCCCGGTGCTCTCCATGACGAGGAGGGAGTAGTTCTGCCTCGGGGCTGAGGGTATGTACCAGTAGCTATGTGTTTGATCTCTCTCCCTCGTGTTCTTGAGGTGATACGATCTTGATGTATCGCGAGCTTTTCTATTATAGTTGGATCCTTATGATGTTTCTGCCCCTCTACTCTCTTGTAATGGATTGAGTTTTCCCTTTGAAGTTATCTTATCAGATTGAGTCTTTAAGGATTTGAGAACACTTGCTGTATGTCTTGCGTGGCATACCCGTGTTGACAATCGGGTATTCTATTGATCCACTTGATGTATGTTTTGGTGATCAACTTGCGGGTTCCACCCATGAACCTATGCATAGGGGTTGGCACACGTTTTCGTCTTGACTCTCCGGTAGAAACTTTGGGGCACTCTTTGAGGTTCTGTGTGTTGGTTGAATAGATGAATCTGAGATTGTGTGATGCATATCATATAATCATACCCATGGATACTTGAGGTGACATTGGAGTATCTAGGTGACATTAGGGTTTTGGTTGATTTGTGTCTTAAGGTGTTATTCTAGTACGAACTCTAGGGCTGTTTGTGACACTTATAGGAATAGCCCAACGGATTGATTGGAAAGAATAACTTTGAGGTGGTTTCGTACCCTACCATAATCTCTTCGTTTGTTCTCCGCTATTAGTGACTTTGGAGTGACTCTTTGTTGCATGTTGAGGGATGGTTATATGATCCAATTATGTTATTATTGTTGAGAGGACTTGCACTAGTGAAAGTATGAACCCTAGGACTTGTTTCAACACATTGCAATACCATTTACGCTCACTTTTATCATTCGTTACCTTGCTGTTTTTACATTTTCAGATTACAAAAACTATTATCTACCATCCATATACCACTTGTATCACCATCTCTTCGCCGAACTAGTGCACCTATACAATTTACCATTGTATTGGGTGTGTTGGGGACACAAGAGACTCTTTGTTATTTGGTTGCAGGGTTGCTTGAGAGAGACCATCTTCATCCTACGCCTCCTACGGATTGATAAACCTTAGGTCATCCACTTGAGGGGAATTTGCTACTGTCCTACAAACCTCTGCACTTGGAGGCCCAACAACGTCTACAAGAAGAATGTTGTGTAGTAGACATCAAGCTCTTTTCTGGCGCCGTTGCCGGGGAGGTGAGTGCTTGAAGGTAAATCTTTAGATCTTGCAATCAAATCTTTTTGTTTCTTGTTTTAGTACTAGTTTAGTTTATAAAAGAAAATTGAAATACAAAATAAGAAAAGGAATTGAGTCTACCTCATACGCTTCATCTTTTTAATATATTTCGTGAGTATGATGGAAAGGAAAATTGTGCCAAAGTGTTAGAAGAAGAATGCATTAAAATGTTTGGCACAAAATCTTTGAATTATGAGCATGATTGCAATGTTGTTAGTATGAACTCCTTGAATATCCATGGTACTAATGATGATTGCACTAGTTATGATGAAAATGTCTCCTATAAACATGTCAATTTTTGTGGAGTGCATTGGGTTTGTAAGTACACACCAAATAGGGAAGATAGATATTGCAAGAGGCATAAGTACTTAGAAACTAAATTGTTGCAAGAAAGGCTAGATGATTGTGCTGAAAATTTAAATTTCTTGGCCGTACTTGTGGACTTCGCAATGAACAGGGTCATTTAGCTATCCGATGCAAATTGTTTCTTGATCTAATCGTGTCCAAAAATTGTGATGACTTGATTTCCCTTGCACATTATAATGAACTCAGTTTGCTTATGGGTTACGGAGAAATGAAACGTATAACTAAGCATCTTCCAGAATTTGCCCGTTATAAACTTCTTGGTTTTGATCTAGAGGAAATTTATATGTATTGTGCGGTGACTTGTATTGAAAATCCTTATATTGCCAATTACATAAAGAAAATAAAACAAATAGAGGATGAATAGAATACTAACGAAAGGGAAGAGACTTCCCAATATTCTCCTATTATTTCTTATGATGAATCAGGTAATGAGGAGGAGCCTTCTATTCAAGCAATCTCATTAATAAGGAGCTCCAAAAATAGGATTGAACCCCAATGAGGTGAAGAAGAAGAAAAGAAAAAAGAAGATAGGTAAAAAATATCTCTCCCAAATAATGCTGCTCCTATTACTTTTTTGCCTCATGAAAATATAATTGTGGAAGATAATGATACTTCTTATGATCTTGAAAATCTTTTTGGCACTTGCTTGGAAGAATATGATAATTGCTATACTATTGGTGCTATCCATACTATTAATGATGAGAGTGATTATGCTTATGATATGAAAAGGGCCAAGCTTGGGGATGCTATGTTTGATGAAGATGATGTTTTTGAGAATATATTTGCTGCAATTAATGTTTGTCCCAAGCTTGGGGATGCTACGTTTAATGAAGATGATATTTTTAGTCTCCCAAGTTTTGATATGCAAATTTATAATGATGATAGCATGCCTCCTACTTATGATGATTATTGTGATGATACTTATGCTATAAAAAGTAGTGACTATATTTATAAAACCTATCATGATTATGATTACCCCTTTTCTGAACATTACTCTTTTAATGTGGAAACAATTTATAGTATTCGAGTCTCTTATGATACTCCCACTATTCCGAATGAGAAGAATTTTGCTTATGTGGAGAGTAATAAAAAGTCTATGCTTATGCATCATGAAAATAATGCTTTAGGTGCTGGTTATATTGTTGAATTCATTCATGATGTTACTGAAAATTATTATGAGGGAGGAATATATGCTTGTAGGAATTGCAATAATATCAAGTTTCCTCTCTATGCACTTAAAGTTTTGAAGCTATGCTTGTTTTGCCTTCCTATGCTAGTTGATTATTGTTCCCATAAGTTGTTTGCTCACAAAATCCCTATGCATAGGAAGTGGGTTAGAATTAAATGTGCTAGTCATATTCTTCATGATGCTCTCTGTATGTTACAATTCTTATCTTTTATGTGAGCATCATTGAAATCATCATGCCTAGCTAGGGGCGTTAAACGATAGCGCTTGTTGGGAGGCAACCCAATTTTATCCTAGTTCCTTTCTTTTTGTTCCTGTTTAGTAATAAATAATTTATCTATCCACTGTTATTATTGAGGTTTTATGTTTTAATTAGTGTTTGTGCCAAGTAGAACCTTTGGGAAGACTTGGGTGAAGTCTTTGCGATCATGCTGTAAAAAACAGAAACTTTAGCGCTCACGAGAATTGCTGCCATTTTTATTTGGATAGTTCTATTTAGTTAATTATTTTTGCATATGATTAATAGATAAATTCCTCAGGTCGAGCAATTTATTTTATAATTTTTGCGGTTCCATAAGTATATGTTTGATCCAGATTACTACAGACTATTCTGTTTTTGACAGATTCTGTTTTCGACGTGTTGTTTGCTTATTTTGATGAATCTATGAGTAGTATCGGAGGGTATGAACCATAGATAAATTGGAATACAGTAGATATTACACCAATATGAATTTAGAATGAGTTCACAACAGTACCTAAGTGGTGATTTATTTTCTTATACTAACGGAGCATACGAGTTTTCTGTTAAGTTTTGTGTTGTGAAGTTTTCAAGTTTTGGGTAAAGATTCGATGGACTATGGAATAAGGACTGGCAAGAGCCTAAGCTTGGGGATGCCCATGGCACCCCAAGATAATCAAGGACAATCAAAAGCCTAAGCTTGGGGATGCCCCAGAAGGCATCCCCTCTTTCGTCTTTGTTCATCGGTAACTTTACTTGGAGCTATATTTTTATTTACCACATGATATGTGTTTTGCTTGGAGCGTCATTTTATTTTATTTAGTTTTGCTTGCTGTTTGAATAAAATACCAAGATCTGAAATTCTTAAATGTTAGAGAGTCTTCACATAGTTGCATAATTATTCGACTACTCATTGAGTTTCACTTATATCTTTCGGAGTAGTTTGTTGTTGCTCTAGTGCTTCACTTATATGTTTTTAGAGCACGGTGGTGGTTTTATTTTGTAGAAATAGATGAACACTCATGCTTCACTTATATTATTTTGAGAGTCTTTAGAACAGCATGGTAATTTGCTTTCGTTATGAAACTAGTCCTAATATGATGGGCATCCAGGAGGGATATAATAAAAACTTTCATATAAGTGCATTGAATACTAAGAGAAGTTTGATACTTGATGATTGTTTTGAGATATGGAGATAGTGATATCAAAGTTGTGCTAGTTGATTAGTTGTGAATTTGAGAAATGCTTGTGTTGAAGTTTGCAAGTCCTGTAGCATGAACGTATGGTAAACGTTATGTAACAAATTTGAAACATGAGGTGTTCTTTGATTGTCCTCCTTATGAGTGGCGGTCGGGGACGAGCGATGGTCTTTTCCTACCAATCTATCCCCCTAGGAGCATGCGCGTAGTGCTTGGTTTTTGATGACTTGTAGATTTTTACAATAAGTATGTGAGTTCTTTATGACTAATGTTGAGTCCATGGATTATACGCACTCTCACCTTTCCATCATTGCTAGTCGGTACCATGCATTGCCCTTTCTCACATTGAGAGTTGGTGCAAACTTCGGCGGTGCATCCAAACCCCGTGATATGATACGCTCTTTCACACATAAACCTCCTTATATCTTCCTCAAAACAGCCACCATACCTACCTATTATGGCATTTCCATAGCCATTCCGAGATATATTGCCATGCAACTTTCCACCATTCCGTTTACCATGACACGTTCATCATTGTCATATTGCTTAGCATGATCATGTAGTTGACATAGTATTTGTGGCAAAGCCACCGTTCATAATTATTTCATACATGTCACTCTTGGTTGATTGCATATCCCGGTACATCGCCGAAGGCATTCATATAGAGTCATACTTTGTTCTAGTATCGAGCTGTAATCATTGAGTTGTAAATAAATAGAAGTGTGATGATCATCATTTTCTAGAGCATTGTCCCAAGTGAGGAATAATAAAAGAGAGAGAGAGGGAGAGAGAGAGAGAGAGAAAGGCCATAAAAAAGAGAAGGCCCAAAAAATGAGAAAAAAAAGAAGGGACAATGCTACTATCCTTTGCCACACTTGTGCTTCAAAGTAGCACCATAATCCTCATGATAGAGAGTCTCTTGTTTTGTCACTTTCATATACTAGTGGGAATTTTTCATTATAGAACTTGGCCTGCATATTCCAATAATGGGCCTCCTCAAGTGCCCTAGGTCTTCGTGAGCAAGCAAGTTGGATGCACACCCACTTAGTTTCTTTTGTTGAGCTTTCATACATTTATAGCTCTAGTGCATCCGTTGCATGGCAATCCCTACTCCTTGCATTAACATCAATCGATGGGCATCTCCATAGCTCATTGATTAGCCTCGTTGATGTGAGACTTTCTCCTTTTTGTCTTCTCCACATAACCCCCATCATCATATTCTATTCCACCCATAGTGCTATATCCATGGCTCGTGCTCACGTATTGCGTGAATGTTTATAAAGTTTGAGATTACTAAAGTATGAAACAATTGCTTGGCTTGTCGTCGGGGTTGTGCATGATGAGAGCATTCTTGTGTGACAAAAATGGAGCATGACTAAACTATATGATTTTGTAGGGATGAACTTTCTTTGGCCATGTTATTTTGAGAGGACATAATTGCTTAGTTAGTATGATTGAAGTATTATTATCTTTATGTCAATATTAAACTTTTGTCTTGAATCTTATGGATCTGAATATTCATGCCAAAATGAAGAGAATTACTTAGAGAAATATGTTAGGTAGCATTCCACATCAAAAATTCTGTTTTTATCATTTACGTACTCGAGGACGAGCAGGAATTAAGCTTGGGGATGCTGATACGTCTCCAACATATCTATAATTTTTGATTGTTCCATGCTATTATATTATCAACCTTGGATGTTTTATATGCATTTATATGCCATTTTATATGATTTTTGGGACTAACCTATTAACTTAGAGCCAGTGCCAGTTTCTATTTTTTCCTTGTCTTAGGGTTTCGAAGAAAAGGAATATCAAACGGAGTCCAAACAGAATGAAACCTTCAGAAAAGTTATTTTTGGAAAGAAAGCAATACAGGAGACTTGGAGTGCACGTCAGGGGATCAACGAGGAAGCCACGAGGCAGGGGGCGCGCCCACCCCCTGGGCGCGCCCTCCACCCTCGTGGGCCCCTCGTGGCTCCCCTAATGTATTTCTTCCGTTTATATATATATATATATATATATATATATATATATATATATATATATATATATATATATATATATCCATATACTCTAAAACTATCGGGGAGCACAATAGATCGGGAGTTCCGCCGCCAGAAGCCTCCGTAGCCACCGAAAACAAATCTAGACCCGTTCCGGCACCCTGCCGGAGAGGGAATCCTTCCCCGGTGGCCATCTTCATCATCCCGGTGCTCTCCATGACGAGGAGGGAGTAGTTCTCCCTCGGGGCTAAGGGTATGTACCAGTAGCTATGTGTTTGATCTCTCTCCCTCGTGTTCTTGAGGTGATACAATCTTGATGTATCGCGAGCTTTTCTATTATAGTTGTATACTTATGATGTTTCTCCCCCTCTACTCTCTTGTAATGGATTGAGTTTTCCCTTTGAAGTTATCTTATCGGATTGAGTCTTTAAGGATTTGAGAACACTTGATGTATGTCTTGCGTGGGATACCCGTGGTGGCAATGGGGTATTCTATTGATCCACTTGATGTATGTTTTGGTGATCCACTTGCGGGTTCCACCCATGAACCTATGCATAGGGGCTGGCACACGTTTTCGTCTTGACTCTCCGGTAGAAACTTTGGGGCACTCTTTGAGGTTCTATGTGTTGGTTGAATAGATGAATCTGAGATTGTGATAGAGGCGAGGGTGTCCCAATCTTTCGATGAGATGATAACTATCGATTTGGTGGAGACGACTTTGACGATCCGACTACAAACGTGCACGGCGTTGCGCCTTAGCAATCGCTAAACCAATCTCCTGAGGTTACTGACAATGCTGGAAGCACAGTCAGCCTGACCACGAAGGTCTATTCCTGCAAGCAATCGAAGAACGAGCAAGAATATGATAAAGCAATCTGAATATTGCAAATATATATGAAGTATTGATAATGGTGGGGATCCGGAAGCGGTCTTGGTCTGGTCGTTGGACACAAACGAAGTACACGAAGTTGCAATGGCTAACTTTTAACTAAACAAATCCCAAGGAAAAAGCTACTAGATGGATCTACTTATATAGGAGCAAGGGGTGGCGGCCAAGGAGGTGGGAGGACGTCCCAAGGCAGCCTAAAACTAACCCTAAGTCGTACAAGGCTCATGGGCCCAAGTGGAGGTGATGCAACACCTTTGGGCTTGTAGTTTGACTCGGATTCTGCTGCAACGTCAGATTGTTTCGTCCGTAACTCAACGCTCCGGACGAATTTGAAGGTGAATCCAATTGGGTTGGAAAGAGCACGAAATCTCGTTTCCAACAAAAAAAGAATCACCCAATTCGGAGTCCGTATGAAAAAGTTGTTGGCGTTTTGAGTCAGGTATGTCTGTGCAGTCCGAATCTGAATCCAGAACGTGAGAGACTTGGACTCTATCTTCTCTTGGCCCAAAAGTGACGTGAGAGGACTTTTTGAACACAACCTAAACTTCTCCTTTTCCCTTGTCTTCATATGTGGATCGTACAAATGTCTCATACACCTGCAATTAGACAAAACACAAAAGTGTGTGAAGTATTTTTGTTCTGGATAACATAAATAGATTAATGAATAGTTTGCATTAGAAATCACCTGACAAATATGCATGTATGCAATATTTTTGGTCGTATCCAAGGTAGTCATGTCCTCATCATCCTCCCCTTTTTGAAAACAAAGCCGTCCTCGGCATTGCTTAATCTGAAATGTGGCTAACACAAGAGACAAGGTGTACATGTTGTATATGTATATGTCATCCATTTTAACTTCCCTTGATTTTTGCACATATGTCACATGTATACATGAGTAAATTTCATTGTTCATAAAAGCTAAAGCCAAAAAATTATCACAAGAAGTAGAAGGCATGAAAATATTGGAACTCAGTTTGCACATATAAGTGAAGCTCTTATTCTCTTCAAAAGATTGGCAATGTTCATCATTAAACCATCCTAACTTCGATGAATAAACCTTACTTGCATCAAATTTACATGCTACAACATGCTTAAATAAGCAAACATGCAATAAGTCATTGGACACAGAATCATCATCAAGATTAGAGGTCATATCAAAATGATTAAACATTGGTTCTTTTGCATCAACAGTTAATTCAATGGGTGCACTCAAAATTGTTGATATTTCAGTTGTTTGATCACATGACGCATTCATGACAGTAATAAGAGTCTCTAAAATAGGTGGTGTGCTCAAATCAACAGGTAACTCAATACATGACGCATTCAAGTTAACTAGGCATGCATCTTTCTCATGTGAAGTTATATCATCAATATCTTTACTGTTACCTTGTGGCAAAGATGTAGCTGATGTAGGTACGGACGTTGACAATGTACCATACCCTTGAGATGACGCCGCGCTCATAATCCGAGGTGCAATGATGGAGGAACCCACCAGCGGTGGTGAGCATGAACTGGAATAGTAGTTGTTGTAGTCACCTAATGCATCCTCCTGTATCTGTCTCTCAAAGGTACAAGCACGGACATACATACCAGTAATGCAACGAGGAATATACTGAAATCTTGCCTGAATATCATGGTTCAAACCACCAAAAAATCTATTCATTGTATCATTCTCAGATTCTTCTATGTCACAATGATGCATATAAGATTTGAACTCTTGGTAGTAAGCATGAACAGTGTTGTTGCCTTGTTTAAATTGTTCAAATTTGCGAAGCAATTCACGACGATAATAAGGAGGGAAAAATTGTTGTCTCATTACAGCTTTCAAAACTTTCCAAGTTGTGGGTTGGTTATCAATGTTTTTCTTACAATGTACACTCCACCAAACAGAAGCAAAATCAGTAAATGCTCTAGTGGCTGCTCGCACTCGCTCAAGTTCAGAAAAGTCATGGTGACTAAAAACTTGTTCTACTTCAAGCTCCCAAGCTAGATAAGTAGTAGGATTAAATCTACCCTCAAATGACGGTAAAAAGATAACCTGACCATGTGCTTGTGTGTGTTGTCCCAACTCTCGTGATAGTGAAGATGTGTCCGTCGTCCAAGAACTTCTATCTTCGGAACCTGTCATGATTAGTAGAAACAAGAAACAAAATTCAAGAATAATGTTCCTATGAACTACTAGGGTGTGGTGGTAAAGCGCTCACAGTAAAGCAAATATCAATATCTTACAAGTTCTTACCAAGCAGCAGGTGGTGACAGGCAACCAGCGGTGTCAAATAACTCTGAAGATTGTGTAAAGCGATTGCCAGGGGAACGTACATATACACGGTGTAGAAATATGTGGAGCTGGGTTGGCTATATATGGTAGCAAAAGATTAGCAATAATCAATTCAGAGATGCGATGTTGAATAAACGCTCAACGACGGTACTGTGCTGGTCCTAGGCTAGACCGAACTAGAGACGCGAGCCTAGAACACTAATGAGGTCACGTCGTAGCATAACTAGCATCAATGAAGGATACTAAGTAGCTCTGGACAGCAAGATATAAGTGAAGATCACAACGGCAGTAAAGATAATGAGGTGAAACAACAGCCAAGCAGGATATATCAACAACTTTGTCTCCAACTTTCCTCTAAAAAAGTTTGTGCCGATTTTTTTGTTTTTTTTTCTTCTCTCTTTTTTTTCCTCACACTTTTTTTTTCTTTCTCTCCTTTTTTTTTCTCTGACTTTTTTTTCCTTTTTTTTTCTCTCGTTTTTTTTCTCTCTTTTTTTCTCCCTCTTTCCAAAACAAACTAGATAAGATGCAGATTGGATCAAGTGAAGATGTGAACGATCTCAACTATTATTATGACAATGAATGGTGGGTAGCACGTGGTGGAAATTGATGGATGGGTGGTGGATAGCGGAAGAGATAATGATGCAGCGGTGGCGTGACTAATGTGAACAGAACTCGAAACTCTAAACGAACTAGACACTAAGACCAGCAACTCGACACGACGATGCAACCGATAATTCAACTATGCAAGCAATGAAAAGAAAATTGCAAAGGCTCAGACTGGCTTGGACCAAGGATGAATAGATCTAACTCTTTCTTGTGGCTTTTTCTTGGACAATAGGTAAGAAAATAAATCTAATCTAGGAAAACTGGAAATTCTCACCGAGCAACCTGAAAACTGATACCACTTGATAGAGGCGAGGGTGTCCCAATCTTTCGATGAGATGATAACTATCGATTTGGTGGAGACGACTTTGACGATCCGACTACAAACGTGCACGACGTTGCGCCTTAGCAATCGCTAAACCAATCTCCTGAGGTTACTGACAATGCTGGAAGCACGATCAGCCTGACCACGAAGGTCTATTCCTGCAAGCAATCGAAGAACGAGCAAGAATATGATAAAGCAATCTGAATATTGCAAATATATATGAAGTATTGATAATGGTGGGGATCCGGAAGCGGTCTTGGTCTGGTCGTTGGACACAAACGAAGTACACGAAGTTGCAATGGCTAACTTTTAACTAAACAAATCCCAAGGAAAAAGCTACTAGATGGATCTACTTATATAGGATCAAGGGGTGGCGGCCAAGGAGGTGGGAGGACGTCCCAAGGCAGCCTAAAACTAACCCTAAGTCGTACAAGGCTCATGGGCTCAAGTGGAGGTGATGCAACACCTTTGGGCTTGTAGTTTGACTCGGATTCTGCTGCAACGTCAGATTGTTTCGTCCGTAACTCAACGCTCCGGACGAATTTGAAGGTGAATCCAATTGGGTTGGAAAGAGCACGAAATCTAGTTTCCAACAAAAAAAGAATCACCCAATTCGGAGTCCGTATGAAAAAGTTGTTGGCATTTTGAGTCAGGTATGTCTGTGTAGTCCGAATCTGAATCCAGAACGTGAGAGACTTGGACTCTATCTTCTCTTGGCCCAAAAGTGACGTGAGAGGACTTTTTGAACACAACCTAAACTTCTCCTTTTCCCTTGTCTTCATATGTGGATTGTACAAATGTCCCATACACCTGCAATTAGACAAAACACAAAAGTGCGTGAAGTATTTTTGTTCTGGATAACATAAATAGATTAATGAATAGTTTGCATTAGAAATCACCTGCAATATTTTTGGTCGTATCCAAGGTAGTCATGTCCTCATCAGATTGTGTGATGCATATCGTATAATCATACCCACGGATACTTGAGGTGACATTGGAGTATCTAGGTGACATTAGGGTTTTGGTTGATTTGTGTCTTAAGGTGTTATTCTAGTACGAACTCTAGGGCTGTTTGTGACACTTATAGGAATAGCCCAACGGATTGATTGGAAAGAATAACTTTAAGGTGGTTTCGTACCCTACCATAATCTCTTCGTTTGTTCTCCGCTATCAGTGACTTTGGAGTGACTCTTTGTTGCATGTTGAGAGATGGTTATATGATCCAATTATGTTATTATTGTTGAGAGGACTTGCACTAGTGAAAGTATGAACCTTAGGACATGTTTCAACACATTGCAATACCGTTTACGCTCACTTTTATCATTCGTTACCTTGCTGTTTTTACATTTTCAGATTACAAAAACTATTATCTACCATCCATATACCACTTGTATCACCATCTCTTCGCCGAACTAGTGCACCTATACAATTTACCATTGTATTGGGTGTGTTGGGGACACAAGAGACTCTTTGTTATTTGGTTGCAGGGTTGCTTGAGAGAGACCATCTTCATCCTACGCCTCCTACGGATTGATAAACCTTAGGTCATCCACTTGAGGGAAATTTGCTACTGTCCTACAAACCTCTGCACTTGGAGGTCCAACAACGTCTACAAGAAGAAGGTTGTGTAGTAGACATCAACGGCCAGCAAGATTGACAGAATTGCAACATCGCGTGCAAAAGCCGAATGAAACTTTGAGGGATTACATCCAGAGGTGGACCACTTTACACCACAATGTGGAGAATGTGTCTCACCATCAAGCAGTTTGCGCCTTCAAGGAGGGCGTTCGGTCGGACAGGAGACATGTCTTTGACTCGAATGATGGAGATCGGCAGCGAGCAGAAGAGTGCTTCCAAAAGGGCTCGAAGATTGCTGATGAACAGATGGCGGCAATAGAAATGGAGGAATACAAGAAGACAGCAGATCCGAGTGATTTGTTGAGAGCTAAGAAGCCTGCTTCAGAGTCTACATTTAAGTCGTCTGGTGAAACAAAGTCAATTCATATTCACC